>NC_060178.1:55461440-55778411 GCF_021184085.1 Oncorhynchus gorbuscha
TACATGATTCCATTTCTGTTATTTCGTAGTTTTGATATCTTCGCTCTTATTCTTCAAGGTAGAAAATAGTAAAAATAAAGAAAAACCCTTGAATTAGTAGGCGTGTCCAAACGTTTGACTGGTACTGTACATATACAGTGCCTTGCGAAAGTATTCTGCCCCCTTGAACTTTGCGACCTTTTGCCACATTTCAGGCTTCAAACATAAAGATATAAAACTGTATTTTTTTGTGAAGAATCAACAACAAGTGGGACACAATCATGAAGTGGAACGACATTTATTGGATATTTCAAACTTTTTTAACAAATCAAAAACTGAAAAATTGGGCGTTCAAAATTATTCAGCCCCCTTAAGTTAATACTTTTGCTGCGATTACAGCTGTAAGTCGCTTGGGGTATGTCTCTATCAGTTTTGCACATCGAGAGACTGAAATTTTTTCCCATTCCTCCTTGCAAAACAGCTCGAGCTCAGTGAGGTTGGATGGAGAGCATTTGTGAACAGCAGTTTTCAGTTCTTTCCACAGATTCTCGATTGGATTCAGGTCTGGACTTTGACATGGCCATTCTAACACCTGGATATGTTTATTTTTGAACCATTCCATTGTAGATTTTGCTTTATGTTTTGGATCATTGTCTTGTTGGAAGACAAATCTCCGTCCCAGTCTCAGGTCTTTTGCAGACTCCATCAGGTTTTCTTCCAGAATGGTCCTGTATTTGGCTCCATCCATCTTCCCCATCAATTTTAACCATCTTCCCTATCCCTGCTGAAGAAAATCAGGCCCAAACCATGATACTGCCACCACCATGTTTGACAGTGGGGATGGTGATTCAGGGTGATGAGCTGTGTTGCTTTTACGCCAAACATAATGTTTTGCATTGTTGCCAAAAAGTTACATTTTGGTTTCATCTGAACAGAGCACCTTCTTCCACATGTTTGTTGTGTCTCCCAGGTGGCTTGTGGCAAACTTTAAACAACACTTTTTATGGATATCTTTAAGAAATGGCTTTCTTCTTGCCACTCTTCCATAAAGGCCAGATTTGTGCAATATACAACTGATTGTTGTCCTATGGACAGAGTCTCCCACCTCAGCTGTAGATCTCTGCAGTTCATCCAGAGTGATCATGGGCCTCTTGGCTGCATCTCTGATCAGTCTTCTCCTTGTATGAGCTGAAAGTTTAGAGGGACGGCCAGGTCTTGGTAGATTTGCAGTGGTCTGATATTCCTTCCATTTCAATATTATCGCTTGCACAGTGCTCCTTGGGATGTTTAAAGCTTGGGAAATCTTTTTGTATCCAAATCCGGCTTTAAACTTCTTCAAAACAGTAACCCGGACCTGCCTGGTGTGTTCCATGTTCTTCATGATGCTCTCTGCGCTTTTAACGGACCTCTGAGACTATCACAGTGCAGTTGCATTTATACGGAGACTTGATTACACACAGGTCGATTGTATTTATCATCATTAGTCATTTAGGTCAACATTGAATCATTCAGAGATCCTCACTGAACTACTGGAGAGAGTTTGCTGCACTGAAAGTAAAGGGGGCTGAATAATTTTGCACGCCCAATTTTTCCGTTTTTGATTTGTTAAAAAAGTTTGAAATATCCAATAAATGTCGTTCCACTTCATGATTGTGTCACACTTGTTGTTGATTCTTCACAAAAAAATACAGTTTTATATCTTTATGTTTGAAGCCTGAAATGTGGCAAAAGGTCGCAAAGTTCAAGGGGGCCCAATACTTTCGCAAGGCACTGTATATATTATTTTAAACAAATGGACAACAACACTTAGGCTTCTACTTCCAGTTTATACATACTATATGCATTTTACGGAAACAGTATATTTTACATTAGTTATGTTTTGTTTGTTTTTAGTCCCATCCTTCAGCTACCCTTAACCCATCTAATCTATCTCTGAAGACCATCCAGTTTTGATTTCTATTTTCAACTGTGCTGTGATGTTTCACAAAAATTCAGAATCTGTTTTATTCTCATTGTTTCTACAGATTGTAAATGAAAGATACATTTTATTTCTAAAAGTATTATTTATTGATTGACTAAGACTTTTCAAATCAGCCAGCAGTGCTATTTGCAGAGTTAGCTCCAGGTAAATGTTGCAATTATTCAGCCATTCCTGAACCTGCAACCAAAAACATGCTACATATGGACCGTACCAAAACAAATGATCTAATGATTCTGTCTCTTTGCAGCAAAATCTGCAGAGCTGGGATGGTTGTATCCCCCATATATGTAACATTCTACTGTTTGCAAGAAGTTTGTATAATAATTTACATAGACAAATTATATGTTTTAAATCCGGTGTCGTTTCGTGTAAACCATGTGCCATGGAATCGGTACATTGAAAATCTCTTCCCAACTATTTTGCAATCTGTATTACATTTCCATTTAAGTCATTTAGCAGACGCTCTTATCCAGAGCGACTTACAAATTGGTGCATTCACCTTATGACATCCAGTGGAACAGCCACTTTACAATAGTGCATCTAAATCTTTTAAGGGGGGGGGTGAGAAGGATTACTTTATCCTATCCTAGGTATTCCTTAAAGAGGTGGGGTTTCAGGTGTCTCCGGAAGGTGGTGATTGACTCCGCTGTCCTGGCGTCGTGAGGGAGTTTGTTCCACCATTTGGGGGCCAGAGCAGCGAACAGTTTTGACTGGGCTGAGCCGGAACTGTACTTCCTCAGTGGTAGGGAGGCGAGCAGGCCAGAGGTGGATGAACGCAGTGCCCTTGTTTGGGTGTAGGGCCTGATCAGAGCCTGGAGGTACTGAGGTGCCGTTCCCCTCACAGCTCCGTAGGCAAGCACCATGGTCTTGTAGCGGATGCGAGCTTCAACTGGAAGCCAGTGGAGAGAGCGGAGGAGCGGGGTGACGTGAGAGAACTTGGGAAGGTTAAACACCAGACGGTCTGCGGCGTTCTGGATGAGTTGTAGGGGTTTAATGGCACAGGCAGGTAGCCCAGCCAACAGCGAGTTGCAGTAATCCAGACGGGAGATGACAAGTGCCTGGATTAGAACCTGCGCCGCTCCCTGTGTGAGGCAGGGTCGTACTCTGCGGATGTTGTAGAGCATGAACCTACAGGAACGGGCCACCGCCTTGATGTTAGTTGAGAACGACAGGGTGTTGTCCAGGATCACGCCAAGGTTCTTAGTGCTCTGGGAGGAGGACACAATGGAGTTGTCAACCGTGATGGCGAGATCATGGAACGGGCAGTCCTTCCCCGGGAGGAAGAGCAGCTCCGTCTTGCCGAGGTTCAGCTTGAGGTGGTGATCCGTCATCCACACTGATATGTCTGCCAGACATGCAGAGATGCGATTTGCCACCTGGTCATCAGAAGGGGGAAAGGAGAAGATTAATTGTGTGTCGTCTGCATAGCAATGATAGGAGAGACCATGTGAGGTTATGAGAGAGCCAAGTGACTTGGTGTATAGCGAGAATAGGAGAGGGCCTAGAACAGAGCCCTGGGGGACACCAGTGGTGAGAGCGCGTGGTGAGGAGACAGATTCTCGCCACGCCACCTGGTAGGAGCGACCTGTCAGGTAGGACGCAATCCAAGCGTGGGCCGCGCCGGAGATGCCCAACTCGGAGAGGGTGGAGAGGAGGATCTGATGGTTCACAGTATCGAAGGCAGCCGATAGGTCTAGAAGGATGAGAGCAGAGGAGAGAGAGTTAGCTTTAGCAGTGCGGAGCGCCTCCGTGATACAGAGAAGAGCAGTCTCAGTTGAATGACTAGTCTTGAAACCTGACTGATTTGGATCAAGAAGGTCATTCTGGGAGAGATAGCGGGAGAGCTGGCCAAGGACGGCACGTTCAAGAGTTTTGGAGAGAAAAGAAAGAAGGGATACTGGTCTGTAGTTGTTGACATCGGAGGGATCGAGTGTAGGTTTTTTCAGAAGGGGTGCAACTCTCGCTCTCTTGAACACGGAAGGGACGTAGCCAGCGGTCAGGGATGAGTTGATGAGCGAGGTGAGGTAAGGGAGAAGGTCTCCGGAAATGGTCTGGAGAAGAGAGGAGGGGATAGGGTCAAGCAGGCAGGTTGTTGGGCGGCCGGCCGTCACAAGACGCGAGATTTCATCTGGAGAGAGAGGGGAGAAAGAGGTCAGAGCACAGGGTAGGGCAGTGTGAGCAGAACCAGCGGTGTCGTTTGACTTAGCAAACGAGGATCGGATGTCGTCGACCTTCTTTTCAAAATGGTTGACGAAGTCATCTGCAGAGGGGAGGAGGGGGAGGAGGATTCAGGAGGGAGGAGAAGGTGGCAACGAGCTTCCTAGGGTTAGAGGCAGATGCTTGGAATTTAGAGTGGTAGAAAGTGGCTTTAGCAGCAGAGACAGAGGAGGAAAATGTAGAGAGGAGGGAGTGAAAGGATGCCAGGTCCGCAGGGAGGCGAGTTTTCCTCCATTTCCGCTCGGCTGCCCGGAGCCCTGTTCTGTGAGCTCGCAATGAGTCGTCGAGCCACGGAGCGGGAGGGGAGGACCGAGCCGGCCTGGAGGATAGGGGACATAGAGAGTCAAAGGATGCAGAAAGGGAGGAGAGGAGGGTTGAGGAGGCAGAATCAGGAGATAGGTTGGAGAAGGTTTGAGCAGAGGGAAGAGATGATAGGATGGAAGAGGAGAGAGTAGCGGGGGAGAGAGAGCGAAGGTTGGGACGGCGCGATACCATCCGAGTAGGGGCAGTGTGGGAAGTGTTGGATGAGAGCGAGAGGGAAAAGGATACAAGGTAGTGGTCGGAGACTTGGAGGGGAGTTGCAATGAGGTTAGTGGAAGAACAGCATCTAGTAAAGATGAGGTCGAGCGTATTGCCTGCCTTGTGAATAGGGGGGGAAGGTGAGAGGGTGAGGTCAAAAGAGGAGAGGAGTGGAAAGAAGGAGGCAGAGAGGAATGAGTCAAAGGTAGACGTGGGGAGGTTAAAGTCACCCAGAACTGTGAGAGGTGAGCCGTCCTCAGGAAAGGAGCTTATCAAGGCATCAAGCTCATTGATGAACTCTCCGAGGGAACCTGGAGGGCGATAAATGATAAGGATGTTAAGCTTGAAAGGGCTGGTAACTGTGACAGCATGGAATTCAAAGGAGGCGATAGACAGATGGGTAAGGGGAGAAAGAGAGAATGACCACTTGGGAGAGATGAGGATCCCAGTGCCACCACCCCGCTGACCAGAAGCTCTCGGGGTGTGCGAGAACACGTAGGCGGACGAAGACAGAGCAGTGGGAGTAGCAGTGTTATCTGTGGTGATCCATGTTTCCGTCAGTGCCAAGAAGTCGAGGGACTGGAGGGAGGCATAGGCTGAGATGAACTCTGCCTTGTTGGCCGCAGATCGGCAGTTCCAGAGGCTACCGGAGACCTGGAACTCCACGTGGGTCGTGCGCGCTGGGACCACCAGATTAGGGTGGCCGCGGCCACGCGGTGTGGAGCGTTTGTATGGTCTGTGCAGAGAGGAGAGAACAGGGATAGACAGACACATAGTTGACAGGCTACAGAAGAGGCTGCACGGCAGTCAATTGTTTGGTCCTTAAATTAAACTGGTATACTTTTTTATTGATCATGATTTTCTTTAACCAATTCCGGTCTTTATTGCAAGGCCAACAGACAAGTTCCTTACTTTCTCTCACTTCCACTTGCCTCTTCCATTTTTGCAGTTATGCTGCAATTAGCTGGTTGTAATTTGGATAGAGCATACATTTGCATGTATTTTTGTAAACTGCATGTTTGACATAATTCCACCAGTCCTATTTATGATATGATTTACAAAGATTATACCCTTTTTATATATATTTTTTTCTCTAACATTTTTTTAAAATGATCAATTAGTATATTTATATTTTTAAATGATCTAGATCCTCTATGAGGCTGTGGAGGGATCCAAGTTGTGGATTTAAAAGAAAGCATGAATCATCAGCATACAAAGACACCTTTTGTTTTTAAGCCCTGGATTTCTATCCCCTTGATATTATTGTTGGATCGGATTTTAATAGCTAGCATTTCGATGGCCATAATAAATAGATATGCCGATAGTGGACAACCTTGTTTTACTCCTCTTGACAGTTTAATACTTTGTGACAAATTATTTACTATTTTACACCTAGGGTTATTTTACATAACTTTAACCCATTGTATAAGAGATTCTCCATTATAAAATATATAAATTGCAGTCGTACTTTATCAAAAGGCTTTTCAAAGTCAGCTGTGAATACCAGGCCTGGTTTCACAGATTTTTTTGTGTTCTAGGGATATTCTTTGTCAGTGGCAGCCAAGACCTGTAACTTTTTTTTGTAAAAAAAAATTCTCCCCAATTTCGTGGTATCCAATTGTTAGTAGTTACTATCTTGTCTCATCGCTACAACCCCCGTACAGCTCGGGAGAGATGAAGGTCGAAAGCCATGCGTCCTCCGAAACACAACCCAACCAAGCTGCACTGCTTCTTAGCACAGCGCTCATCCAACCCGGAAGCCAGCCGCACCAATGTGTCGGAGGAAACACCGTGCACCTGGCGACCTGGTTAAGGTGTACTGGGCCCGGCCCATCACAGGAGTCGCTAGTGTGCGATGAGACAAGGATATCCCTACCGGCCAAACCCTCCCTAAACCGGACAACACTAGGCCAATTGTGCGTCGCCCCAAGACCTGTAACTTAACAGTTTTTGTACAATCCAAGAGCCAATAGATATATTTATCAGAACAGTGTTTCGCTTTGGTTGAAGTATACCGTGACCCCTGCTGTCATATGCTCAATGTAATATGCTATTTCTCACTTTCCTGATACTAACATACCATGATAAACATATTCTGAATGTAGCCTTTAAACCTACCATACCTATCAACTATCAGACATCTCCTCCCTGATAGGCCTATTTAAATTATGCCACTATACATGTCAAATGAAAATAACATCCATGTATTTAAGCTACCTAATGAGACTGTATCCATACAATACATATATTGTTTATCTTTTATTCCTACGTCAATGGAAATTGAAAAGGATGTCTCAAATGTCACCCACGCAGCTTGTCTAATGAATTTCTCACATGGTTAATAAGGATGTGGTTTCCGTTTCTCCTTGGTTTCACCTTGGGAAGGTTAATTACAGGGACTAACATGATACCGTGAAGAAATTAATCATAAATCATTACCTGCCAGCCAAGAGGGGGGGTTGGGGCCAATGTTGGCTAATCTATAAAGCGCAATAGCAGGCTATGCATATTTTACAGGAAAATGGAGATGTGAGTGTTCGGCCTGTAAATATATCTCCTGTTGCGTTCCTGTCCCATGTTGGTGGGGGTGGCCATTTAGGGAACGCACTAATGTCATTAGCAGACAGCGAAACTAGATTTTTCTATTTCTGTTGGTGCAGTTGAGGCCTTGGTTCTGGTTTCAGACATTAATTTAATTTCACTGTGTTTGGATGACAGGAGGTCAGATTGATAGATAAAATGTTGCCAGTCTTCCTGAAGGATGGAGATACAGTCAGTCAAGCTACAACCCTCTTTATTAAAAGTCTTGCTGAAACAAAAACAAACAGCAGTGCTAAGTGGTCCACTTGTCTGAAAGATCCTGGCCAAATTCTGCCCAAAAGCATTTTCATATTGCATTTGAATATTGGCCTGGATATCCCTTCATACAATTCTGCTATAGGGCTAGATTTCACTCCACATCTCAAAGTTTAGTGGGGAACGTTATCCAACACAAGGATCAATTCAAATAAAAGCCAGTCATAGCATTTGATGTGCTTGAAAAAGGTAGAACCCACAATATTTGGACATGAATTTGGACATGAATTCGGTCATGGATTAAGAAAGTGAAGAGGTTTCAGTTTTTGCAAAGCAACATAATCATAAAGTATATTCTTCAAATATCAAGTAGTAAGAAAACAAGTACCACTGATCATATCATTCAGGTGGACAGCATAGTAAGAAATGTGACGTGTCATCCTGCAGCATCCAGCATCCAAATCCAAGCATTATCCAATAATATATATTATTCAGATATATAATATATTATTATATTAATATATTATTATCCCTCCATCAGAGGGAGACATTTCCCTTTTTCAGATCCAACAACTAAATCAGTTACCCTGCCCTGAAATCCAAGGCAATAAGGAACATGATAACGGTGTAGATAACACTGCAAAATAAAGTGTTAGAACATCCTTTAAAAAAAAATCTGATCCTTAATGCTTGAGCGATGTTTACACAAAGGAACAACATCATCGTGAAACCAGAATTCAGTAGTGAGGGCTGACTGTGGCCCGAGACTGGCCATGGTGGGTGAACCATATGCTGGCTACTCAATTGGTTTATATCAGTCAAAGTTCGATTTATTTCCAGGATGGAAGCCAACAGAAAAGTAAGCAGTTTATATCAAAGCTAATTAATTGAATGCATCAAGCACACTTCGGAGCAAATAGGTTTCTTTGTCCAGTGATACCATGACAGTTTTCTACTGGAGTGACTCGGGACCCCTAAATGCTACACTGTGATGATCAAAAACCCAGAGAAATTCAATGTTAGCCACAGTCACTCCAGCAGATGTGCTCACTGCTTTGACCTCTCATAACCACGACAAGGATTATGACTGCAAACGCAGAGATGCAATATGGACATATTGATTCCAGCTCAAAGGCATAGCTAGGACTTACGGCCAGAAGGTCTGACTTTTAGAAAACAACACTTTGGTCTCATAACCCCCAGAAACTGGTGGGTGCTATACATTTGTGTTGGATGGGGTGAGTTACCCCATGTAAATGCACAGAACTAAACACCATAAAAAATACACCATAAATGTAAAGCATTATGCATTATCAATTAGATTTTTTTTTCTCTAATTTTCATCCATTCCTTAAAGGTTTTTAAGAACACTACAATCGCACTATCATTATGGTAAACTTTTTCTTTATATTGACTTCATAACCATGACATGCTATGGGTATGAATGAATTGGTTCTCTTGTCTCCTCCTTTAATCGAAGCCTAGACAAAGACAATAATCCATTGAAGGACATAAACAAAAAACTGTAAACATGTCTGCATGCTCAGATCACCAGTGAGAGATAAGAAAGATGCTTAGGATTGGACCAGTCTGACATACAGACAGACTGGGGACGTCCAGGACAAAGACAGAAACTCAATTATCTAACGACGCACATCGCCAGAGAGATTTACCATCTATGAGCTCATTTGCTAAACTAGAGAAAGAGCCCCAGCCCCAACAGTTCTCTGTTTACTAATCTGCCTGAGGAGTGAGGACAAAACTGAACAGGAGGCAAGCACAGGGAGGCTTGGGGGGGGCATCTATCTACCACCCAGAGCTCCACGTTGAAAATTCTCCACAAACTCTGTTTCTGTTAGCCTCTACAATAGAAGCAGACCAGGGTTCAAACAGTATTTTAAGTATTTGCTTGAGCCTACCTGGAATTCCAGATTGGAGGGGTTGGCAGTTTTTAGACTATTCTACTGGTTCCATTGCGCTATGCAAGCTCAATGAAGCACAGCTAAAGTATTTGAAAGATTTAAAATACTATTTGAATCCAGGTCTGAAGATATGTGGGTCTAGCAGGGGTCTTGAGGCTGGGCAATACGTTTGTTGTATGACTGCGACAAGAGCAAAGCCCATGCCCTTTCTACCAAGGTCAACATTAATTCATAAATCTGTACCCGAGAAATGACCCATTGGAAAGTCAAGCATCTGGCAGCGTACCAATCAATAGCAATACTAATCAAAATGCTCATTGCTTTAACTAATGAGCTACAGAAAAGCTTAGCATTGCATGTGTAACAGATGTCCCACGAAGACAAGAAGACAGATCTCGGCACCAGATGTGGGATCGTACTTCGTAACTGTCATGTTTTGTCATTTATTATCTTGTCTTGTCCCTGTGCTTCCCATTCTATTCGTTTCCCTCTGCTGGTCTTATTAGGTTCTTTCCCTCTTTCTATCCCTCTCTCTCCCCCTCCCTCTCTCACTCTCTCGCTCTCTCTTCTCTCTATCGTTCCGTTCCTGCTCCCAGCTGTTCCTATTCCCCTAATCAATCATTTAGTCTTCCCACACCTGTTCCCGATCCTTTCCCCTGATTAGAGTCCCTATTTCTTCCTTTGTGTTCCGTTCCTGTCCTGTCGGTTCCTTGTCTAGAATTCACCGTGCTGTGTTTGTGTATCGCCCTGTCGTGTCGTGTTTTCCTCAGATGCTGCGTGGTGAGCAGGTGTCTGAGTCTGTCTGGTTCAAGTGCCTTCCCGAGGCAACCTGCTGTTCACCTGCTGTTCAAGATCGAGTCTCCAGTTTGTCCTCGTCATTTCGAGTGAAAGTTGTGTTTTTTGTTTGTATTTTCTTTACTGGATTAAAGACTCTGTTTTCGCCAAGTCGCTTTTGGGTCATCTTTCACCTGCATGACAGAAGGAACCGACCAAGGAATGGACCCAGCGACTTCAGACGCTCGTTACACTGCCGTCGAGATCCAAGGAGCCATGCTCGGCAGACACGAGCAGGAATTGTCTGCTGCTCGCCATGCCGTGGAGAACCTGGCCGCTCAGGTTTCCGACCTCTCTGGACAGTTCCAGAGTCTACGTCTCGTGCCACCTGTTACTTCCTGGCCTGCCGAGCCTCCAGAACCTAGGGTTAATAACCCACCTTGCTACTCCGGGCAGCCCACTGAGTGCCGCTCCTTTCTCACGCAGTGTGAGATTGTGTTCTCTCTCCAACCCAACACATACTCTAGAGAGAGAGCTCGGGTTGCTTACGTCATTTCACTCCTTACTGGCCGGGCTCGAGAATGGGGCACAGCTATCTGGGAGGCAAGGGCTGATTGCTCTAACAAGTTCCAGAACTTTAAAGAGGAGATGATTCGGGTTTTTGACCGTTCAGTTTTTGGTAGGGAGGCTTCTAGGGCCCTGGCTTCCTTATGCCAAGGTGAACGGTCCATAACGGATTATTCTATTGAGTTTCGCACTCTTGCTGCCTCTAGTGAGTGGAACGAGCCGGCGCTGCTCGCTCGTTTTCTGGAGGGACTCCACGCAGTGGTTAAGGATGAGATTCTCTCCCGGGAGGTTCCTTCAGATGTGGACTCTTTGATTGCTCTCGCCATCCGCATAGAACGACGGGTAGATCTTCGTCACCGGGCTCGTGGAAGAGAGCTCGCATCAACGGTGTTTCCCTGCTCCGCATCGCACCCATCTCCCTCCTCTGGCTCAGAGACTGAGCCCATGCAGCTGGGAGGGATTCGCATCTCGACTAAGGAGAGGGAACGGAGGATCACCAACCGCCTGTGCCTCTATTGCGGAGTTGCTGGACATTTTGTTAATTCATGTCCAGTAAAAGCCAGAGCTCATCTGTAAGCGGAGGGCTACAGGTGAGCGCAACTACTCAAGTCTCTCCATCAAAATCCTGTACTACTTTGTCGGTCCATCTACGCTGGACCGGTTCGGGTGCTACATGTAGTGCCTTGATAGACTCTGGGGCTGAGGGTTGTTTCATGGACGAAGCATGGGTTCGGAAACATGACATTCCTTTCAGAGAGTTAGAGAAGCCTACGCCCATGTTCGCCTTAGATGGTAGTCATCTTCCCAGTATCAGATTTGAGACACTACCTTTAACCCTCACAGTATCTGGTAACCACAGTGAGACTATTTCTTTTTTGATTTTCCGTTCACCGTTTACACCTGTTGTTTTGGGTCATCCCTGGCTAGTATGTCATAATCCTTCTATTAATTGGTCTAGTAATTCTATCCTATCCTGGAACGTTTCTTGTCATGTGAAGTGTTTAATGTCTGCCATCCCTCCCGTTTCTTCTGTCCCTACTTCTCAGGAGGAACCTGGCGATTTGACAGGAGTGCCGGAGGAATATCATGATCTGCGCACGGTCTTCAGTCGGTCCCGAGCCAACTCCCTTCCTCCTCACCGGTCGTATGATTGTAGTATTGATCTCCTTCCGGGGACCACTCCTCCTCGGGGTAGACTATACTCTCTGTCGGCTCCCGAACGTAAGGCTCTCGAGGATTATTTGTCTGTGTCTCTTGACGCCGGTACCATAGTGCCTTCTTCCTCTCCGGCCGGGGCGGGGTTCTTTTTGTTAAGAAGAAGGACGGTACTCTGCGCCCCTGCGTGGATTATCGAGGGCTGAATGACATAACGGTTAAGAATCGTTATCCGCTTCCCCTTATGTCATCAGCCTTCGAGATTCTGCAGGGAGCCAGGTGCTTTACTAAGTTGGACCTTCGTAACGCTTACCATCTCGTGCGCATCAGAGAGGGGGACGAGTGGAAAACGGCGTTTAACACTCCGTTAGGGCATTTTGAGTACCGGGTTCTGCCGTTCGGTCTCGCCAATGCGCCAGCTGTTTTTCAGGCATTAGTTAATGATGTTCTGAGAGACATGCTGAACATCTTTGTTTTTGTCTATCTTGACGATATCCTGATTTTTTCTCCGTCACTCGAGATTCATGTTCAGCACGTTCGACGTGTCCTACAGCGCCTTTTAGAGAATTGTCTCTACGTAAAGGCTGAGAAGTGCTCTTTTCATGTCTCCTCCGTTACTTTTCTCGGTTCCGTTATTTCCGCTGAAGGCATTCAGATGGATTCCGCTAAGGTCCAAGCTGTCAGTGATTGGCCCGTTCCAAGGTCACGTGTCGAGTTGCAGCGCTTTTTAGGTTTCGCTAATTTCTATCGGCGTTTCATTCGTAATTTCGGTCAAGTTGCTGCCCCTCTCACAGCTCTTACTTCTGTCAAGACGTGTTTTAAGTGGTCCGGTTCCGCCCAGGGAGCTTTTGATCTTCTAAAAGAACGTTTTACGTCCGCTCCTATCCTCGTTACTCCTGACGTCACTAGACAATTCATTGTCGAGGTTGACGCTTCAGAGGTAGGCGTGGGAGCCATTCTATCCCAGCGCTTCCAGTCTGACGATAAGGTTCATCCTTGCGCTTATTTTTCTCATCGCCTGTCGCCATCTGAGCGCAACTATGATGTGGGTAACCGTGAACTGCTCGCCATCCGCTTAGCCCTAGGCGAATGGCGACAGTGGTTGGAGGGGGCGACCGTTCCTTTTGTCGTTTGGACAGACCATAAGAACCTTGAGTACATCCGTTCTGCCAAACGACTTAATGCCCGTCAAGCTCGTTGGGCGTTGTTTTTCGCTCGTTTCGAGTTTGTGATTTCTTACCGTCCGGGTAGCAAGAACACCAAGCCTGATGCCTTATCCCGTCTGTTTAGTTCTTCTGTGGCTTCTACTGATCCCGAGGGGATTCTTCCTTATGGGCGTGTTGTCGGGTTAACAGTCTGGGGAATTGAAAGACAGGTTAAGCAAGCACTCACGCACACTGCGTCGCCGCGCGCTTGTCCTAGTAACCTCCTTTTCGTTCCTGTTTCCACTCGTCTGGCTGTTCTTCAGTGGGCTCACTCTGCCAAGTTAGCTGGTCATCCCGGTGTTCGAGGCACTCTTGCGTCTATTCGCCAGCGCTTTTGGTGGCCGACTCAGGAGCGTGACACGCGCCGTTTCGTGGCTGCTTGTTCGGACTGCGCGCAGACTAAGTCGGGTAACTCTCCTCCTGCCGGTCGTCTCAGACCGCTCCCATTCCTTCTCGACCATGGTCTCACATCGCCCTAGACTTCATTACCGGTCTGCCTTTGTCTGCGGGGAAGACTGTGATTCTTACGGTTGTCGATAGGTTCTCTAAGGCGGCACATTTCATTCCCCTCGCTAAACTTCCTTCCGCTAAGGAGACGGCACAAATCATTATCGAGAATGTATTCAGAATTCATGGCCTCCCGTTAGACGCCGTTTCAGACAGAGGCCCGCAATTCACGTCACAGTTTTGGAGGGAGTTCTGTCGTTTGATTGGTGCGTCCGTCAGTCTCTCTTCCGGGTTTCATCCCCAGTCTAACGGTCAAGCAGAGAGGGCCAATCAGACGATTGGTCGCATACTACGCAGCCTTTCTTTCAGAAACCCTGCGTCTTGGGCAGAACAGCTCCCCTGGGCAGAATACGCTCACAATTCGCTTCCTTCGTCTGCTACCGGGTTATCTCCGTTTCAGAGTAGTCTGGGTTACCAGCCTCCTCTGTTCTCATCCCAGCTTGCCGAGTCCAGCGTTCCCTCCGCTCAAGCGTTTGTCCAACGTTGTGAGCGCACCTGGAGGAGGGTGAGGTCTGCACTTTGCCGTTACAGGGCACAGACTGTGAGAGCCGCCAATAAACGCAGGATTAAGAGTCCAAGGTATTGTTGCGGCCAGAGAGTGTGGCTTTCCACTCGCAACCTTCCTCTTACGACAGCTTCTCGTAAGTTGACTCCGCGGTTCATTGGTCCGTTCCGTGTCTCCCAGGTCGTCAATCCTGTCGCTGTGCGACTGCTTCTTCCGCGACATCTTCGTCGCGTCCATCCTGTCTTCCATGTCTCCTGTGTCAAGCCCTTTCTTCGCACCCCCGTTCGTCTTCCCTCCCCCTCCTGTCCTTGTCGAGAGCGCACCTATTTACAAGGTACATAAGATCATGGACATGCGTTCTCGGGACGGGGTCACCAATACTTAGTGGATTGGGAGGGTTACGGTCCTGAGGAGAGGAGTTGGGTTCCGTCTCGGGACGTGCTGGACCGTTCACTCATTGATGATTTCCTCCGTTGCCGCCAGGATTCCTCCTCGAGTGCGCCAGGAGGCGCTCGGTGAGTGGGGGGTACTGTCATGTTTTGTCATTTATTATCTTGTCTTGTCCCTGTGCTTCCCATTCTATTCGTTTCCCTCTGCTGGTCTTATTAGGTTCTTTCCCTCTTTCTATCCCTCTCTCTCCCCTCCCTCTCTCACTCTCTCGCTCTCTCTTCTCTCTATCGTTCCGTTCCTGCTCCCAGCTGTTCCTATTCCCCTAATCAATCATTTAGTCTTCCCACACCTGTTCCCGATCCTTTCCCCTGATTAGAGTCCCTATTTCTTCCTTTGTGTTCCGTTCCTGTCCTGTCGGTTCCTTGTCTAGAATTCACCGTGCTGTGTTTGTGTATCGCCCTGTCGTGTCGTGTTTTCCTCAGATGCTGCGTGGTGAGCAGGTGTCTGAGTCTGTCTGGTTCAAGTGCCTTCCCGAGGCAACCTGCTGTTCACCTGCTGTTCAAGATCGAGTCTCCAGTTTGTCCTCGTCATTTCGAGTGAAAGTTGTGTTTTTTGTTTGTATTTTCTTTACTGGATTAAAGACTCTGTTTTCGCCAAGTCGCTTTTGGGTCCTCTTTCACCTGCATGACAGTAACTATCTTATGTTGTGTTTTTAAAGAAAGGAATGCCCAGCCAGCGATCCCAGTTGATTGTTGTTTATTCTGACGACAGACACAAGAAAGCACATTAGAGGTACAGGACAAGTGGCACAGCGGTCTAAGGCACTGCATCTCAGTGCTAGAAGCATCACTACAGAAACCTGATTCGCCTCCAGGCTGTATTCCAACCAGCCATGATTTTGAGTCCCGTAGGGCGCCACATAATTGGCCCAGTGTTGTCCGGGTTAGGGTTTGGCTGGGGTAAATAAGAATTTGTTCTTAACGGACGTGCCTAGTTAAATAAAATAAAAACAGTACATTGATGGCTGTAGATTTGTGATTTGTCGTTTGCATAGAATTATCAGACTGAGCATTTTGTAGTTAAACATAACACTGACAAAAATGGTACAAAATACAATAAATATACTGTATGTACCTAACGATTGACAGAAGGAAGCACATTAGATGTGCAGGACAACAGTATGTTGATGGCTGTAGATTCATCATTAGCCTGTTTGAATGGAAATAACTAACCAAGTTAGGCAGTGGGCTCCTGAGTGGTGCAGCGGTCTAAGGCACTGCATCTCAGTACAAGAGGTGTCTCTACAGTACCTGGTTCAAATCCAGGCTGTATCACATCTGGCTGTGATTGGAAGTACCACAGGGCAGCGCACAATTGGCCCTGCGTGGTTTGGCTGGGGTAGGCTGTCATTGCAAATAAGAATTTGTACTTAACTCACTGCTTACACAATAGGAATATGGTGTGATATGGACAAAAGTTGGATTCAGATGTTAATTTGATAGCGAGGGACACATTTCACATTATGTCTGGTAAGTACAGTTCCTAGAGATTATAAATATGACGGGAAACCTTTTTTGGGGTGTTATAGTTTTTTTCTTTCCATCACAACCCACCAGAACGATGCACAACTCAGGGTGTCCAACCAATACACAGACTCCCGAATCGATGTTGTGTCCCAAAGCTAACAGGTACCGTACACATAGCCTACTATATATACACATCACATATACATACTGAACTCGTACACATTGTAAATATGAAAGTAGAAAATAGTATTTCAGAACGTGACCTACCGCTTGCATAGAAATATCAGACTGGCAAAAATTGACGTTCGCGATCTCCCCCTATCTGCAAGCATCACCAATGGCATAACATATGTAATTTCAACCAACCAATAGGAATACATAAGCATTGAATACATGTAGTTGCAAGTGGAAACATAATCAACCCATTTCCAACGACATAAAATAGGGCTCTTTGCCTTATACTATATACAATACACTGTATATTTTTGTCCTAACCAAAACTAAAACTGTGGAATCTGAAAGTCTGTTATAATAGAATCATATGGATCATAATCATCATGCTCACAGATCTGCTTGTGTATAACCCATCATTCCATGCAGAGTAAGCATAGAAATCAACAATGATAGAATATAAATCAAATTCAAAGTTCAAATGAATCTGTCATAAAGACTCTGAAAGCTGTCGTGATCACTCTGTTTCCAAATATAAAACAGCGATGAGAATAATTACTAAGGACTATGCAAGATCCAATTAAGTAAAAGTCTAAAAAAATCATGCAATAACTTAATTGATTAATGTTATAATTGATTATAATGGTTTTGGTTTGCATTGTCAAAATACATAATTGTTTCATCATACTGTGGAGTCCAGCTTGTGTACGGAAATAACCATTCATCAAAACAGTTTTAATTTCAGATGAAGTACAGTACTTATTTTTGGGTCCCCAAAAATGTCTGAGTGTAATTCAAAAGTAATGAACAATGATAATATTTTACTTAATATGATTTGAGACAGCAATGCCACTGAACATTTTAAAAAACACAAATAAGCTAAATCTCACTATGAAGCAACATACTAGTGATAAGGATAGGCCTCCCTCAAACTGAGAAACAATTCAAGAACCATAACAATGTAAAGTGATCATTTCATACACATGAGAATGAGCATGACACAGACACAGTGATGTTTTTGCTTCCATGAGTGTTTTGGGTTCAAGTTACTGCATATTGGATTGAATTTGAGACCGAATTTGTTTTGTCCATGGAGCTAATTCATTCATTAATTAATATTCATCCATTACAAGCAGTATAACCACATCATGAGGCAGTACTGGACAGTAAGCACGGATACATGATTTCTGTAGACCAAATATGCAAAAATGCCATTGTGTTCTGGAACTGCTTTCTGTGGCCTCTCTCTGTGATGGCTTTGCAATTTAATAAGAAATTGAGTTAGTAAGGGGTAAGGGGATATTTTACTATTTTAGCCAATTTCTTTGCTTGACGCACATAGATAAACTACATGCAGGTAGATTAACTTGTATCGTAATATAATAACCAATTATCCTCATAACGTAGCCCAATTAGCCTCAAAGATTACAAGAACCGAAATGCAATGTTCCATGTTCATAAGTCATCAATAAATCTAATATAACGTCTCCTTAGGGATTAGCTAGCCTCGCTGCAACTACAAATTCAGTTGAAGGATTCCTCTGGGAATGACTAGGACATTAGAAGGTAAACAGAGGACACATCATGCAGCAGAACATCTATTGTAATGTCTTCATTATCATCAGGCCACTTACGTGAAATGTCCAGATACAGTATCACCACCGTGGCTGTTGAAAAGCCAGTTTCAAAAATCTACTGTTATGCTATTATGCTGTTTTTACATATAATAACCTTATGTTACAGTAACCTCCAGGTTTGTTCCTTCTGTGGAGTTTTTCCAGGCCAATGTGCCTCTGCTTCTGCTTGCTCTTTGGGGTCTAGGCCGGGTTACTGTATAAGCACTTTGTGACAACAGCTGACGAAAAATAGGGCTTTATAAATACATTTTATTGACCGAGTACGAAAAAAGTATGAAAATGTATTTACTCACTACTGTAAGTCGTTCTGGATAAGAGTGTCTGCTGTATGACTAAAAAAATAAAAATAAAAATGTTTTATTGATTATTGATTGTTTTATTGATTGTTTTATTGAGATCTGCATAGTAGCCTCCACATTGTCTGTTTCAACATCATAAGCAATGACTGCTCTGCCTCCGCTTGGCATTTTCTCACAATTTACCACCTCTCAAGATTCATGCTTGCTTGGTCACAGCAACAGCAACTTCCTTATCGATGGGTCACTGATTTTGACAACCAGGCTATTAAATACCTGTTAATATGTAATATTAAGTGGTATGTTGTATTTTAAAATAACAGTCAGTTGAAATTCTATGGGGCAATTATATTGCTAAATATTTACAAGTCAAAATATATGTCAATGTGTTCCATACTATTGTTTAAAAAATGCCTTACATGCAGGCTTGCCTTGCATATTCAATCGAGTTGGCATGCTATCTATGTCATTTATGTAATCATAATTCCCCTGAACATAAAGAGAAGATCCATAATTTCATCAAACAAATACAAAATCTTATTAGTCCAAAGGGTCAAAATGCCACTGCCAAAGACATCGCAGCGCTGAGCCACTCCTACAACCATCTCTAACCTGGCTTGTCAAAGAGATGGTGAGAAAGAGGCTTAACACGAACCCAGCTGTAGTCTTTGTGGTGTTCATTGTTGTAAATGATTGGTTAAACACAGCACGCATCACCGACCAGAGGAAAATAACTTGTCAAGACCCATGTGAAAAAAAAGACCACTAAATGCCCCGAGGACACAATTTCAATCAATGTCTTCTTGTCCTTCAACCAAAGCAAATTAGATTGTGCCCGTGCAATGGGTTGGAAATGTGAGCCGTAACTCTCTGAAGGATCAGAGACAGTGCCAGAGCAGGGAAAGGTAGTTGTAGCAGTAGACTACCTTAAACATACATAGACACTGGGCTTGGTCTCTCATAATGTAGACATATGGCAATATACCAATTAAGTATGATCCAATGAGTACCTCTGTCTTTGAGAGAGAAGCACATTTAAATCGTTATGGTGTTTTTTGGGTGACCAATTGTATGACTTTACCCATGACAAAAACAGTTCACTTACACAATATTATTACAGTAAATATGATGAGGATGATCACATCTTAAAGCTGAAGTCTATAGAAAAACAAAGGCTGCGGTTCCGAAAGTAATACCATTTTTTAAACAAGCGCCATTCTCCATTCATCATTGAAAGTCACCGGAGTAGCCTGTTTTCTGGGCAGCCGAACAAGTAGAGCGGAGACTGTGCTTAAAGTAGAAAATCCTGCACATGTGCAGAAGCTTCAGATTTTCTGCTATCGGGAAGAGACTTCCAGAGAATTCGGAAAAACACCGCCACCCCTTAACAATGATGTATACTTATAAACAATTCCTATGGCCAAACCAAAAATGTCAATAGAACATCACATTTAGGTCATCTCTAAATTGTGTGTTGCCGCCATGTGCAAATATGATGAAATAACAGTGTTAACACTGAGATTGAGGACAGTGTATCAACTCCTATGACACATGCGACCTACTGCCTATGGGCAAAGTCGTTACTGACCCAAGAGTAGAGCACAGCTGAGCTTTCGTCTCAAACTCGTTTGTTGATGTGGCGAACTGACATTGAACGTTTTGTGTTTTTCTCCTAGTGTACGTACAGAACTGTAGATTTTCACCAAAGAAAAATACACATAAACCAAGCTATGCCTGGAATAAAAAGAAAGAAATGGGGTAACACTCCAGCAAATAACTTCATGTTTTTCCAATTATACTAAAAGAAAACAGCAAGAGTGAAACATTTAGAACATTTATGTCTGCATAAGGAACCCAAGACACAAGCGTAACTAAATCATATAATGTAATAAGGGCCTAAATCAAATAGTGTCATGTATCAAATTAGATTTATTGGTCTGGTCCTTCTCAAAAGTGGTGGATGCTGATGAAAATACTGGCGCTAATGCAAGGAGGAGAGGCTGGTTAAGCAGCTGCTAACAAAATGTCCTGTGGGAGGTGGAGGGGGCTGATCACTACCACTTGGGTTAGGGTTACAAGGGTCAGAGGTCATCCCAGGGCGACAAAAAGGGTTATACCTTCAGAACAGCAGATCCACAGATCGATGCTTTTCTACCTTAGTTGTCCATGCTGCTGTTGTGTTCATGCATTGCTTTCACATGTGCTCACATGTGACTGGATCCTGGACTTCCGGATGGTCAGACCACAGGCTGTGAGGATTGGCAACAAAACCTACTCCACACTGGCTCTTAACACAGGGCCTCCCCCGGGGTATGTCCTCAGCGCTCTGCTGTACTCCCTGTTCACCCACGGCAGCGTGGCTTTGCACTACACCAGCTCCATCATCAAGTTGGAGCAACAACCTCTCCCGCAACGTCAGCAAAACAAATGAGTTGATTGTTGACTTCAGGAAGCAGACGAGGGAACATGCCTCGATCCACATCAATGGGACTTCAGTTGAGAGAGTCAGCAGTTTAAGTTCCTTGGGTCCACATCACTGAGGACTTGACATGGACCAACAACACCACCACTCTTTTCATGAGGGCGCAACAGTGTCTCTACTATCTAAGGCAGCTGAAGAAATTTGGCATGCCACCCAAGTTCCTCTCCAAATACTACCGCTGCACCATCGAGAGCATCCTGACTGGTTGCATCACGGCCTGGTATGGGAATTGCACTGTCCACAAACGCAAGACCCACCAGCGGGTGGTGAAGTACATCACTGGGACCGTGCTCCCACCCATCCAGGACATCTCTACTCAAAACGGTGCCTGAGGAAGACCCGCAGCATCATCAAGGATCCCACACACCCCAGCCACGAGCTGTTCACTCCCTTACCGTCAGACAGACGATGTTGTCCTGTGTGGCTCAGTTGGTAGAGCATGGCACTTGCAATGCTAGTGTTGTGGGTTTGAATCCCATGGGCAACTAGTACAAACACAATATTAAAATGTATGCACTCACTACTGTAAGCCACTCTCTATAAGAGCATCTGTAAATTACAAAAATGTTAAGGTCTGATACCAACAGTGTCAGTTGTTAAGCAACTTTGCCATAACAAATACTTATTGCCTTTTAATTAATTTGTAGAAATGTTGAAGAACATAATTCCAATTTGACATTTTGGGGTATTGTGTGTAGGCCAGAGACAAACACATATAAATGTGATCCATTTTAAATTCAGGCTGTAACATAACTGTCAGGACCCGGTTACGAACCCGGGTCTCCAGAGTGAGAAACAGTCACTTAACCAACTGAGCCACGAATAGTCGGCAGAACCCAGAAGATGAGGCAGACACAGCAGTACTTGAGACGGTGTTTTTAATGAAGTAAAAAATGAAGTTCAGGAAAACATGTAACTCCACAACCTCAAAAGGAATTCCACAAGAACAAAGGTAATCCTCCAAGACAAAAAGGTAAATCCACAAGGTGGAAGATATAGCACAAAAAGCCTCAAAAGATACTGAAAAACAAACAAACAAGAACAATAAAAAACAGAATTCCACAAGCGAGTCCACCGGGATCAACAAGAGTTCACAGAGTACTAGGGCTGGGTGCTAACATACAAACACAGAGCAAAGAACTGAGGAAAACAAAGGGTTTAAATACAATCAGGGGAAACGAGGCACAGGTGCAAATAATAATGGGGATCAAGGGAAAACAAAAGGTCAAAAGGCACAATGGGGGCATCTAGTGACCAAAAACCGGAACAACCCTGGCCAAATCCTGACAATAACAATATGTGGCAAAAGTCAAAGGGTGTGAAAACGTTCTGAAGGCACAGCATAAATTCATGCTACACACACATCACAACCGCTGCTACCAGACTCTTATTCTGATTTCTAAATACTGCACAATTGCCCCCAATCCACCTTTCCCGAAAACATGTGTAAAAATATATATATATATATATATATATATATATATATATATATATATATATATATATATAGAGAGAGAGAGAGAGAGAGAGAGAGAGAGAGAGAGAGAAAGAGAGAGAGAGAGAGAGAGAGAGAGAGAGAGAGAGAGAGAGAGAGAGAGAGAGAGAGAGAGAGAGAGACCAACCCACCCACCCACCCACCCTTTGGTCATAACAGGCTACCTTCAGTTCCCAGAGAATTGTTGTCAAATTATCCTCCTGAGACACTTTACATAATTGTTTGGGGTGAAAGTAAAACATGTTATAAAAGAAATATAAAAAATACATATTGATCTTTTATTGTAAGTGCAAAATTGTCCTCTGTAGTGGTCATTCGGACGTTAATAGGAAAACAATTACATTACAGTCAATGAGTACAGTAAGACATTTCTTGATAAGTTCTTATTTGATGTAAAACAATATATATATTATTCACTTCCTAGAAACCATATGAATATTAAACTCACAAAAATTATAATTAACAATTACACACACTTCTTTTCAAATTACCCGAAAATTTGCATTCATTTGTAATAACCAGGAAGATAAAGTTGTCAAGGTCACACCCCCACATGTGATATCATTGAAAAGCCCAGAATGTCCTCTCAAAGGGACAACATGATTTAATACACTAGCTTGCATGAACTCAGAGATATGGACCACGAGAGAGGACAAAAATTAATATCTGGGTCTCAGAACGATATGGAAAGGGTTTGGCAATTCTCCAGATCACTTTGCACTTCCTGGCTTTCATTAAAGATGAAGCTCCAACATTCTCAATTTTGCTGATCTTGGTAACTTGAACTTGAAAACATTTGAAATTATATCTGGGTATATCATATTTCCCATAGTATAGGAGCTGGTTGTTCAGGAAATACAGTACATTTTTTCATTGAGAAGAATAACACATTTAATAGGCTTTCTGGTAGCTAAGTGTACACAAGAGAGAGAACACAGTAATGCTAGCAAACATGGTGTCACGCCCTGACCATAGAGAGCCCTTGGTTCTCTATGGTGTAGTAGGTCAGGGCGTGACTAGGGGGTGATCTAGTATATCTATTTCTATGTTGGTGCTAATATGGTTCCCAATAATAGGCAGCTGTTTATCGTTGCCTCTGATTGCGGGTCATATTTAGGTAGCTATTTCCCCACCTGTGTTTTGTGGGATATTGATTGTTTGTTAGTGTGTTTGGGCGCGACGTCATCACGGTCTTTGTAAGTTTGGTTATTTTGTTTGTTAGTTTCACTTCAATAAATATGTGGAACTATACCCACGCTGCACCTTGGTCTGCTCATTTCAAAGACCGTGACAGAATATCCCACCAACAAAGGACCAAGCAGTGTGAAAATGAGGTAAGGGAGTTTTGGACTTGAGAGGACACGAGACCCTTCCTTGGCTGGAGTCGCCAAGGAGCATGGAAGGGCAGCGAAGACGCTGGGGACCATGGCCACGGAAACCCCAAGATTTTGTTGGGGGGGGGGGGACATGGAGCTGGCGGTCAAGCAGCGGAGAGTGCCAGAACCTGTTTGGGAGTCGGAGGAGGAATTTGATGAAAGATTCTGGAGAGAGGTGGTAGCGATGAGAATGCTGCAGCACAGGAGTGCTGAAGAGCATGACACCAGTCCGGTGCCATCTGCACCAGTTTCACACATCTGGTCTCCAGTGTGCCTTTCCAGTCCGGTACGTCCTGTGCCAGCTTCCCGCACTCGCCCTGAAGTGCGTGTCACCAGTCCAGTGCCACCTGTGCCGGCTCCACGCACAAGGTCTCCAGTGCGCCTCCCCAGTCCGATACGTCCTGTGCCAGCTCTCCTCACTCGCCCTGAAGAGCGTGTCACCATTCCGGTGCAACCTGTGCCGGCCCCACGCATCAAGCCTCCAGTGCACCTCCCCAATCCAATACATCCTGTGCCAGCTCTCCGCACTCGCCCACAGTGCGTGTCACCAGTCCGGTGCCGGCCCCACGCATCAGGCCTCCAGTGCTCCTCCCCAATCCGGTACGTCCTGTGCCTGCTCCTCGCACTCGTCCTGAAGTGCGTGTAACCAGTTCGGTGCCACCTGTATCGGCTCCACACACTAGTCCTCCAGTGCGCATCCACAGTCCGGAGCTTCCGGCGATGGTTCACGGTCTGGAGCTTCCGGCGACGGTTCACGGTCCGGAGCTTCCGGCGACGGTTCACGGTCTGGAGCCTCCGGCGACGGTTCACGGTCCAGCTCCAGGGCAGGAGCCTTCCTCTGCGCCGGTGCCCAGTCCAGGCACGGTTCACGGTCCAGCTCCAGGGCAGGAGCCTTCCTCTGCGCCGGTGCCCAGTCCAGGCACGGCGCCCGGTCCAGCTCCAGGGAGGGAGCCTTCCTCTGCGCCGGTGGCCAGTCCAGGCACGGCGTCCGGTCCAGCTCCAGGGAGGGAGCCTTCCTCTGCGCCGGTGGCCAGTCCAGGCACGGCGTCCGGTCCCGCTCCATGGCGGGAGCCTTCCTCTGCGCCGATGCCCAGTCCAGGCACGGAGTCCAGGCACGGCATTCAGCCCGGCGCGATGGACGGATCCGGGGTCTGGATGGGGGGCTACGACCTGCACTGGAGCCACCACCGACACAAATTCCCCCCCTGGAGCCACCACCGACTACCCTCCCCATTTGGTTTCAGGTTTTGTGGCCGGAGTCCGCACATTTACATTTACATTTAAGTCATTTAGCAGACGCTCTTATCCAGAGCGACTTACAAATTGCCTTTGCGGGGGGGTACTGTCACATCCAGACCATAGAGAGCCCTTGGTTCTCTATGGTGTAGTAGGTCAGGGCGTGACTAGGGGGTGATCTAGTACATCTATTTCTATGTTGGTGCTAATATGGTTCCCAATTAGAGGTAGCTGTTTATCATTGCCTCTGATTGGGGATCATATTTAGGTAGCTATTTCCCCACCTGGGTTTTGTGGGATATTGATTGTTTGTTAGTGTGTTTGGGCACTACGTCCTCACGGTCTTTGTAAGTTTTGTTATTTTGTTTGTTAGTTTCACTTCAATAAATATGTGGAACTATACTCACGCTGCGCCTTGGTCCGCTCATTTCCAAGATCGTGACACATGGAAATGAGTCAGTTGATCTGAATTATATATTATATGACCACAACCATGTCAGAACTGGGCTGCCTGATAAATCAAATAGTGTTGATCTTTCGGCAACCTGTACATTGACTGCTTTCCTAACGCACATGGAAATATACATATGAACAAAGAGAAATGTTTTTTTTTTCTGCCAGTGACTGAATAGAAATACTATTTTAACCTTCTTCAAACCACGTAACTTGTGTTAAAAAAATGTTTATTTCGAACAGGCTTCTCCTGCACACCTCCTGTGTGCACAAACTCTCCAACCAGCCACCATTTCAACACACTGATAGCCATTACAGCAGCACTGATCGCCAGTTTCCTTTGTTTGATTTAATAAGCTGAAAACATGCATGTAGATTAGCAGTAATTGGTTACTTGGGGCGGCCATATTGTCCAGGGTATCATTACAAAAATAAGAACATATTCTGTTTAATGTCAAACTATTAAACTCTTCAATGGCTCTTGATGTAAAGCTGCAATATGTAACTTTTTGGGTGACCTGATCAAATTCACATAGAAATGTGAGTTATAGCTCTGTCATTCTCATTGGAAGCATGTCTAAGAAGCGTTAGGTCGATTCTATGTCCACTATTTCTCTGCTTCCTGTTCCTAAGTTGAGTTTTTTCAGCTTTTATTTTCGTTTTTGTACAACAGCTTCAAACAGCTGAAAATACAATATTTTGGGTTATTGAAAAGATATTTCAGTGGTTTCGAAGGTACAATAGTTTTCTATACATTGCTTGTTTTGTCACAATCTAAAATTAAGCAAACTATTAGAAATGTAGCTAACAGGAAATGGCAGAGATTTCTACATATTGCACCTTTAAAGCAGAGTCCCTGTACAGATGCATTGATCAAAGTAAGTTATATAAATATATTCATTTTCAATTAAAGCTATTGTTATTGCTGTGGCTAGTTAATTGTTGAATTGTCTTTATTTCATTATGATCTGAAATAGTTGCTATCTTTATTTGAAAGAGAACTTTCTACCTGTATAAAATGTAATCTAATTTACAAGTTGGATAAAGGCCTATTTCAGGGGTTACATTACAAATAAATACAGTCAAACTCAGTCAAAATACATTGTAATTCCATCTCTCCACTGTTTGCCAAGTTACAATCATGCTCTCTTAAGGGCCTCACCTCACCTTATTGTTGTGACCACCAGAGAGAGGCATATCCTAGCCATTGACCAACCATACATTTGAAAGAAAAACCCCATCATGAAAAACATATATTTTGCTGCCCTGTCTTCAGTTTGGGGTTTAGGCATAATTTGCTATTAGAATGGTGGGATTCAGTTGTTTAACTGGCTATATTCTCTATTCGGAAAACAAACATGTACTGTTTACCCAGAGACGGGAGCACATGCCGCACACCTGCCGTCAGACCGGCACGGGCCTTTGTTCTGACAGCCTGGCAATGTCTAGAATCCAACCAATGCGCGCGTAGCATTGGATGGTGTTTTTAGCGCCTCTGTAATTAGGACTAGGGCCTACAAAATAACTGATAAATGACTCTCGAAATCTAGGTTAGGCCTACTCAACTTGATAAACAACACATTTCATTGGCCTAAAAATCGTGGGGACGTTGGTTCAAAACAATGGAGTCTATAGGGCCATTTCTGTTACAATCTGCACATTTTATGACACTCCAATCGGTCATATACGCCACTTATCGTTACTCCAGGCCCTCAAAACCATTTGGGCGTGGCTTATTGAGAGTTTACCTCACAGATATCCCCTGCGGACTGAAAACAACATAAAGGCAGAGTGGTAAATTACGTAAAGAGCGTTACTAGATGCCTACTGCTGCCACCATGAAAAATAACCAAACAACATTTACACAACTATGACAACTTAAAGTATTTAATTCATTATCGTACTCAACTCTCCAAAGGGAGATATCGTAGCACATGTATTAATTTCTCTCAAAAGTAAATTAAATAGAGCTAAAACTGGTTATCCTGTCTCATATTGCTGATATCCTACCGCCCCCTTCCATTTTATGTGCTCTAAATTATTAGAAATATATTTTTCATTCAAACAAAAGGCCTACTTCTACACAATGGTCTTCCTTTGAACTACCATTCCGTTTAGAGACCTGACCACACACTGCGATTTACAAAACCTTGAGCCATAGACTATAAATATAGTCTGGTTGGGGAGAGTGTTAGTACAGTTGGGCAATGGGATTGTGAATTGGATTATACTATTATGATATATAGCTGTATGCATTATACTCACAGAGACCATGTACCATGCCATGCATATCACGATCTAAAGGACAATGTATGTATACTGTATGCCAGCAGCATTTCTATAGCATCTTATAACAATTTACTGTTATAAATAGGCTACTTACTGACTGAATTCCATTCAAATCCCCAAACTAACCAAATTGAATATTCGTTTTAGTCCATAAATATGCTATCTGAATTTGCTTTGAGTATTAAGTCATAGGACCTCACAACTTTGTAATGTTTTAGGAACTAGCGTCCTGTATTTGAATTAGCAGAAAAAATATTTTGAATTTTGTGCACATTTAGTCGAATTGCCATTCGTCACATACATAGGACAAATATCATCTGGACCATTAACTCAACAAGATGCCATGAGAATTGATGCTGAGGAGAGGACAGACAATGATAGGCTACACCCCACCTAGAACAGGTTTGTTTGCGTCCCTATAGTTAAACTTTCCGCCTCAAAACGCGTTTACGCACGTTTACGCACGGTTATTCATAGAATACACCGCGACAATAACGTTTCGGTTGACTACGTACATTTCCATTTGATTTCATCTGGAAAAACAATAAATCCACCTATTCTGTAAAGTGAAACTCATTTTAGTAATAACAAAGGTGTAAACTACATGTTGCTACATGCAAACTAGGCTGTGTTACTCATTCAGATATGGTTATTTAGATTTCAACTTTATTTTCAGAAAACCATGAAATGCGATAGAGGCTAATTGAGGTTGACCCTTACCTTCACACAACAGCAGGAAGACCAGAACGATGTTTCCCAGAGAGAAACCACACGTTGGCCCCATAATCGCCAATCATAAGTGAAAGTTTCAGGATGAATAAGCAAAAATCACACGTAGAGACCTTATGGATAAACCAGATTAAATAATCAGTTTTCCCGCACGCAGCTCCTCCGGGCAAACAATGAAGTCCTCACTCACTGACCGCGTCCCTGTCCAATTGATAGGCTGGTCTCTGCAGCTTTTGCTGCTTGCCGGCTGTAGCAGGGGGAGGTTCAAATCAAGCTAATATGCTGCGATGTATTTTCTCGTCCAGCCAGAGCAGCATAAACCAATACCATCTCCGGCATAGGCGAAATTGCCACCGGGGTGGGGGGATATGTCTCCTCCCCAATATTCAGAAAAGGTCGACTGCCCCCCCCCAAAAAATATATATATCAGAATATCTATATATATATAAGTTATATATAAATGTTATATGTGCAGTACCAGTCAAAGGTTTGAACACACCTACTCATTCAAGGGTTTTTCTTTGTTTTTACTATTTTCTACAATGTGGAATAATAGTGAAGACATCAAAACTATGAAATAACACATAGGCTAATTGAGGTTGACCTTTACCTTCACACAACAGCAGGAGGACCAGAACGATGTTTCCCAGAGAGAAACCACACGTTGGCCCCATAATCGCCAATCATAAGTGAAAGTTTCAGGATGAATAAGCAAAGATCACAGTAGAGCCCCTCATATAGTAACCAAAAAAGTATTAAACATTATATTTTAGATTCTTCAAATTAGCCACCCTTTGCTTTGATGACAGCTTTGCACACAGTTGGCATTCTTTCAACCAGCTTCATGAGGTAGTCACCTGGAATGCATTTCAATTAACAAGTGTGCCTTGTTAAAAGTTAATTTGTGGGATTTCTTTCCTGCTTAATCCGTTTGAGCCAATCAGATGTGTTGTGACAAGGTAGAGGTGGTATACAGAAGATAGCCCTATTTGGGTAAGACCAAGTCCATATTATGGCAAGAACAGCTCAAATAAGCAAAGAGAAATGACAGTCCATCATTACTTTAAGACATGAAGGTCAGTCAATCTGGAACATTTCAAGAACTTTGAAAGTTTCTTCAAGTGCAGTTGCAAAAACCATCAAGCGCTATGATGAAACTGGCTCTCGTGAGGACCGCCACAGAGTTACCTCTGCTGCAGAGGATAAGATCATTAGAGTTACAATCCTCAGAAATTGCAGCTCAAACAAATGCTTCACAGAGTTAAAGTAACAGACCAATTTCAACATCAACTGTTCAGATGAGACTGCGTGAATCAGGCCTCCATGGTCGTATGGCTGCAAATAAACCACCACTAAAGGACACCATTAAGAAGAAGAGTTGCTTGGGCCAAGAAACACTAGCAATGGACATTAGACCAGTGGAAATCTGTCCTTTGGTCTAATGAGTCTAAATTTGAGATATTTGGTTCCAACTGACTTGTCTTTGTGAGACACAGAGTAGGTGAATCTCTGCATGTGTGGTTCCCACTGTGAAGCATGGAGGAGAAGGTGTGATGGTGTGAGGGTGCTTTCCTGGTGACACTGTCAGTGATATTTTTAGAACTCAAGGCACACTTAACCATCATGGCTACCACAGCGATATGCCATCCCATCTGGTTTGCACTTAGTGGGAGTATGGGAGTATCATTTGCTTTTCAACAGGACAACGACTCAACTCACCTCCAGGCTGTGTTAGGGCTATTTGACCAAGAAGGAGAGTGATGGAGTGCTGCATCAGATGACCTGGCTTCCACAATCACCTGACCTCAAACCAAATGAGATGGTTTTGTATCTGGACTGCAGAGTGAAGGAAAAGCAGCCAACAAGTGCTCCTTGAAGACTGTTGGAAAAGTATTCCCCATGAAGCTGGTTGAGAGAATGCCAAGAGTGTGCAAAGGGTGGCTACTTTCAAGAATCTAAAATCTAAAATATATTTGTTTAGCACTTTTTGGTTTCTACATGATTCCATATGTGTTATTTTATAGTTTTGATGTCTTCACTATTATTCTACAATGTAGAAAATAGTCCAAATTAAGAAAAACCCTTGAATGAGTATGTGTGTCCAAACTTTGACTCGTACTGTATATAAAATGTAAAATTCATTCAACATGTAAATAAATAAAATAAATGGTAGGATGGTGCATTGATCGGTTATAAAGTTTAAAGCAATTTTTTTGCGTTTTGCCCAAAGTCGACCTTTGAAGTAACTGTCCAGTGTTTCCAGATTTCTGTGAAATATGTCCTATAATTAGTTACAATATGAGTGAAATAGTTTTCCTTCCAAATGTTTTGAATTAAGTATGTTTAAAAGCATATTTTCTGTGTTGGAATGGTGTGGGCGTTACCCCAACAACAGAATGGTGTGGGTGTATAACGGTCATAAAAAAATATGAATGCGAGTAGAACATTGATTGGCCAGCTCATCCTCCTCAGGAGGATGACATTAAAAACCGCATCTCAAACTTATATCTCAAACAGACCATTTAAACAATGCTTGTTATTTCCTCATAGAGGATGAAGTGTTTTTCTCTCCAATTTATGCTTTGGCCACAAATGCGAGTATTTGTGTATGAGTTACCAAAAGACAAACATTTAAAAGTTAGATTTTCACTGGACAGTTACTTAAAAGCTGCATCGTTTTCTCTCAGTCTCATGGCAAAATGTGCAGAGTAGTTGGAAATAAGTATTAAAACTGCAACCTTTTCCCTCATCCTCATAGGAAAATGTGCAGAATAGCATGAGAGGAGCTATAAAACAGGAACATTTTATGCCTGCCCCATGGCAAAATGTGTAGAATTGTAGGAAATTAGCTTTAAAATGGCAACATTTTCTCTCAGACTTGTCACCTCTGCTCCTCCCCTCCGGCGTTCGATGTCTCTGGTTTACTAACCACTGGTCCTGGCAACCCTTCATTACGCACACCTGTGCCTCGTCATCAGGCACACCTGGACCTTATCACTTCCTTGATTACTCCCCCTATATATAGCACTCAGTTGTTATATCCCATCAGGTGGTATTGTCTCTGTTTCCATGTTCAGATGCATTCCTTGGCTTTGTATCGTTACGTGTTTGTTTATATTAAACTCCTCACCTGCTTCCTGACTCCCTGCATCAACATTTCAAGACTCATGACAAAATGAGTAGAATAACATTATAAAACTGCACTTTGTTCTCTCTGCCCATGGCAGAATTTGTTGAAAAGACAAGTACGACTGTTGAAAATACTGTATTGCCATCATAAAATACCTTGAAACGTATATATCTGAGCATTTCAAACCATCTGTTCACCATAGATTGATAACCAGTCAGCTCTGTGAGTGTGCACACTTACTGAACTTCTGCCAACATGTGGATGGTAGGGTTTAGCTGGATGCTGTGCCAAGGCGCCTAGTCCTCTGTTGATGTATCCATTCCACTGGGGGCACAATAAAAAAAAGACTCCCATTTGTTTCAAGGATATTTTATATGAGGTGTGCAAGGCAGTGATGGTGATGATTACCTTGATTTAATCTATTAGGACATTTCCCCTGGTGGCGTTACAGAACAATTATAATTGTTTTAAACCAACAGGCATTTCTTACACAAAGCATCCAAGCCTGTGAATGGGAGCTGTGCTCTGTTTTAGCTGTTCTCTGTGTATCTCAGGCCCTAACCAAGGGTTATAGTGAGAGCTGGCCCTTGTTACCCTAAGACTGGGGGGTGTTTCTGAATTTAAAAACTTTTTGTCTTAGTCTAGGATACTCTCAGGCTGGCGGATTATCTTGTTTTCGGTTGGTTTCTGTGGAGTGATGCATTACTCTGCCCCAGGGCAGCACACCAGTCAATCACACAACAGTCACTTCAATCAACGTCTGTACAGCCAAACACCAGAGAGAGAGAAGGGCACAGAGACAAATGCACACACAGAGAGAATCACACATGCCCGCATGCCCAACCACACGCACAAAGGCACACACGCACACATGCCCGCACACACTACAAGAAGTGAGAGTCTGCAAGACTTTCAAAAAAGCAACGCAACATGTTCAATATCACAGTCATTTAAATCACATTATTTGTGTATTGTTAATGTAGGCTCTGCATTCATTTATGTGCTCCCTGTCACCTGGAGCTGCATGGCAAATGATCCAGAAACACAAGGAAAGCACAAAGCATAATGCCCCAGGTATAGTCAGCCATTCCTTCTCTGAGGGGACACAATGTATCTGTTAAAGTATCTAGAGGACTGACTATTGACTGTGTGGTAGAATAATACTACAGAATCCATGTCTGGTATCTATCTGAAACCTGTCTCCTAAAGAGGACTCTGAAGCTATATGTCTGTACGTATGAATGTATGTATGATCTCTGTGGTGACTTGTATCTCAGTACAGGGTGTACTCTAAATTACTCTATTCAAAGGGGTTTTATGTTCCTCTCAGAATTCCTGTCTTATTTACATTGGTCTTATCCCCTACTCAAGCCTTTAGATGCTGTAACACCCCGTGGAGATTGGGCCTGGTGGTCAGGTTTCTGTTAACTTGGTATCGTTTGATTGGTCAGTGGTGGGTGGTTTTGGGTTGAAGGAGTTACACCTTCAAATATTCTAAATGGAATTAAATGGTTTTGTTCTCTCTCTTATCCTGTATCCAGTCTATGGCTGTGGGAAGATGTTTGTGGAGGGGGTGCTGTCGAGGCTATGATCCATGCCTAGAATTATGAAATGTTAATGTCAGTATTGCCTCATTACTTAAGCTTTATGCCTTGAATGTGAATTCATTCATTAAATAATACTTGCTTTGATATTCACTCCTCATGACCATTCCTTGAGCTTAGTGAGCTAAACGCATAATACTTAATTGCACATGGTTTACATGGGGTCAGATAAACATTTGAACAGGCTAATTGACCAGTCTTATTACGAGTCACATGTATATAATATGCATATAGATCAAATATTACCCACCACATGAACATAACAAATATACTTTGTGCTGCTCTCCAGTGCATATAATAGTTTGAAGCAAGTGCTTCAAATGGATGGAGACCCTAACGTGGTCCTCTTGACAGTACATGCACCCAATGTTGAAAATACATCTTCTAGAGAGTCAAGTTATACCTTAGAATACAATACAATCTAATACCATCAGACCAGCCTCAATGGCCTGGTGCCGGAGAAGAAAGCAGACGTCCTCAGTGCCCCTTACCGATTGTGTTTTTTTTTTTTGTTTGTTTGCGTAGTTTGTAACTTGCTTTTTTTTAACTCATTTTGTACATAATGTTGCCGCTACCATCTCTTATGACTGAAAATAAGTTCTGGACATCAGAACTGCAATTACTCACCACGGACTAGCAGAATCCTTTTTTCCTTTCACGACTCTGACGAGCCCGATGCGAAGGATATACTGCTTTCTCGGGAACTGGCCCTGATCCTCATGATCTGCTGAAGAGGAGGCGGAGAAAGAGGGACCGAAGGGCGGGCTGCCTTCTGAGAATTCGTAGGTAATCGAATAAACCCTAACTTCCCTCCATTCTGCTAGCAAACGTGCAATCTTTGGAGAATAAAGTCGATGAGCTACATGGAACATTACCAACGGGACATTAAAAACTGTAACATCTTATGCTTCACGGAGTCGTGGCTGAACGACGACACCATCAACATACAGCTGGCTGGTTATACGCAGGATAGAACAGCGGCGTCTGGTAAGACAAGGGGCGGCGGACTATGTATTTTTTGTAAATAACAGCTGGTGCATGATATCTAAAGAGGTCTCGAGCTATTGCTCGACTGAGGTAGAATATCTCATGATAAGCTGTAGACCTCACTACCTACCGAGAGAGTTTTCATCTGTAGTAGCTGTTTACATACCACCACAGTGGAACTAAGACAGCATTGTGGAACTAAGACAGAGCTGTATTCTGCCATAAGCGAACAAGAAAACGCTCACCCAGAGGCTAGTGGCCAGGGACTTTAATGCAGGGAAACTTAAATCTGTTTTTATCAAATTTCTATCAGCACGTTACATGTGCAACCAGAGGAAAAATAACTCTGGACCACCTTTACTCCACACATAGAGACGCATATAAAGCTCTCCCTCGTGCTGCTCCATTTGGCAAATCTGACCATAATTCTATACTCCTGATTCCTGCTTCCAAGTAAAAATTAAAGCATGAAGCACCAGTGACTAGATACATTCTTTTAAATGGTCAGATGAAGCAGATTCTAAGCTACAGGACTGTTTTGCTAGCACAGACTGGAATATGTTCCGGGATTCCTCCGATGGCATTGAGGAATACACCACATTGGTAATTGGCTTCATCAATAAGTGCATCGATGACGTCTTCCCTACAGTGACTATACGTACATACACCAACCAGAAGCCATGGATTACAGGCAGCATCCTCACTAAGCCAAAGGGTTGAGCTGGCAAACCAGGCAAGGCAAACCATTACAAACTACAAAGGGATGCACAGCCAAGAGCTGCAAAGTGACACGAGCTTACCAGACAAGATAAACTACTTCTATGCACACTTCGAGGCAAATAACACTGAAACATGCATGAGAGCACCAGCTGTTCCGGAAAACTGTGTGATCACGCTCTCCGCAGCCAATGTGAGTAAGACCTTTAAACAGGTCAACATTCACAAGGCTGCAGGGCCAAGGACGTGTACTGCGAGCATGCCCTAACAAACTGGCAAGTGTCTTCACTGACATTTTCAACCTTTTCCTGTCCGAGACTGTAATTACCAACCTGTTTAAGCAGACCACCATAGCGCCTATGCCCATGAACACTAAGGTAACCTACATAAATGACTACCGACCCGTAGCACTCACGTCAGTATCAAATCAAATCAAATGTATTTATATAGCCCTTCGTACATCAGCTGATATCTCAAAGTGCTGTACAGAAACCCAGCCTAAAACCCCAAACAGCAAGCAATGCATGTGTAGAAGCACGGCGGCTAGGAAAAACTCCCTAGAAAGACCAAAACCTAGGAAGAAACCTTGAGAGGAACCAGGCTATGTGGGGTGGCCAGTCCTCTTCTGGCTGTGCTGGGTGGAGATTATAACCGAACATGGCCAAGATGTTAAAATGTTCATAAATGACCAGCATGGTCGAATAATAAAAAGGCAGAAGAGTTGAAACTGGAGCAGCAGCACGGCCAGGTGGACTGGGGACAGCAAGGAGTCATCATGTCAGGTAGTCCTGGGGCATGGTCCTAGGGCTCAGGTCCTCCGAGAGAGAGAAAGAAAGAGAGAATTAGAGAGAGCATATGTGGGGTGGCCAGTCCTCTTCTGGCTGTGCCGGGTGGAGATTATAACAGAGCATGGCCAAGATGTTCAAATGTTCATAAATGACCAGCATGGTCGAATAATAATAAGGCAGAACAGTTGAAACTGGAGCAGCAGCACGGCCAGGTGGACTGGGGACAGCAAGGAGTCATCATGTCAGGTAGTCCTGGGGCATGGTCCTAGGGCTCAGGTCCTCCGAGAGAGAGAAAGAAAGAGAGAAGGAGAGAATTAGAGAACGCACACTTAGATTCACACAGGACACCGAATAGGACAGGAGAAGTACTCCAGATATAACAAACTGGCCCTAGCCCCCCGACACATAAACTACTGCAGCATAAATACTGGAGGCTGAGACAGGAGGGGTCAGGAGACACTGTGGCCCCATCCGAGGACACCCCCGGACAAGGCCAAACAGGAAGGATATAACCCCACCCACTTTGCCAAAGCACAGCCCCCACACCACTAGAGGGATATCTTCAACCACCAACTTACCATCCTGAGACAAGGCTGAGTATAGCCCACAAAGATCTCCGCCATGGCACAACCCAAGGGGGGGGGCGCCAACCCAGACAGGATGACCACATCAGTGAATCTACCCACTCAGGTGACGCACCCCTTCCAGGGACGGCATGAGAGGGCCCCAGTAAGCCAGTGACTCAGTCAGTAGCCATGAAGTGCTTTGAAAGGCTGGTCGTGGCTCACATCAACACCATTATCCCAGAAACCCTAGACCCACTCCAATTTGCATACCACCCCAAAAGATCCACAGATGATGCAATCTCTATTGCACTCCACACTGCCCTTTCCCACCTGGACAAAAGGAACACCTATGTGAGAATGTTATTCCTTGACTACAGCTCAGCGTTCAACACCATAGTGCCCTCAAAGCTTATCAATAAGCTAAGTACCCTGGGACTAAACACCTCCCTCTGCAACTATATCCTGGACTTCCTGACGGGTGCCCCCAGGTGATAAGGTAACAACACATCCGCCACGCTGATCCTCAACACATGGGCCCCTTAGGGGTGCGTCCTCAGTCCCCTCCTGTACTCCCTGTTCACTCATGACTGCACGGCCAGGCACGACTCCAACACCATCATTACATTTGCTGATGACACAAAAGTGGTTGGCCTGATCACCGACAACGACGAGACAGCCTATAGGGAGGAGGTCAGAGACCTCTTGCAAGGACAACAACCTCTCCCTCAACGTGATCAAGACAAAGGAGATGATTGTGGACTACAGGAAAAAGAGGACCGAGCATGCCCCCATTCTCATCAACGGGGCTGCAGTGGAGCAGGTTGACAGCTTCAAGAAACCAACAAACTAACATGGTCCAAGCACACCAAGACAGTCGTGAAGAGGGCCTAAACCCTATTCCCCCTCAGGAGACTGAAAAGATTTGGCATGGGTCCTCAGATCCTCAAAAGGTTCTACAGCTACACCATTGAGAGCATTCCAACTGGTTGCATCACTGCCTGGTACGGCAATTGCTCAGGCTTCTGACCGCAAGGCACCACAGAGGGTAGTGCGAACGGCCCAGTACATCACTGGGGATAAGCTTCCTGCCATCCAGGACCTCTATACCAGGCGGTGTCAGAGGAAGGCCCTAGAAATTGTCAAAGACTCCAGCCACCTTAGTCATAGACTGTTCTTTCTGCTACCGCATGGCATGCTGTACTGTAGCGCCAAGACTAGGTCCAAGAGTCTTCTAAACAGCTTCTACCCCCAAGCCATAAGACTCCTGAACATTTAATCAAATGGCTACCAGACTATTTGCATTGCCCCCACCCCCCAAGCTGTTATCATCTATGCATAGTCACTTTAATAACTCTTCAAATATGCACATACTACCTCACTAACCGGTGCCCCCGCACATTGACTCTGTACTGGAACCCCCCTGTATATAGTCTCACTATTGTTATGTTACTGCTGCTCTTTAACTACTTGTTATTTTTATCTCTTAATCTTATCCGTTTTTTTTTAAACGGCATTGTTGGTTAGGGGCTCATAAGTAAGCATTTCACTGTAAGGTATTGTGTTGTATTTGGCGCATCTGCCTAATAAGATTTGATTTGATTTGACAACCTAATTGGCTATAGGCTACACATTACAGTAAATGAATGGCTAGTAACTCATGCATGAAACATTAACCTGGCCTTAGTAATACACTATATATACAATGGTATGTGGATACCCCTTCAAATTAGTAGATTCGGCTATTTCAGCCTCAACTGTTGCTGACAGGTGTATAAAATTGAGGACACAAGCCATGGAATCTACATAGACAAACATTGGCAATAGAATGGCCTTACTGAAGAGCTCAGTGCCTTTCAACGTGGCAACGTCATACAATGATTCCAACAAGTCAGTTTGTCAAATTTCTGCCCTGCTAGAGCTGCCCCGGTTAACTGTAAGTGCTGTTATTGTGAAGTGGCAACGTCTAGGATCAACAATGGCTCATCCGCAAAGTGGTAGGCCACGCAAACTCACAGAATGGGACTGCTGAGTGCTGCAGTGCCAAGATCCAACATTGCCTCTAGAAGCAACATCAGCAAAATGACTGTTAGTTGGGAGCTTCATGAAATGGGTTTTCCCAGCAGCCGCACACAAGCCTAAGATCACCATATGCAATGCCAAACAGCTGGAGAGGTGTAAAATTGATCTCTGGAGCAGTGGAAATGTGTTCTCCGGAGTGATGAATCACGCTTCACTATCTGGTAGTCCGATGGACTAATCTGGGTTTGGCGGATCTCAGGAGAACGCTACCTGCCTGAATGTATAGTGCCAACTGTACATTTTGGTGGAGTAGGAAAAATGGTCTGGGGCTGCTTTTCATGGTTCGGGATAGAACCCTTAGTTCCAGTGAAGGGAAATCTTAATGCTACAGCATACAATGGAAATCTAGATGATTCTGTGCTTCCAACTTTGCTGACAATGCCCCTGTGCATAAAGAGAGGTCCATACGGAAATGGTTTGTTGAGATTGGTGTGGAAGAACTTGACTTGCCTGCACAGAGCACTGACCTCAACCCCAGCGAACACCTTTTGGATGAATTGGAACGTCGACTACGATCCAGGCCTAATTGCCCAACGTCAGTGCTCGACCTCACTAATGCTCTTGTGGCTGAATGGAAGCAAGTCCCCGCAACAAATTAGTGGAAAGCCTTCCCAGACGAGTGGAGGCTGTTATAGCAGCAAAGGGGGGTCCAACTCCATATTAATGCCCATGATTTTGCAATGAGATGTTGAGCAGGTGTCCACTTACTTTTGGTCATGTAGTGTATCATTAATAGAAATGTAATATTGCCTTGGCATACACCTGCATAATTGATTTTGACCCACTGGAATAACCCAAACCTGCCATCTTACAGTCAGTAGAATAATAGTGAAGACATCAAAACTATGAAATAACACATGTCGTAAACAAAATACAAATATATTTTATATTTAAGATTCTTCAAAGTAGCCACCCTTTGCCTTGATGACAGCTTTGCACACTCTTGTCATTCTCTCAACTATCTTCATGAGGTAGTCACCTGGAATGCATTTCAATTAACATGTGTGCCTTGTTAAAAGTTCATTTGTGGAATTTGCTTCCTTCTTATTAATGCGTTTGAGCCAATCAGTTGTGTTGTGACAAGGTAAGGGCGGTATACAGAAGATAGTCCTATTTGGTAAGAACAGGACAGAGAAGAGCTTGGACTGTGCTTAGTGGGAGCTGCTATCCTGTTGGGGTGGGAGGGCCAAGAGACCAGAGGTGGCAGAACAGAGTGCTTGGGTTGGGGTGTAGGGTTTGATTATAGCTGGAAAGTAGGGAGGGACAGTTCCTCTTACTGCTCTGTAGACAAGCACCATGGTCTTGAAAGCTTCAACTGGATGAAAGCTTCAACTGGAAGCCAATGGAGTGTGCGGAGGAGAGAGGTGACATGTGAAAACATGGGAAGGTTGAAAATCATGCGGGCTGCAGCATTCTGGATAAATTGCAGGGGTTGTTGCAGTAGTCCAGACGGGAGATAACAAGTGCCTTATATATATATATATATATACAAAAAATATGATTTTATGCAACAAGCTTTTTAGCTGCAGGCCTATGTGTTTTTTAATGAACTGACTAGCTCACTCAGTTCAGGGAATAAAGTCCACGTCTTATGTTTCATGTCGGTTGGTTCAGAGCCTGTTTGTCGAACCAGAGATGTGTCGGATGTGTTTTGGGATTTCTCTGACAGTGTATTTCTGTTAACTTTCCCATGCAATGTGTCACCCACCTTAACATTGCAGTAACCTCTGGTTTTCAGCCAGACAACAGTTCACCATCCCTGTCCATATTGCCTGTACTGCAAATACTACTCTAAACAATGATCTGTAAAACATTTTTTTTTTAATTCAAAGAAAGAAAGGGTAATATTACTATATCAGGGGACAATTATATAGAAGTGAATGTGGCTCATTGCCATTAGAACGTATTAACAAAGCTAAAGTTACCATATGTCAGACTATAGGTATCCAGAGACATATGGTCGATGTGAATCAATATGGAAACAAGGAACTGCGGCATCGATCTCATGACATGAGGAACCACAACGTTATCCGAGGTTTTACTTTCTGGAGAGTTAGTATAGCATCAGATCAGTTTCATAGAAAGGCATGTGCCTTAGGAGATGTTGGCATTTGTACAATACTGTATAAGTACACTACCGTTCAAAAGTTTGGGTTCACTTAGGAATGTCCTTGTTTGTAAAGAAAAACACATTTTGTCCATTAAAATAACATAAAATTGATCAGAAATACAGTGTAGACATTGTTAATGTTGTAAATGACGGTGGTAGTTGGAAACAGCAGATTTTATATGGAATATCTACATAGGCGTACAGATGCCCATTATAAGCAACCATCACTCCTGTGTTCCAATGGAACGTTGTGTTAGCTAATCCAAGTTTATCATTAAAAAAGGCTAATTGATCATTAGAAAACCCTTCTGCAATTATGTTAGCACAGCTGAAAACTGTTGTACTGATTAAAGAAGCAATAACACTGGCCTTCTTAAGACTGGTTGAGTATCTGGAGCATCATAATTTGTGGGTTCGATTACAGGCTCAAAATGGTCAGAAACAAAGACCTTTCTTCTGAAACTCGTCACTATATTCTTGTCATGAGAAATTAAGGCTATTCCATGTGAGAAATTGCCAAGAAATTGATAATCTTGTACAACGCTGTGTACTACTCCCTTCAAGGAACAGCGCAAACTGGCTCTAACCAGAATAGAAAGAGTAGTGGGAGGCCCCGGTGCACAACTGAGCAAGATGACAAGTACATTAGAGTGTCTAGTTTGACAAACAGATGCCTCACAAGTCCTCAATTGGCAGCTTCATTAAATAGTACCCGCAAAACACCAGTCTCAATGTCAACAGAGAAGAGGTGACTCTGGGATGCTGGCCTTCTAGGCAGAGTTGCAAAGAAAAAGACATATCTCAGACTGGCCAATAAAAATAAAAGATTAAAATGGGCAAAAGAATACAGACACTGGACAGAGGAACTCTGCCTAGAAGGCCACTATCCCGGAGTCGCCTTTTCACTGTTGACGTTGAGACTGGTGTTTTGCGAGTACTACATTTCTACAGCTAGGCACCCCCCACTGGGCAAAAACTGGTTGAATCAACATTGTTTTCATGTCATTTCAACAAATTAATTTAATGTGATGGCGTTGAATCAGTGTGGAAAACTGATTGGATTTGGAAAAAGTCATAATTAAAAAAAAAATATATATATATATTTTGTTTTACCCAACTTTCAGCCTAAATCAAATGATATGTGAAATATTTTGTCTATTTCACATTGAATTCACGTTAGATGTCAACTCAACAAAATGTAAATCAAAACTAGACGTTGAACTGACTTCTGTGCCCAGTGGGTAGGTAGTGTACTTTACACGGAAATTACAGTGTTGTCCTTCATTCAAGAAGGCAGGATGCTTCTCCTGGGATTTGAACCAACCACAAATGACCAAAACCACTACACCATGTTACACCATATCGCTACTGCTATTTAAGAACTTAGAGATGGAAAATATTGCATTATTTCATTACAAGAAGATAATATGCTTTAAACACTGAAATATGAAAATTACAGAATGAAAATTAACAGCTATTCAAGATGCAAATGATTAAATTACGTATATTAAATAATTGTAGTACTTTTTCATGTTAATTTACAGAAACTTACATCGTGAAATAATTGTGTTAGTGAGCAATTACCCAGAGATGATTGAGAATGGTCCTCCCAGGAAGGGAGATTACATCTTATCATGACAGATTCCCTTTAGTATCTCGGTAATACAGAGATGGAACATAGGAATTCCACAAGACAACATCAATCAATCATTCAAATTCTATTTAGCTAACCGACCCTTACAATACAGTTATTGCTGAGTGCTTGGAACAATGTAGGCCTAGTTCTAAAAGCTTAATTCTGGCTTGTGCTGGGCCAACTGATATAACTCCATAAACAACTTTGCAGAAATGTATTGAAATACAAATTGAAATTAGTTTTATTTCTGGGACATTTTAAGCAGCTTTGATATCAGTGGGAAAATTGAGTGGATGTGTTATTGCCCAGATTTTGCATTAATATGAGTGGCAAGAGGTGTTGGTCATAATGACACTCCTTAGTGAGCTGTCAATCCTGACCCCCATTAAAGTGTTGTCACTTGGAGAGCAGATGGTACACACACTCCACCTAAGAGAGGTGGAGTGGCCATGGCAACAGACTCATAATAGCTACCCTGGTGTTGGGGAATCGCTGGCTCTAATTTGTTAAGTACCACCTCAGTATATTTGATTTAATCACTATATTCAGTGCCTACCACAAGTGACACCAAATAAAACATCCCGGGGTGTCCATACAAGACAGTAAATCAAACATCTGCTTTCAATACAACTCCCATTTTTGAGTAATTGAGCTGTAGCATAAGGCCAGATTTCATACCATTATCAAGAAGAGACTATTGTGTGGTTATACACATAGGTATACTACATACAATATACCATTGAACACAATGTAATTCATTACACATATAAAATAACAATCCACATATACTGTCAAATCAAACTTTAATGTTAATTTAAAATCACAACGTACTTTCCAGTAAAACAATAAATCGAGCATTTGCAATAATTCCCACAACAATGGCTCAGAATGAAGAGAGAGGTGGCCCACAGGCTCTGGAAAAGCCTCACACAGTGGCTGTCCGTAAAGCGCATCTCCCAGCCGAAGAGGATGTAGTACCACAGGAGAGAGTGGCCAAAGGGGTATGATATTTATTCCTTTGTAACTTTCTCAGTCATCATTATTCACGATTCATTCAGGATTATCCGTAGTGTTGGTAGCATCCACATTTTAATGTTGAAGTGTCTAGAAACATTCTATTCTTATTTACAATAAAAGTGACTCCATAATGACAAAATACATTATCATTAATTTCTATTGGGCACAAAATAATCCAAAACACAACTAAAACAAGCAGCAAATGCATCCAACAAAAAAAGCTTGATGTAGTCATTGAGTGCTGTGAATATGGGTCAACATAACTTTTTACTACTTTAATACGCTTGGCGTTCAGGCCAGAGAGTTCAATCTTGGTTTCATCAGATCAGAGAATTTTGTTTCTCATGGTCTGAGTCCTTTAGGTGGCTTCTGGCAAACTCCAAGCGAGCTGTCGTGTGCCTTTTACTGAGGCGTGGCATCCATCTGGAAACTCTAACATAAAGGGCTGATTGGTTGTCTTCCTAGAAGTTTCTCCCATCTCCACAGAGGAATTATGGAGCTCTGTCAAAGTGACTGTTGGGATGTTGGTCACCTCCCTGGCCAAGGCCCTTCTCCCCCGATTGCTCAGTTTGGCCAGACGGCCAGCTCCAGGAAGAGTCTTGGTGGTTCCTAACTTCTTCCATTTAAGAATGATGGAGGCTGTGTTCACTGTGTTCTTGGGGGATCTTCAATGCTGTAGACATTTTTTGGTACCTTTCCCCAGATCTCTGCCTCGACACACTGCTGTCTTGGACATCTACGGACAATTCCTTCAACCTCATGGCTTGGGTTTTGCTCTGACATGCACTGTCAACTGTGGGACCTTATATAGACAGGTGTGTGCGTTTCCAAATCATGTCCAATGAATTGAATTTACCCCAGGTGTACTCCTGTCAAGTTGTAGAAACATCTCAAGGATGATCAAGGGAAACAAGGTGCACCTGAGCTCAATTTCGAGTATCATAGCAAAGGGTTTGAATACAGTGCCTTGTAAAAGTATCCATCCCCCTCAGCGTTTTTCCTATTTTGTGGCATTGCAACCTGCAATTTAAATGGATTTTTATTTGGGTTTCATGTAATGGACATACACAAAATAGTCCAATTTGGTAAGTGAAATGAAAAAAATAAATAATATATATATATATATATATTTTTTAAATAAATCTAAAAAATAAAAAACGGAAAAGTGGTGAATGCATGTATTCACCCTCTTTGTTATGAAGCCCCTAAATAAGATATGGTGCAACCAATTAACTTCAGAAGTCAAATAGTTAGTTAAATAAAGTCCAACTGTGTGCAATCTAAGTGTCACATGATCTGTCACATGATCTCAGTATATATACACCTGTTCTGAAAGGCCCAAGAGTCTGCAACACCACTAAGCAAGGGGCACCACCAAGCAAGCGGCATCATGAAGACCAATGAGCTCTCCAAACAGGCCAGGGACAAAGTTGTGGAGAAGTAAAGATCATGGTTGGGTTATAAAAAATATATATATATCAGAAACTTTAAACATCTTACGGAGCACCATTAAATGCATTATTAAAACATGGGAAGAATATGGCAACACAAACAACCTGCCAAGAGATGGCCGTCCACCACAACTCCCAGACCAGGCAAGGAGGGCATTAATCAGAGGCAACAAAGAGACCAAAGATCATGTTTTAATGTTGTCATTAGGGGTTATTGTGTGTAGATTGACGAGGAATGTTTTTTGATTTAATCCATTTTAGAATGAGGCCGTGACGTAACAAAATGTGGAAAAAGTGAATGGGTCGGGAATACTTTCACTGAATGTATGAGGAGTGCACTATGTGTACACTTTTCCATGGGGAAGCTCGGCACTTGTGATTAACAGTTTGGATGACCAGTACAAAGTGCGAACAACAAAGCGTAAACAACACTGAGCAGCCATATAAATAAATAATAGATTTTGCTGCTGATGCCGAGCTACAGTATGGTAGGCTACTATGATGCATTAGTGTTAGTAGTGGATCCTTGGCACGTGCCCCATGGAGCCATGCCAGCGAGTCATGTCCCTGTCTGTTCCTAAGTGCAAGAATGTTTGATGTAATATCATCTAATGTAAAATGGCCACATCCCAGATCCTTGCAGCAGCAGTAGGCATCTTTTATCTCATCTGAAGGAGGGCCAAAAAAATACACTAAGGCTGGGAGTTAATTACTTTGAGATATTCCGGCAGGGACTCATACTCAAGAGCTCAATAACCTGCGCATGATGAACTGTCTATAAAACCAGGGTAGGTATAATGGCTAAGCATGAACATGGCTATAGAGAAGAAGATCCTGTGGGAGAATCATGGGAGATTCTGCTTACATATCAGAGGTTAATTTATACTCTGTCTGACATGACATAAAAATGACTTATATTCATATTACATGTATTGTAAGTGTGGAAGAAATACAACGACTATAACATACTTTTGGTCATGTTTTGTATGTGGACACCTGCTCGTCAAACATCTCGTTCCAAAATCATGGGCATTAATATTTAATTGGTCCCTCCTTTGCTGCTATAACAGCCTCCATCCACTATTTTGGGAAGGCTTTCCACTAGATGTTGGAACATTGCTGCAGGGACTTGCTTCCATTCAGCCACAAGAGCATTAATAAGATCGGGCACTCCTGTTGGGCGATTAGGCTTGCGTCGTAGTCGGCGTTCCAATTCATCCAAAAGGTGTGTGATTGGTTTGAGGTCAGGGCTCTGTGTAGGCCAGTCAAGTTCTTCCACACTGATCTCGACAAACAATTTCTGTATGGATCTTGCTTTGTGCATGGGGACATTGTTATACTGAAACAGGAAAGGGCCTTCCCCAAACTGTTGCCACAAAGTTGGAAGCACAGAATCGTCTAGAATGTCATTGTATGCTGTAGCACTAAGATGTTCCTTCAATGGAACTAAGGGTCCTAGACCGAACAATGAAAAAGCTCCCAGACCATTATGTCTCCTCCACCAAACTTTACAGTTGGCACTATGCATTCAGGCCGGTAGCGTTCTCCTGGCATCCTCTAAACCCAGATTTGTTCGTCAGATTGCCAGATGGTGAAATGTGATTCACTGCACCAGAGTCCAATGGAAGTGAGCTTTACACCACTCCAGCCGCCTCTTGGCATAGCACATGGTGGTTTTAGGCTTGTTTGTGGCTGATCAGTCATGGAAATCCATTTCATGAAGCTCCTGAGGAACAGTTATTGTGCTGATGTTGCTTCCAGAGGCCGTTTGGAACTCGTTAGTGAGTGTTGCAACTGATGAAAGATAATTTTTAGGCGCTTCAGCACTCGGTGGTCCCGTTCTGTGAGCTTGTGTGGCCTACTACTTTGCGGCTGAGTCGCTGTTGCTCCTAGACGTTTCCACTTCACAATAGCAGCACTTACTGTACAGTTGACCGGGGCAGCTCTTGCAGGGCATAAATTTGACGATCTGACTTGTTGGAAAGGTGGCATCCTATGAGGGAGCCAAGTTGAAAGTCATTGAGCTCTTCAGTACAGGCCATTCTACTGGCAATGTTTGTCTGCAGAGATTGCATTTTATTCACCTGTCAGCAACGGGTGTGCCTGAAATGGCTGAATCCACTAATTTGAAGGGGTGTCCACATAGTGTATATACTGTAGCTGTTATTGTACTTTCATGCGAAGTCATTACAGTGATGGAAATGTTCATTAAATAGCATTTGATGGGATATACTCTGTGGGAATACAGTGAGCTCTGTGTGAGTTGTGTGTGACTTTCCCATAGTGACATTGTCCCCTGAACCCCATATTGTCCCTCTACACTCTTAGAAAAGGGAGGGCTACCTAGAACCATAAAGGGTTCTTCAGCTGTCCTTGTAGGAGAACTCTTTTTTGATTCCAGGTAAAACCTTTTACAGTGTGCCAGTGAAGAAACAGTTTTCCTGCCACGATGGTGGGTGGGTAGGGAGGGAGTGTAAAAAAGCCTGTTTCTCTTGGCTGTAAAGAAGAGTGATCTTGACGGAGGATGTATCGCCCGGCTTGCCTCACACTCCCTGACAGCCGAGGTGATTATTTACAGTCGTATCTGTCGTTAAAGGTAAGTAAAACGCATGTTTTAGCAGGCCTTGATTTGTGCCTGCTGGAAACTCATCCTTTCTTTTGTGAGGAAAATTGGCTGGATTTAGAGGGTCAGGAAGCACTTACCAAAGGTTTTTATTGACAAGTATAAATCCTTTGTCTCGCGTGCACTTAGAAAGGATGGCTGCGGAGATTCCCTGAGGGTGGAAATGAAACAGATTTCAAATCGATGCAGGCGATAAAGCAAGGAGTATTGGGCCTTCTAAAACGTGGGCCAACAGAATCAAGCGAGTCAGGCAGATTAACCGATTATCAAAGCCTCCGATCAACAAGGTCCCCCAGGTCTCGCCCAGATGCCCACATGAAATACAGAACTGTAAACCCACTGGAAGAAAGAGCCATATTTGGATCTCTCCCAGCTCATGGTGAATCCACTGTTAGCCTAGAAGAAGAATGCTTCGGTCCTAGCAATTCTTATACACTATATATGCATATTTGTTTATGTCAAATATCAATACACACTTTTATAGCGTTATCTATTTATTTACCTACAGTATATAAGTAGCTTTATTTCATTTGATTTTGTTGGGCTTTTGCATTCCTGTAAGAAACCCTGTAGATTCGAACCCACACATGCTTGTTAGGTGGATATCCATCATTTGTATAGATGACAGAATCGATGGTGTGGAAATAGCCTGGCTGTGGCTAGATTGAGTCTCCAGGCTATGCACGCAGGCAGGATGTGTGACGGGCTGGTATGTGGGGCAATCGCTCAATTTCAATCTCTCAGTCCCCAGCCTTTATCATTGAGCTTTAATTAACTCTGGCTGCTGTTTATTGGGATGAGGATGCATGGTCGCCCCAGAATATCAAGGCACCGTCAGTCAGCCAGAAAACACACCACAACATTACTGAAACATCCTGTCTGTCCCTCCTAGTGGTCAACTGTCTGTCTGGAGTTGAGTATGTGAATCAGAAAGAATAGGCACAGTTCTCATTTGCAATTTAGAAGAGGACATTATTATATTTTAAGTTTTTCAAAAACATGAGGTTTCGGACACCAACTGTGTTACTGTTCTGCCTGAAGCTGAGTCTGTACGTTATATAACACTGTCTCTGGTCCATGGGTATTATAGGTTTGTATGAAACACTCTGTGGTTGTCTGGCTGCATCAATTAGCTCCTTACTCTGCCAGGCAGAGCTATCCACTAATGTCAAGAGCACATTTCTGATACAAGAGGCTGCTCAAGGACAGCTTCAAACCTCTCCTAGAAGGTCACGTCTTATTAGACGAGTCAACAATAACAGCTGGTCAATCAGTCTGACTCATTTCACTAGCCATATGGGAAAAGACACTTAACACTGTTCCATGTGACTATAGGTAAGACGGGCTAGAATTACAATAAAAGGGTAATCATCGAACAAATGTAGTGACTTTGTTTGTTGCATGTTCGTATCTCAGAAACACTTAAGAGAACATGAAGGCAGAAGGGACACCTCTACAGAACAAGCATTACACCCTCAACTTTTCTGACATGATCTACATGATCTACATGACCAAATGTATGTGGACACCTGCTCGTCCAACCTCTCATTCCAAAATCATGGCCATTAATATGGAGTTGCCCCCCCCCCCCCCCCTTTGCTGCTTTAACAGCCTCCACCCTTCTGGGAAGGCTTTCCACTAAATGTTGGAACTTTGCTGCGGGACATTTACATTTACATTTAAGTCATTTAGCAGATGCTCTTATCCAGAGCGACTTGTTTCCATTCAGCCACAAGAGCATTATCATTCAGCCATAAGCTCATTAGTGAGGTAGCGCACTGATGTTGGGTGATTAGGCATGGCTCGCAGTCTGCATTTCAATTCATCCCAAAAGTGTTCAATGGAGTTGAGGTCAGGGCTCTGTATAAGCCAGTCAAGTTCTTCCACACCGATCTCGACAAACCACTTCTGTATGGATCTCCCTTTGTGCACAGGGACATTGTCATGCTGATACAGGAAAGGGCCTTCCCCAAACTGATTAATCAGTACAGAGAATATGTGTTTATTGCTGCAGAGTCCAATGGCTCCATTTCATGAAGCTCCCAACAAAAAGTTATTGTGCTGACGTTGCTTCCAGAGACAGTTTGGAACTCAGTAGTAAGTGTTGCAACCGAGGACAGATGATGTTTACATGCTACATTCTTTAGCACCCGCCGGTCCCGTTCTGTGAGCTTGTGTGGCCTACCACTTTGCGGCTGAGCCGTTGTTGCTCCTAGACGTTTCCAATTCACAATAACAGCACTTACAGTTGACGGGCAGCTCTAGCGGGGCATACATTTGATGAACTGACATCCTATGACAGTGCCACGTTGAAAGTCGCTGAGCTCTTTAGTAAGGCGATTCTACTGCCAATGTTTGTCTATGGCGATTGCATGGCTGTGTGCTCGATTTCATACATCTGTCTGCCACGGGAAAGGGGGATACCTAGTCAGTTGTACAACTGAAATGTGTCTTCCACATTTAACACAACCCCTCTGAGCTGCCTTAATCGGTACCCACATCTTCGGCACCCGGGGAACTGTGGGTTAACTGCTTATTCTATGGGACACCTCAAACATAACAATAGCATACAGTATTGTAGCCTAATATTTTCATGCTGCTATTGCTGACTGGTAAACCGTGTGATAGAAATATCAAAATAGAACAAACAGGCTGATAATGTTTTTACTTGAAGGTTTACTCTATCACCTTGCGCCTCTGGGAAGAGCAACATGAAATCTAATTTATTTTGCTTCCCCCAAGCCACTCTCCCTTACAATAGTAGTTAATAAGATTCAACACAAGAAACATAATGGACAGATTTGTCATAGGTGTTGAGGATAATAACACCATTTAAATTCCCCTGATGGGGCCTCTGATGTTGAACTGGTTCACAGAACACACAAATACATTCCTTTTTTTTATAGGGAGGTGCATTTTAATCCCATTTATACAAGCTGCTTTTAATAAGGTATCATTGTACCAAAATTAGGGTCTGTTTTGTTCTAGATAATTCTCTAAAGAATTGCTACACGTTAACATAATAATTCTATCAAATAGATGGTGGATCTGTCAACATAAAAGGAATTATGATTTAATGGAAAATCGAACTCACGCAAATTTGAATGTTTGGAATAAAACTTAAAGTGTCATGCAGGTGAAAGAGGACCCAAAAGCGACTTGGCGAAAACAGAGTCTTTAATCCAGTAAAGTAAATACAATAAAAAAAAACACAACTTTCACTCGAAATGACGAGGACAAACTGGAGACTCGATCTTGAACAGCAGGTGAACAGCAGGTTGCCTCGGGAAGGCACTTGAACCAAACAGACTCAGACACCTGCTCACCACGCAGCATCTGAGGAAAACACGACACGACAGGGCGATACACAAACACAGCACGGTGAATTCTAGACAAGGAACCGACAGGGCAGAAACGAATAACAAGGAGAGAAATAGGGACTCTAATCAGGGAAAAGGATCGGGAACAGGTGTGGGAAGACTAAATGATTGATTAGGGGAATAGGAACAGCTGGGAGCAGGAACGGAACGATAGAGAGAAGAGAGAGCGGGAGAGTGAGAGAGGGAGGGGGAGAGAGAGGGATAGAAAGAGGGAAAGAACCTAATAAGACCAGCAGAGGGAAACGAATAGAAGGAGAAGAACAGGGACAAGGCATGATAATCAATGACAAAACATGACAGTACCCCCCACTCACCGAGCGCCTCCTGGCGCACTCGAGGAGGAATCCTGGCGGCAACGGAGGAAATCATCAATGAGTGAACGGTCCAGCACGTCCCGAGACGGAACCCAACTCCTCTCCTCAGGACCGTAACCCTCCCAATCCACTAAGTATTGGTGACCCCGTCCCCGAGAACGCATGTCCATGATCTTATGTACCTTGTAAATAGGTGCGCTCTCGACAAGGACGGGAGGGGGGAGGGAAGACGAACGGGAGTGCGAAGAAAGGGCTTGACACAGGAGACATGGAAGACAGGATGGACGCGACGAAGATGTCGCGGAAGAAGCAGTCGCGCAGCGACAGGATTGACGACCTGGGAGACACGGAACGGACCAATGAACCGCGGAGTCAACTTACGAGAAGCTGTCGTAAGAGGAAGGTTGCGAGTGGAAAGCCACACTCTCTGGCCGCAACAATACCTTGGACTCTTAATCCTGCGTTTATTGGCGGCTCTCACAGTCTGTGCCCTGTAACGGCAAAGTGCAGACCTCACCCTCCTCCAGGTGCGCTCACAACGTTGGACAAACGCTTGAGCGGAGGGAACGCTGGACTCGGCAAGCTGGGATGAGAACAGAGGAGGCTGGTAACCCAGACTACTCTGAAACGGAGATAACCCGGTAGCAGACGAAGGAAGCGAATTGTGAGCGTATTCTGCCCAGGGGAGCTGTTCTGCCCAAGACGCAGGGTTTCTGAAAGAAAGGCTGCGTAGTATGCGACCAATCGTCTGATTGGCCCTCTCTGCTTGACCGTTAGACTGGGGATGAAACCCGGAAGAGAGACTGACGGACGCACCAATCAAACGACAGAACTCCCTCCAAAACTGTGACGTGAATTGCGGGCCTCTGTCTGAAACGGCGTCTAACGGGAGGCCATGAATTCTGAATACATTCTCGATAATGATTTGTGCCGTCTCCTTAGCGGAAGGAAGTTTAGCGAGGGGAATGAAATGTGCCGCCTTAGAGAACCTATCGACAACCGTAAGAATCACAGTCTTCCCCGCAGACAAAGGCAGACCGGTAATGAAGTCTAGGGCGATGTGAGACCATGGTCGAGAAGGAATGGGGAGCGGTCTGAGACGACCGGCAGGAGGAGAGTTACCCGACTTAGTCTGCGCGCAGTCCGAACAAGCAGCCACGAAACGGCGCGTGTCACGCTCCTGAGTCGGCCACCAAAAGCGCTGGCGAATAGACGCAAGAGTGCCTCGAACACCGGGATGACCAGCTAACTTGGCAGAGTGAGCCCACTGAAGAACAGCCAGACGAGTGGAAACAGGAACGAAAAGGAGGTTACTAGGACAAGCGCGCGGCGACGCAGTGTGCGTGAGTGCTTGCTTAACCTGTCCTTCAATTCCCCAGACTGTTAACCCGACAACATGCCCATAAGGAAGAATCCCCTCGGGATCAGTAGAAGCCACAGAAGAACTAAACAGACGGGATAAGGCATCAGGCTTGGTGTTCTTGCTACCCGGACGGTAAGAAATCACAAACTCGAAACGAGCGAAAAACAACGCCCAACGAGCTTGACGGGCATTAAGTCGTTTGGCAGAACGGATGTACTCAAGGTTCTTATGGTCTGTCCAAACGACAAAAGGAACGGTCGCCCCCTCCAACCACTGTCGCCATTCACCTAGGGCTAAGCGGATGGCGAGCAGTTCACGGTTACCCACATCATAGTTGCGCTCAGATGGCGACAGGCGATGAGAAAAATAAGCGCAAGGATGAACCTTATCGTCAGACTGGAAGCGCTGGGATAGAATGGCTCCCACGCCTACCTCTGAAGCGTCAACCTCGACAATGAATTGTCTAGTGACGTCAGGAGTAACGAGGATAGGAGCGGACGTAAAACGTTCTTTTAGAAGATCAAAAGCTCCCTGGGCGGAACCGGACCACTTAAAACACGTCTTGACAGAAGTAAGAGCTGTGAGAGGGGCAGCAACTTGACCGAAATTACGAATGAAACGCCGATAGAAATTAGCGAAACCTAAAAAGCGCTGCAACTCGACACGTGACCTTGGAACGGGCCAATCACTGACAGCTTGGACCTTAGCGGAATCCATCTGAATGCCTTCAGCGGAAATAACGGAACCGAGAAAAGTAACGGAGGAGACATGAAAAGAGCACTTCTCAGCCTTTACGTAGAGACAATTCTCTAAAAGGCGCTGTAGAACACGTCGAACGTGCTGAACATGAATCTCGAGTGACGGTGAAAAAATCAGGATATCGTCAAGATAGACAAAAACAAAGATGTTCAGCATGTCTCTCAGAACATCATTAACTAATGCCTGAAAAACAGCTGGCGCATTGGCGAGACCAAACGGCAGAACCCGGTACTCAAAATGCCCTAACGGAGTGTTAAACGCCGTTTTCCACTCGTCCCCCTCTCTGATGCGCACGAGATGGTAAGCGTTACGAAGGTCCAACTTAGTAAAGCACCTGGCTCCTGCAGAATCTCGAAGGCTGATGACATAAGGGGAAGCGGATAACGATTCTTAACCGTTATGTCATTCAGCCCTCGATAATCCACGCAGGGGCGCAGAGTACCGTCCTTCTTCTTAACAAAAAGAACCCCGCCCCGGCCGGAGAGGAAGAAGGCACTATGGTACCGGCGTCAAGAGACACAGACAAATAATCCTCGAGAGCCTTACGTTCGGGAGCCGACAGAGAGTATAGTCTACCCCGAGGAGGAGTGGTCCCCGGAAGGAGATCAATACTACAATCATACGACCGGTGAGGAGGAAGGGAGTTGGCTCGGGACCGACTGAAGACCGTGCGCAGATCATGATATTCCTCCGGCACTCCTGTCAAATCGCCAGGTTCCTCCTGAGAAGTAGGGACAGAAGAAACGGGAGGGATGGCAGACATTAAACACTTCACATGACAAGAAACGTTCCAGGATAGGATAGAATTACTAGACCAATTAATAGAAGGATTATGACATACTAGCCAGGGATGACCCAAAACAACAGGTGTAAACGGTGAACAAAAAATCAAAAAAGAAATAGTCTCACTGTGGTTACCAGATACTGTGAGGGTTAAAGGTAGTGTCTCAAATCTGATACTGGGAAGATGACTACCATCTAAGGCGAACATGGGCGTAGGCTTCTCTAACTCTCTGAAAGGAATGTCATGTTTCCGAACCCATGCTTCGTCCATGAAACAACCCTCAGCCCCAGAGTCTATCAAGGCACTACATGTAGCACCCGAACCGGTCCAGCGTAGATGGACCGACAAAGTAGTACAGGATTTTGATGGAGAGACTTGAGTAGTTGCGCTCACCTGTAGCCCTCCGCTTACAGATGAGCTCTGGCTTTTACTGGACATGAATTAACAAAATGTCCAGCAACTCCGCAATAGAGGCACAGGCGGTTGGTGATCCTCCGTTCCCTCTCCTTAGTCGAGATGCGAATCCCTCCCAGCTGCATGGGCTCAGTCTCTGAGCCAGAGGAGGGAGATGGTTGCGATGCGGAGCAGGGAAACACCGTTGATGCGAGCTCTCTTCCACGAGCCCGGTGACGAAGATCTACCCGTCGTTCTATGCGGATGGCGAGAGCAATCAAAGAGTCCACATCTGAAGGAACCTCCCGGGAGAGAATCTCATCCTTAACCACTGCGTGGAGTCCCTCCAGAAAACGAGCGAGCAGCGCCGGCTCGTTCCACTCACTAGAGGCAGCAAGAGTGCGAAACTCAATAGAATAATCCGTTATGGACCGTTCACCTTGGCATAGGGAAGCCAGGGCCCTAGAAGCCTCCCTACAAAAAACTGAACGGTCAAAAACCCGAATCATCTCCTCTTTAAAGTTCTGGTACTTGTTAGAGCAATCAGCCCTTGCCTCCCAGATAGCTGTGCCCCATTCTCGAGCCCGGCCAGTAAGGAGTGAAATGACGTAAGCAACCCGAGCTCTCTCTCTAGAGTATGTGTTGGGTTGGAGAGAGAACACAATCTCACACTGCGTGAGAAAGGAGCGGCACTCAGTGGGCTGCCCGGAGTAGCAAGGTGGGTTATTAACCCTAGGTTCTGGAGGCTCGGCAGGCCAGGAAGTAACAGGTGGCACGAGACGAAGACTCTGGAACTGTCCAGAGAGGTCGGAAACCTGAGCGGCCAGGTTCTCCACGGCATGGCGAGCAGCAGACAATTCCTGCTCGTGTCTGCCGAGCATGGCTCCTTGGATCTTGACGGCAGTGTAACGAGCGTCTGAAGTCGCTGGGTCCATTCCTTGGTCGGTTCCTTCTGTCATGCAGGTGAAAGAGGACCCAAAAGCGACTTGGCGAAAACAGAGTCTTTAATCCAGTAAAGTAAATACAATAAAAAAAAACACAACTTTCACTCGAAATGACGAGGACAAACTGGAGACTCGATCTTGAACAGCAGGTGAACAGCAGGTTGCCTCGGGAAGGCACTTGAACCAAACAGACTCAGACACCTGCTCACCACGCAGCATCTGAGGAAAACACGACACGACAGGGCGATACACAAACACAGCACGGTGAATTCTAGACAAGGAACCGACAGGGCAGAAACGAATAACAAGGAGAGAAATAGGGACTCTAATCAGGGAAAAGGATCGGGAACAGGTGTGGGAAGACTAAATGATTGATTAGGGGAATAGGAACAGCTGGGAGCAGGAACGGAACGATAGAGAGAAGAGAGAGCGGGAGAGTGAGAGAGGGAGGGGGAGAGAGAGGGATAGAAAGAGGGAAAGAACCTAATAAGACCAGCAGAGGGAAACGAATAGAAGGAGAAGAACAGGGACAAGGCATGATAATCAATGACAAAACATGACATAAAGACTTAATAAAACTCTATAACAAGGCAAAGTCCTCCTCCAAAAGTTTTTAACGAGCCCTCAAGTCTGTTTTGGTTCCTTGTTTTTCCTTGCTGTAGTGAGACTTCAAAGGGTTTCTGATCCAGCTAAAACCTCTCCATCACCACCCCTGGACACAGGGTCCTGGAACTCAAGGTACCTTCCCTCACACTGTATCATGGAACTTCTCACTACAGCCAATGCAATGTAACTCTGACAGCTCTGCAGCATGCACTTTTCCCTATACTTGACATAATTAACATAGTCCACATGATTAGGCTAAACATAAAATCACTACATGGGATTTGTCAATCTCGTTTGAGTGGAAGTTCTTCCCTTTGTTGGCGAACAGATGCAAAGAGGGGTCTGAATTTCATATAACACTTAGCTTTGTTTTCCCCATGGGACAGACCCCCCCCCTCCCCCAAATGAAATAGTGGACAGCTTGTGCCCCTTTATATTTTGAGACCACCCACATTGAGCACTGTCCCACCAAAACCTTAACATTACCACTAAAAGATCCCCCAAGTATGTAAGAATCACATTTATTTCATAATGACTTATCTTTACATCAATACCACAAGTGTACTTCAATTCTGGTCCAGGCATTTAGCTTATCTTGGACTTCATGATTGGTAGATTAAAAAATAAATAAATGTAATGTTAGCTAACGATATGATTTGAAGGACAAATATCAACACAATACTGTCTTTGAATAGTGTGGAACACTGGTTTATACTGTAGGCCTAGCATAAAACCAAGATCTGTGTGTTTGGACTACTGCTACTATGTATTGAGTCTTAGGGTATGGTATAATTGTACACTTCAGCAGAGCAATGTAAACGGAGAGGAGAACATGAGCTCTTTGTCATGATGTTGGAGCTCAATGTAATTCATATGCAGGATTTGTACATTTTTGAAACCACACATGAGAGACACACAAGAAATGCGAGAAAGAGACTACCCTCTGGAACACAAGATATTTACAGTGCATTCGGAAAGTATTCAGACCCCTTGACCTTTTCCACACTTTGTTACGTTGCAGCCTTACTCTAAAATGGTGTCATTCGTTTTTTCTTCAATCTACACACAATACCCCATAATGAAAAAGCAAAAACAGGATTTTAGAAATGTTTGCTAATTTATATATATTTTTGAAACATCACATTTACATAAGTTTTCAGACCCTTTTACTCAGTACTTTGTTGAAGCACCCTTGGCAGTGATTACAGCATCGCGTCTTCTTTGGTATGAGGCTACTGTACAAGCTTGGCACACCTGTATTTGGGGAGTTTCTCCCATTCTTCTCTGCAGATCCTCTCAAACTCTGTCAGGTTAGATGGGGAGCATTGCTGCACAGCTATTTTCAGGTCTCTCCAGAGATGTTCAATCAGGTTCAAGTCCAGGCTCTGGCTGGGCCACTCAAGGACATTCAGAGACTGTCCCAAAGCCACTACTGCATTGTCTTGGCTGTGTGCTTAGGGTTGTTGTTGTATTGGAAGGTGAACCTTTGCACCAGTCTGAGGTCCTGAGCGCTCTGGAGCAGGTTTTCATTAAGGATTTCTCTGTACTTTTCTCCATTAATCTCTCCCTCAATCCTGACTAGTCTCCCAGTCCCAAATGCTGAAAAACACCCCTGAATGCACTGTATAATCCATATAAGAATTCACACGAGATGCGCTGTAGCATGCACATAGCCTACATAAGGTACGATGTAGGTACGATACTACATTGTATACAAACACTATTTCCAGCTGCCCCCGTGACAGCGTTTCAAAATATTTCTTCAGATATTCAAATCCTCCTGCTGCAGGATTATTTTCCTCCTATGATGAAAAAGGGTCCAATTAAGATCCGACATCTGTACAGTCACCATAATTGCTCCCCGTGGGCGTATAATACAGACAAGGCAACTTAGGCTATGGAGATTTTACTTACATTCAAACTTTTCACAGGAGCTGGAAAAAGATCCAATATAATGAGAAAGGGGGAATGTCCACTCACCATTATACTGCTCCCAAATGTAATGCTTAATAAACATCATGGAAGTTTCAAGGAAATTGTATTGCATTCAAGCCAGGTGTGTTCTCAACATAAACCCATGGCCGATGAATCTTTGTAATAAGTTTGTATTTAGTTTAATTTGATTAAAAACCAATCAATCCATAAAAATGTAATAAATTATCTAAATAGAATGTGGTCAGGATCATAATATCATAAATCGCATCTCTCAACCCATGAGCATAAAGCAATGTGTGCGTGCACATGCAGCCCTACGGGATCTTCAACAGGAGGTATGGATGTTAGTCCTATCCATTTTATTTATCCGTTATTTTACCAGGTAAGTTGACTGAGAACACGTTCTCATTTGCAGCAACGACCTGGGGAATAGTTACAGGGGAGAGGAGGGGAATGAAGGAGCCATTGAAGATAGTATATAGATATTTCTCATATTCCCATGATGCCTGATGTGGCATGCAAGGCAACGGCGAGCTCTGATTAATTTGGTGATGATGAATATGTCTCAGCTGAGGACATTAGCATGGGCAAACACAGACGAGGGGAGAGGACACCTGGCATGTCAATTAAGACTAGCTGACTGAAGGGCTCAGCGCTAACCGCATACAGGGAATTGAGCTACTTTCGCATGGCAACTTACCACTGTGAAAATGGTTTAACAGGACGCTGTCGCCATCAAAGTGCGTGAGTTGTTTTAAAGGCTCTCACCCTAAAGACCCCAAAGCTCCGTCCTCACCTTCAGACGACATTCTGTGTCAATAAAGTAGAGCAGTTGTGCAGGCATGAGGCGGGAAAATCTCCCTGAGCCAACCTCCATTTTAGTAGACTAATGAATCAACCTTCGTGTCATGATGCAGGGACAAATCATTAATAACTGAAATGAATTGAGAGACCAAAATGAAAAACTGAAACGAAATAAAAGGCTGAAATCAAGTTTGTTTCTAAGTTTGAGTTTACATGATTTCCACACTGTATCTTACATTAAGTCTGGAAACCTTTGGCCTTTTCTTAAGTGAAGATTGAGGTACAAATATATTAATCTGGTTAAACGGTACAAAAATATTGAGGTAAAATGTTGCTAACTTGCATCCCAATGTGGCACCTTAATTGGAGAGGACGGGTTTGTTGTAATGGCTGGAACGGAATTAGTGGAATGATATCAAATACATGGTTTCCATGTGTTTGATGCCATTCCATTCTCTGCCTTTCCAGCCATTGTTATGAGCCGCCCTCCACTCAGCAGCCGCCTGTGATCCAGAACCCTCTCTGGGTCAAAGGGCTGGTTAGGATGATACATTGCCTGCATGTACAACATGAGAAGAAATAACAAGCAAGCCATTTCATATGGATCAGGTTAATGTTAAGAGAATTTCACTAACGTGAAATAATCTATCTGATGTTGAATTTGTTGTGTAATAAAGTGCTTTCTATTAGATTCCCTATGAGTTTCTCTCTTTATCGTTTACGGACTTAAAAATAAGTGTTCAAATGTTATACTATATCTGTCATGTTTTGTCATATATTGTCTTGTCCTTGTGCTTTCCCTTCTGTTCGTTTCCCCCTGCTGGTCTTATTAGGTTCGTTCCCTTTTTCTATCCCTCTCTCACCCCCTCCCTCTCTCTCTTCTCTCTATCGTTCCGTTCCTGCTCCCAGCTGTTCCTCATTCTCCTAACTCACTCATTTAGTCTTTTCACACCTGTCCCCTATTTTGTCCTCTGATTAGAGTCCCTATTTCTCCCCTTGTTTTCCGCTTCTGTCCTTGTCGGATCCTTGTATGATGTTCGCTGTGCTGTGTCCTTGTCTCGCCCTGTCGTGTATTGTCTCCTTCAGATGCTGCGTGTGAGCAGGTGTCTTAGTCTGCTATGGTCGGTGCCTTCCCGTAGCAACCTGCAGTCAATGGTCGAGTCTCCAGTCTGTCCTCGTTACTACGAGTGGATTTAAGTTTTTCCTGTTTTGTTTTCTTCTTGAGTGTTCCAGAATTATTACTTTTGCCTTTTACTGGAATAAAGACTCTGTTTTCGCTAAGTCGCTTTTGGGTCCTCATTCACCTGCATAACAATATCACATTTGGTAAAGAGAAACTGTAATATTCCTTACCTCGCATGTTTGTCAATGGTAGATGTTATTTATTTATTTGTCAGGGACCATGTACAACATGTAATTGCACCAGATTTAGCTAATAACCACTTGCAATGTACCTGACTGCCCCTCCAGTACAGTTAGGATACACTTTGTTGAAGCACCTTTGGCAGAGATTACAGCCTCGAGTCTTCTTGGGTATAACGCTACAAACTTGGCACATCTGCATTTGGGGAGTTTCTCACATTCTTTTCTGCAGATCCTCTCAAGCTCTGTCAGTTTGGATGTGGAGCGTTGCTACACAACTATTTTCAGGTCTCTCCAGAGATGTTAGATCGGGTTCAAGTCCGGGCTCTGGCTGGGCCACTCAAGGACATTCAGAGACTTCCCCTGAAGTGTCACGTTCGTTGGAATAAATGTCAGACCAAGGCGCAGCAGATGTTGAGTTCCACATTATTTATTAGAAAGTGAAACTTAGCAAAGACAAAAACAAATAAACAATAAACTAACAACGAACCGTGACTACAGAGATGCTACGTGAACTAACTCAAAACAATATCCCATAAAACACAGGTGGGAAAAACAGCTACTTAAATATGATCCCCAATTAGAGACAACGATTACCAGCTGCCTCTAATTGGGAATCATACACAATCACCAACATAGAAAAACAAACCTAGAACCCCACATATAAATAATAAACTAGATTAACCCCCCAGTCACGCCCTGACCTACTCTACCATAGAAAATAAGGACTCTCTATGGTCAGAACGTGACATGAAGCCACTCCTGCATTGCTTTGGTTGTGTGCTTAGGGTCGTTTTCCTATTGGAAGGTGAATCTTCGCCTCAATCTGAGGTGCTGAGCACTCTGGAGAAGATTTTCATCAAGGATCTCTCTGTACTTTGCTCCATTCATCTTCCCTCAATCCTGACTAGTCTCCAAGTCCCTGTTGCAAAAAAACCATCCCCACAGCATGATGCTGCCACCACCGTGCTGGAGCTCTGTCAGAGTGACCATCGGGTTCTTGCTCAACTTCCTGACCAAGGCCCTGTCCCCCGATTTCTCACTATTGCCAGCTCTAGGAAAAGTCTAGGTTGTTCCTAACTTCGTCCATTTAAGAATGATGGAGGCCACTGTGTACTTGGGGACCTTTAATGCTGCAGAAATGTTTTGGTCCCCTTCCCCAGATCTATGCCTCGACACAATCCTGTCTAGGAACTTGTTTTCGCTTTGTTATTATGGGGTATTGTGTGTAGATTGATGAGGGAAAAATGTATTTAATACATTTTAGAATAAGGCTGTAACGTAACAAAATGTGGAAAAAGGGAAAGGGTCTGAATTATTTCAGAATGCATACAGCAAGTGCCAGAACCAGATCAATGTGCAGAGGTATGAGGTTTTTGTCACATCCAAATCGAATCCCAACACATGTGTGCATGTTCATGAGAAAGACCAGGACAATTGAAATGGTCTTTATTCACTCTGATAATCTACATTTACTCAAACATACTAAGCTGCCTTAGTATCATAACAGTGCCAGGCAGGGTCAAGCACAGAGGAGAGAAGATCACAGAAAAACTGAAAAGGAGGAATAGGTGTGAAGCACAGCGAAGGGAGAGACAGGGATGAGGGAGAGAGAGGAAGATGGATCCTCTGCCTTGCCTCCTCTTATTGCACATGACAGACTGAGATTGGCTAATTATGCCCTCTGAAGCGTCCACCACAGAACCATAAATCACAGTGGCTCATAACACCAGCTAGCAAGCGCAACACATGCTGCACACTAACACAAGCTGAGCTACAGCCACAGTCGCAGCATCACCCCAGTTTAATGGCCCTATTATCACATCACCACAGCATGTAGAAATGTTCAAAATTATTGTATTTATTATCTCTCCTTGGTTTAAAAAGAATTCATACGGTGTCCATATTAGGACAGTCACACATCCAAATTCCGTGGCATTGTATAGAGAAGATAATTGTTTATTGGATTTGACACATGACATAGTCATCATCTATCATGACTTTTATGGTGATAATCACATGATAAACTAAAAAGCCTGTTGAGTGTGTACAGGTAGATTTGACTTACGTGGGGCTGTTAGGCACGGGCAGTAAAAAGGGGAGACGCAGCCATTGTGTCTCCAAGAGAATAATGAACATCCACTCTGGCCAATACAAGACCACATCCTGGACAGGGTTCCACGAGCAATCCTATAGTTGAGATCAAGCAAAATCCATATAATTGTCATGTTAAACTTGGCGTAGTCGGCAGGATGTTATTTATGAGTAGCACCCTAGTTTGCCTGGGGTTATATGTTGCATAAACCTTGGCACCCAGCTACACTATGGTCATATAAGGTTGCTTTCCAGTGTGTAATCACAGATGAAAATGAACATGACTAAGTCAGTGTCTCTCCCAGCTCAGTGAGATCTCTCTCTGGCCCCAGAAAGTCTGCATCAGAGACAGTATGAAGTAGGTGAATCCAAGACAACAGAGGACTCCAGGGATCTTCAGCTAAGACCATGGCACTGTAACACAAATAGAATGACTCTTCACACATACTGTACCTGTGGGAATAGACCAGAACACTGTAATACTGTCAGCATAGCCAACACAGAGAGAATAGCTGCATTCTGGTCTGTGTCTGAAATGGCACCCTATTTCACTAATAGGGCACTACTTTTGGTCAAATTCTCACAAGACACTATTCTGTTCAAAAGTAGTGCACTAGATAGGGTGTTATGTTGAGAACAAAAATTAACCATCTGCAACAAATACATGTCCAGTACAAGAGCTCCAACTGTATGGCTGTCTAGAGTTATACTTTTATACTGGAGTTACAGGCTCGACAGTGAGCATAGATGTAATGAGAAAATGAAATACTGAAGTTCTTTAAATGATGCAAAACTATTTCTGTAGACTTAAGCTAATCTTTGCTCAGGAAATTAATAGCATCACCCATCGACAGCTGGGAGACCACAATAATACCTTCCCTGAGGGAGGATGACGCATTATGGGAGGATATGGGTGTCAGTCTTCGGATGTCGAGGTGTCTGTCAGGGAGGTGGAAAGCTCATCAAAGATTCCCAGTTATCTCCAGGCCCAGGCAAATTGGGGAGGATGGGAATGGCCTTCGGTTCAGAGATTGATGGTAATCTCCACATTAGTTAATTGAAAACCTCTTGGCGGCACAAAGTGCTGTAAAAAACAATATAATCCCATCCATTGATCTGGGCAAATCAAATAAGAAGCGGAAATTTATTTTTTCACAGGAAAGGAGAAAGCGCTTTGGATGACTAATGACACGTTTGTTAAGTCCGTAAATTACACCTCTCCGAGATTGATCCCCTCGTCTCTGTGATCTCTCACGACATTCATCATTATCAAGTTCAATGTGCAAGCATCTACGAAAGTTACTTTGAAATGAATCATTGTGGCTACTGCTTGTTCTTTACGTAAATGAGTCATGCATCAATATTAAAATTGCACTATTTTTTTGTGTTCATTTTCTGGTGGCATATGGCTTTGATCGATATAAATAGCTATAATGAGTCTTCTGCGTAGTAGCCTAAAGTTTGGACTGTTAAAGCTCAATATTATATAAGAAATCAAGAAAGTTTTTCCAGTTGGAAGTGGCGATTCTATTGCAAAGTGAAAGTAAATGGGTGTCCTGCAATAGAGCATCCTGATGAAGCATCAAACAGAAGGACATTTTATGGAGCGGGACTTGAATCAAAGTTGAATATAGAAATTAATCCAAACCCTGCAATAAACTATTGCTGTACACGCAATCACCTCATAACAGCTATTAGCTGACTTGTGCTCCAAAACTTAAACCAACCTGTAGATGGGCAGTAAAGCTGACCTTGTCATTTCAACAAGGGACTGGCCATTTCGAATGGGTCAAACACACGTCAAAGATCATAACGTCTTCATGTGACACATGAGCAGTTCAACATATTGAACAGAACAAGGGCGTGATGGAAAGAGAGGGAGAGCGAAAGGGGCAAAACAACACTGTCTCCAGTGGTTGATGGTAAAACTCATCATCCTATTACGAGAGGTTTTACACTATACAGCATCTAGTGTCTACAGCTGGTACCATGTAACACTATCTGATGTAATTGTCCATTACTGCAACACTGGTTGTTTTTGCACAATGATGCTGTGTTTCGCCACTGCGAGGAATAACAATATTTTTGTTAACCCGGTTACAGTGCCATCCACCGAGGAAAGTCCATTAGCGCCGGGGTTGGCTAATGTGTGAAGGGCGCCCGTTCTGGCCCTTGATGGAGAGCAATAACTCCACGCCATCCTGACAGCTTTCCTCATTTAACACTGTCACGTCTCTGGCAGCCAGCCGCTGCCCGCCACCCTACGCTGCCAGACTTCATTACAAACTGTAGAGTTCAATCCATCCTAGCTCTTGTTCTTGGTTGCCAGGCTAAATGCAGGAATAATTGGAATGGTTTACTTATGTAAAGTCCCTGCAGGATTATGATTATGAAGTTATCTACTGGTATCTAAATAATAGTCTTCCAAACTCATCACTTTGAGGTCATATGGAAACAGGAAGATGCTAGGGTTGAAAGTTTGTAATGACTTGCCACAGATTTAGCTCCTGACCTACTTGAATAGCAAAGTTTGGATAGACATTATAACTTTAATTACTTATTGCATGTTACATTACTCCTGTATATTCCGGGTGCATGCAGGCATTGTGATTTATGGGTTCACAACGTTCATTTAGCATTAAAATAAAACTATTATGATTCCTAATGGAGACATCTCGGCTCACCAATTCTATCTCACAGAGAAACACATTGCTACTTTCTTGTACACTGTTAAAAAAGAAAGACTCAAAACACCATCATTGTGTAGTGAAACTGTGAAAAGTAGTGCACCTAAGCTGAGTTCTGGTGTTTGGAGGGTGTTTGAATCTAAACCCAAAGTAAATGTTTTAATACAATGAATTTTATTTAAAACAGAATGGAAGTACTCAAACACTGTAGTCCTAAATCTGAATACTGACGTTAAGAGTCTTGTGAAAACCATTGTTGGGGTTTCAGTGCATGTTTTGCACACAAACAGCATGTTTTGGCAGACTGTCTCTCATACAATCAAATGGTTTTGAAATGCCAATGGTTTATAGTGTAAATATTGATCAACCACAATCCCAATGCCTACAAAAACCCCAATACGACAATACAATAAACCCATGTCACACCCTGGCCTGAACAAATAATTAAAGAAAACAGAAAATACTAAGACCAAGGCGTGACATGGGTTTATTGTATTGTCGTATTGGGTTTTTTGTAGGCATTGGGATTGTGGTTGATTAGGGGTGTGTCTAGTATAGGCTTGGCTGCCTGAGGCGGTTCTCAATCAGAGTCAGGTGATTCTTGTAGTCTCTGATGGGGAACCGTATTTAGGTAGCCGGGGTTTCACTTTGTATTTCGTGGGTGTTTGTTCCTGTCTCTGTGTAGTTTCACCAGATAGGCTGTAATTAGGTTTCACGTTCCGTTTGTTGTTTTGTATTTGTAGAAGTTATTTCATGTATCGCGATTGTTTCATTAAAGACATGAGTAACCACCACGCTGCATTTCGGTCCGACTCTCTTTCAACAAACGAAGAATGCCGTTACAGATTATTGCTGAATGTCAGACAATATTTTAATTAACATTTTAAAGAAGACACTGGGAATTTATTTATTTTCATAGGGTAGACAATGACACTAATTATAGGGTTAATGCTACGTCCATCGTTAGAATGAGACCAAGGTGCAGCATGGTAGGCCTACATTTTTTTCTTTATTCAAAATGACACCGAAAAACAAACTAAATAAGAAAACGAACGTAAAGCTATATGCAGTGCAAAAAGCAGCTACACACAAACAAGATCCCACAACTGAAGGTGGGGAAAAAGGGCTGCCTAAGTATGATCCCCAATCAGAGACAACGATAGACAGCTGCCTCTGATTGGGAACCATACCCGGGCCAACAAAGAAATAGACAAACTAGAATGCCCACCCAAATTACACCCTGACCTAACCAAATAGAGAAATAAAAAGGCTCTCTAAGGTCAGGGCGTGACAGTTAATGTTTACGGTTATGTAAGTTATAACAGGGCTAACGTACAAAATTGGGTCATAACGTGAGAAGGTGGTTATGAATCCGGGTCTCATGCTTGTCAAAACATTGCATTAGTCCACTCAGCCAGTCTTCAGGACTAAACTCTTATGCTGAACCACCCTTCTTACGTTCAGCACATGGGGCCCGATTCCGACTTGAGATTAGTAGACAACATGGACTCAATAAAACAGACTTAAGCAAAAAATATTAAATGTTAAATCAACAAAAATCTCAATACGAATTCCACATTAATTTTTTTCTGGGCTTTGCTTAGACATAATAGAAACAGGACACAGAAGGAGTGAAAGTTGGACAGTTGAAGCAGGAATTTAACCCAGGAGTTTTGGGCATTAAGATGGCAAATCTATTTGGAATAATACCCACTCAACCAAACATTCTGTGAAGAATTTGGGCCCCCATATCAGGAGACAATTGTTTCGATTAAAGGCGAAATGTGAACTTCAAGGATTGTGCTGCCGTACTGTTCAGAATTCCCCAAGTCTTGGGCATAGAGGCGGAGAGAGGTCATTTGTGTCAGGTGTGCCGTCTAGCAAACTCTATGGTCAAGTATAAAAACAGGCAAGTTTGCAGGTGCCCCCCCCCTGTATTCAGGGCCTTCACAAACGTAGACAGGAAAGAACATGTATAAAGCTCAGGTGAAACACTCCAAAACAAATCCAAAAAGTATGCGTCAATGACAACGTGAGTACAGAAATGTTACTACATTGAAGAATGTTACTTACGCCTCTTGGTGGAGGAATGCAACAACCCGCTACTACTCAACTCCCTGTGGAGTGAAAGAGGTATGGGATCGTAGGTGGGGGTAAGGAAGACGGAGGCAGAGAATATTACCGTTCACAGGGAATTTATTTAATTACCATGGTAAATGTGGGGGGGGGGGTTCTGGACGGAACCAAAGCAAAGAAAGTAAAAGTTAGTCCCCTCCTACCTACCCACAACTTAACTATTCTTAACGCCACCTGGTGTGCTACAACAAACAACCAACAGAGTACATACAAAGAAGCTCTTTCTCATAACAAAGGAACACCGGCTTTTCAAGTTGCAGAAGGAGTTGGTAGGGGGGGGGGGGGGTCAGAGCTCCAAACTGCAATGGGACCGACCAATCAGCTGCTTGGAATCCAGGAAGCCATCCGTGTTGTTAATTAACACGTCATGGTTTGCACAGTTTTTGTGCACTAGTTTAAAGAAAATGCAAATTAAGGCCTGTTTTGGAGATAATACTGCAGGTTTGTTTGCCAACCAGCTTTATGAGCTTTATATTTTATTCAATGCTTGCCCCACATGCTATATGCTACGCTAAATAGCCACTAACAATTTAGCCTGCTCAAGTTCTGGCCTATCCCACCACATGTTATTGCATCACACTTTTGACATTATTAATATTGTTATCTTGTTGCCATATTTGCATAGCTTGATTTGTATATTGATATGCTTAATAATTGTGTATTTCTATTGTCATTTATTAATATTAAAGCTGTTAATAACTTAATTATGCAGTCATGTACTATAATTATTGCTTGTTATTATTTGCAGTTTCTGTCTCCCTGCAGAAAAACATGCATACATAAACTTTTTCAGGACCCTGTCTTTCAAAGATAATTTGTAAAAATCCAAATAACTTCACAGATCTTCATTGTAAAGGGTTTAGGCAATTAAGGTCACAGTTATGAACACTTAGGACACTAAAGAGGCCTTTCTACTGACTGAAAAACATCAAAGAAAGATGCCCAGGGTCCTTTCTCATCTGCGTGAACGTGCCTTAGGCATGCTGCAAGGAGGAATGAAGACTGCAGATGTGGCCAGGGCAATATATTGCAATGTCCATACTGTGAGATGCCTAAGACAGAGCTACAGGGAGACAGGACGGACAGCTGATTGTCCTCGTAGTGGCAGACCACGTGTAACTACACCTGCACAGGTTCGGTACATCCAAACATCACACAGTGCAACGATATTAAGCTATACAGTTGAAGTCAGAAGTTTACATACACCTTAGCCAAATATATTTAAATTCAGTTTTTCCCAATTCATGACATTTAATCCTAGTAAAAATTCCCAGTTAGGATCACCACCTTATTTTAAGAATTTGAAATGTCAGAATAATAGTAGTGATTTGATTTCTTCCATTACATTCCCAATGGGTCAGAAGTCTACATACACTCAATTAGTATTTGGTAGCATTGCCTTTAAATAATATTATATAATATATGCCATTTAGCAGACGCTTTTATCCAAAGCGACTTACAGTCATGTGTGCATACATTCTACGTATGGGTGGTCCCGGGGATCGAACCCACTACCCTGGCGTTACAAGCGCCATGCTCTACCAACTGAGCTACAGAACCCACCCATTTGACCCAAGTTTAACTTGGGTCAAATGTTTCGGGTAGCCTTCCACAAACTTCCCACAAGAAGTTGGGTGAATTTTGGCCCATTCCTCCTGACAGGGCTGGTGTAACTGAGTCAGGTTTGTAGGCCTCCTTGCTCACACATGCATTTTCAGTTCTGCCCACAAAGTTTCTATAGGATTGAGGTCCGGGTTTTGTGATGGCCACTCCAATACCTTGACTTTGTTGTCCTCAAGCCATTTTGCCACAACTTTGGAAGTATGCTTGGGGTCATTTTCCATTTGGAAGACCCATTTGCGACCAAGCTTTAACTTCCTGACTGATGTCTCGAGATGTTGCTTCAATATATCCACATCATTTCCCCTCCTCATGAAGCCATCTAGTTTGGGAAGTGCACCAGTCCCTCCTGCAGCAAAGCACCCCCACAGCATGATGCTGCCACCCCCGTGCCTCACGGTTGGGATGGAGTTCTTCGGCTTGCAAGCCTCCCCCTTTTTCCTACAAACATAACGATGGTCATTATGGCCAAACAGTTCTATTTTTGTTTCATCAGACCAGAGGACATTTCTCCAAAAAGTACAATCTTTGTCCCCATGTGCAGTTGCAAACCATAGTCTGGCTTTTGATGGTGGTCTTGGAGCAGTGGCGTCTTCCTTGCTGAGCGGCCTTTCAGGTTTTGTCGATATAGGACTCGTTTTTACTGTGGATATAGATACTTTTGTACCTGTTTCCTCCAGAATCTTCACAAGGTCCTTTGCTGTTGATTTGCACTTTTCGCACCAAAGTGCGTTCTGTCTTCTAGAGATGAATGTGTCTCTTTCCTGAGTGGTATGACTGCTGAGAGGTCCCTTGGTGTTTATACTTGCACATTACTGTTTGTACAGATGAACAGGGTACCTTCAGGCGTTTGGAAATTGCTGCCAAGGATGAACCAGACTTGTGGAGGTCTACAATCATTTTTCTGAGGTCTTGGCTGATTTCTTTTGATTTCCCCATGATGTCAAGCAAAGTGGCACAGCATTTGTTGGTAGAACTTGAAATACATCCACAGGTACACCGCCAATTGACTCAAATTATGTCAATCAGAAGCTTCTAAAGCCATGACATAATTTTCTGGAATTTTCCAATTGTTTAAAGGCACAATTAACTTAGTGTATGTAAACTTTTTACCCATTGAAATTGTGATACAGTGAATTATAAGTGAAATAATGTCCTAACAGACTTGCCAAAACTACAGTTTGTTATACATATAGTTGAAGTTCTGACTTCAACTGTATGTATTTGTATTTACATTAGGATATAGCCTACAAATAGCTATACCAGGTTTGTTCCTGAACTGGCCAAATGCACAGAACTATCCTTCAGCACCACAAGTTGGTTCAACTACTTTATCATCATTGTGCGATCCTGGCACTGTCCTTTTAGAACCATGAAGGGCACTCCAAACATTTCAAATGACATTTCATCAAGATCTGTTGCCTATGCCTAATAGTCATACTTATCACTTATTATTATGAGTTTATCAATTCTCCCCAGTGGTGTGAAGTCCTTTTCCTTAATTTTCTTTAGGAATGTAATGAAGTGAATGTACTTTTTATTTCATACATTTTCCGTGACACCCAAAAGTACTCATTACATTTTGAATGCTTAGCAGGACAGGAAAATTGTTTAATTCACACACTTGCCAAGAGCATATCCCTGGTCATCCCTACTGCCTCTGATCTGGCGGACACACTAAACACATGCTTTGTTTGTAAATTATGTCAGAGTGTTGGAGCGTGCCCCTGCCTAATCGTAAATTTAAACATTTTAAAAAGTAAATGTTGCTGTCTGGTTTGCTTTATATAAGGAATTGACATTTACTTTTTTTATACTTACAGTGCCTTGCGAAAGTATTCGGCCCCCTTGAACTTTGCGACCTTTTGCCACATTTCAGGCTTCAAACATAAAGATATAAAACTGTATTTTTTTTGTGAAGAATCAACAACAAGTGGGACACAATCATGAAGTGGAACGACATTTATTGGATATTTCAAACTTTTTTAACAAATCAAAAACGGAAAAATTGGGCGTGCAAAATTATTCAGCCCCCTTAAGTTAATACTTTGTAGCGCCACCTTTTGCTGCGATTACAGCTGTAAGTCGCTTGGGGTATGTCTCTATCAGTTTTGCACATCGAGAGACTGAATTTTTTTCCCATTCCTCCTTGCAAAACAGCTCGAGCTCAGTGAGGTTGGATGGAGAGCATTTGTGAACAGCAGTTTTCAGTTCTTTCCACAGATTCTCGATTGGATTCAGGTCTGGACTTTGACTTGGCCATTCTAACACCTGGATATGTTTATTTTTGAACCATTCCATTGTAGATTTTGCTTTATGTTTTGGATCATTGTCTTGTTGGAAGACAAATCTCCGTCCCAGTCTCAGGTCTTTTGCAGACTCCATCAGGTTTTCTTCCAGAATGATCCTGTATTTGGCTCCATCCATCTTCCCATCAATTTTAACCGTCTTCCCTGTCCCTGCTCTAGAAAAGCAGGCCCAAACCATGATGCTGCCACCACCATGTTTGACAGTGGGGATGGTGTGTTCAGGGTGATGAGCTGTGTTGCTTTTACGCCAAACATAACGTTTTGCATTGTTGCCAAAAAGTTCAATTTTGGTTTCATCTGACCAGAGCACTTTCTTCCGCATGTTTGGTGTGTCTCCCAGGTGGCCTGCGGCCAACTTTCAACGACACTTTTTATGGATATCTTTAAGAAATGGCTTTCTTCTTGCCACTCTTCCATAAAGGCCAGATTTTTGCAATATACGACTGATTGTTGTCCTATGGACAGAGTCTCCCACCTCAGCTGTAGATCTCTGCAGTTCATCCAGAGTGATCAGGGGCCTCTTGGCAGCATCTCTGATCAGTCTTCTCCTTGTATGAGCTGAAAGTTTAGAGGGACGGCCAGGTCTTGGTAGATTTGCAGTGGTCTGATACTCCTTCAATTTCCATATTATCGCTTGCACAGTAATCCTTGGGATGTTTAAAGCTTGGGAAATCTTTTTTTGTATCCAAATCCGGCTTTAAACTTCTTCACAACAGTATCTCGGACCTGCCTGGTGTGCTCCTTGTTCTTCATGATGCTCTCTGCGCTTTTAACGGACCTCTGAGACTATCACAGTACAGGTGCATTTATACGGAGACTTGATTACACACAGGTGGATTGTATTTATCATCAATAGTCATTTAGGTCAACATTGGATCATTCAGAGATCCTCACTGAAGTTCTGGAGAGAGTGGCTGAATAATTTTGCAAGCCCAATTTTTCAGTTTTTGATTTGTTAAAAACGTTTGAAATATCCAATAAATGTCGTTCCACTTCATGATTGTGTCCCACTTGTAGTTGATTCTTCACAAAAAAGTATATTTTAGCAATGACATTTACTTTTGATACTTAAGTATATTTAAAACCAAATACTTTTAGACTTTTACTCAAGTAGTATTTTATGGGGTGACTTTCACTTTTACTTGAGTCATTTTCTATTAAACATTTCTTAGAGCTGAGATCCCGCTAATGGGATCGATATGAAAGTGCAGGGCGCCAAATTCAAATCAACAGAAATCCCGTAATTAAAATTCCTCAAACATAGAACTATTTAACACCATTTTAAAGATACACTTCTTGTTAATCCCACCACAGTGTCCGATTTCAAATAGGCTTTACGGCAAAAGCACCACAAACGATTATGTTAGGTCAGAGCCAAGTCACTGAAAAACATAGCCATTTTTCCAGCCAAAGAGAGGAATCACAAAAATCAGAAATAGAGAGAGAATTCATCACTAACCTTTTGATGATTTTCATCAGATGACACTCATAGGACTTCATGTTACACAATACATGTATGTTTTGTTCGAAAAATCAAAAAATCAAAGTATACATTGGCACGTTATGTTCAGTAGTTCCAAAAACATCCAGTGATTTTGCAGAGAGCCACATCAATTTACAGAAATTCTCATAAATGTTGCATGGAACTTTAGATAAACTTCTCCATAATGCAGCCGCTGTGTCAGATTTCAAAAAAGCTTTATGGAAAAAGCAAACCATGCAATAGTCTGAGTACAGCGCTCAGAGACAAAACAAGCCAAAAAGATATCCGCCATTATTGTGCAGTCAACAGAAGTCAGAAATAACATTATAAATATTCACTTTGTCATGTTTTGTCATTGGTTATCATGTCTTGTCTCTGTGCTTCCCTTCTATTCGTTTCCCTCTGCTGGTCTTATTAGGTTCTTTCCCTCTTTCTATCCCTCTCTTCCCCTCCCTCTCTCCCTCTCTCGCTCTCTCTCCTTATCGTTCCGTTCCTGCTCCCAGCTGTTCCTCATTTACTCTTTTCACACCTGTCCCCTATTTTGCCCTCTGATTAGAGCCACTATTTCTCCCTCTGTTTTCCGCTTCTGTCCTTGTCGGATCCTTGTATGATGTTCGCTGTTCTGTGTCCTTGTCTCGCCCTGTCGTGTTTTATCTTCTTCAGATGCTGCGTATGAGCAGGTGTCTTAGTCTGCTACGGTCGGTGCCTTCCCGAAGCAACCTGCAGTCTATGGTCGAGTCTCCAGTCAGTCCTCGCAACTACGAGTGGATTTCAGTTTTTCCTGTTTTGTTTTCTCCTTGATATTTCCAGGATTATTACTTTTGTCATATACTGGAATAAAGACTCTGTTTTCGTTAAGTCGCTTTTGGGTCCTCATTCACCAGCATAACACACTTACCTTTGATGATATTCATCAGAATGCACTCCCAGGAATCCCAGTTCCACAATAAATGTTTTTTTAAATTCTATTTTGTCCATCATTTATGTCCAAATAGCTACTTTTGTTAGTGCGTTTTGTAAACAAATCCAACCTTACGAAGCGTGTTCACTAGGAGCAGACGAAATGTCAACAAGTTACATTACACTCCGTAGAAACATGTAAAACGATGTATAGAATCAATCTTTAGGATGTTTTTAACATAAATCTTCAATAATGTTCCAACCGGAGAATTTATTTGTCTGTAGAAAAGCAATGGAACGCGAGCTAACTCTCACATGAACGAGCTTCACGAGCTTGTGGCACTCTGCCAGACCACTGACTCAAAGAGCCCTTATGAGTCCCTCCTTTACAGTAGAAGCCTCAAACAAGTTTCTAAAGACTGTTGACATCTAGTGGACGCCTTAGGAAGTGCAACATTACCAATATCCCACTATCGTCAATAGGGAATGAGTTGAAAAACGACCAACTTCAAATGTCCTTCTTCCTGGTTGGATTTTCTTAAGTTTTTGCCTGCCAACTACCTTTTTATTTAGGCATTTTTATTGTTCAGAAATGTGGTGGGTACTCTCTTTGTTCGCTTGACTTTATCCTGCTAACTGTTCCAAATGTCCGAACTGAATTTGGTAAAAGGGCTTTTATGTACTCTCCGCCTTCGTCTTGGAACGCCTTACACAATACTTTTAAACTGGAAGAACTTGTCCCGATTGATGTTTTTAAATCACCGATGAATGATCTTGAGACTGATTTACATGAAACATTTACTGCTGATGTGCTGACTTGCTGCACCCTCGACAACTACTGTGATTATTATTATTTGACTATGCTGGTCATTTATGAACATTTGAACATCATGGCCATGTTCTGTTATAATCTCCACCCGGCACAGCCAGAAGAGTACTGGCCACCCCTAATAGCCTGGTACCTCTCTAGGTTTCTTCCTAGGTTTTGGCCTTTCTAGAGGTTTTCCTAGCCACTGTGCTTCTACACCTGCATTGCTTGCTGTTTGGGGTTTTAGGCTGGGTTTCTGAACAGCACTTTGAGATATCAGCTGATGTACGAAGGTCTATATAAATACATTTGATTTGATTTTGATTTGATTCCCTGACCTGTCAATGTTTTTAATTTGCTGTTTTTGATTTAGTTAAACTCTTGTGAATTCTATGGTTTTTACTAGATTACTTGTAGTTTTTCATGTTGTTTGTCTGTCATTTTTGTAATGACTTGGTGCTGCCTATCTTGGCCAGGACACTCTTGAAAAAGAGATTTTAAATCTCAATGAGCCCTTCCTGGTTAAATAAAGGTTAACTAAATAAAGTAAAAATGGTGGTGGCAGGATGGGGATGTTTTTCAGTGGCAGGGACTGAGAGACTACTCAGGAATCTTCTAAACAGAAGACAGGCTGTGAACTTCTCAAGAGACTCATTTTGAGGAAAATAAAAAAATCAGACAAACTTTGATTTGAGTGTAATATCCCTTTAAATAGTCACAATACTGAAGGATAAAGGATAATCTTGCTGGTTAAAGGGTCTAATAGCATTTCCTGATATCAAATGTCAATCTATAATTCAATGTATTCTTTGTAATGTTTACCAAATGACTGCACTGACATAATGATTGGTCTGCTAAATTGGCTATTCTGTTACAGTGATACACCACCCATTTAAAGTTCCTGACTATGAAGCGCCACATCTAATCACATCATTAGACCTCTTAGAGCCTTTTGTGTTAAATAAACATAGGACAAAACTATTTAGTGCATAATATTCAATAATTGTCAGTGTCTGAAAGTCTTCGCAAAGGAACCTTCAAACAACCCACTGTCAATAAATTCTGAAATTGAAACAAAAGGTACTGAAACACCATTAGTGTAGTTTTAGTAACTTGAGTGACCTGTTTTACTGTGTCTGCACTGTAGGAGCAGCATTCATTTGTGCTATGTATAAGAGCTTGCTCTACTCATGCCTGCAAATAATTCAACAGTGATGTATTGAATAGTTATTGCAGTCAAACCCACAACATTGGCCACAGTAAGACTTGGAACACCGAGACATGCGTATCAATACAGATGGATAGACCAAACAGACAGGCAGACAGATGCATACTGTCTTAAGTGCAGGACTATATATACTCATTGTGAGAAACAAAACATACAGTATACCTACTATACTACTACAGATATACAGTATAGTTATTGGTCTTATATCCAGATAATCAGGGCTTGCTATGTACAAACTTGTCAACACTCCAAAACAGCCTGAGCGTGTGATTTAATGATAATTTATTCAATACCCTTAAAATACAGTTTTTCGTATTATAGTTGGATTTTCAGACTGAGGGATTTCTAAACGTCCGAACCTCCATGACAGTAAGGAGCCTCGTCGTAATATCAAAATCCATCAACTATCCTCTGGAATCAATACGATTCAGCGGATGTGATGAAGGGGCTATTATACAACTTAAATTGAGTTCACCTTTATTAAATACTGTTGGAGATGTATTTGGTAATAGTCTTCATTAAAATATAACATGCAAGCCTCCCTCCTCATCTCCCCTTAGGTTGTTAGTGTTATTGATCCATTGGGAGGGTCCTTGATGTGGCCCAGATAAGAAATTACATCACAGCCTGAATTTACAGTAGCATTGATAGTGGAGAGAGTTTGGTGTGGTGATGTATCATATAATTCTATACTAACCAGTCCATGGTGCATGTTCATATATCCAGTACCCTACACCTCCATAGTTGACAAAATACATGATTTTCAGGGAGTCTATAAAATATTGTGGGGGAAAAATAGATTCAGTTTGTAGGCTAACATTGTTTCTATTGGTCTTTGACACCTAACATGAAATTATAAAGAAAATGTATAATGGTTTTAGAATACCACTCAGTTTCCATCGTTTACCTTTTTAATAAAGACAACTTCTAAATCAAAGATCCAAAGGCCAAGGGTGGGGCATATATTCTGTCACACAAGGAAATGCAATACAAGATAATGCAATCTAAGCATTATATGAATCACTCAGGAAATGAACACTTGTCCTCCAGATCTCCTCGTGCAGGACTGCTGACTTAAGACTTTGGCTCTAATTTATGACACACTTACAACTTACTGCTCGCGAGGGCTGCTGAAACACAGCATGCGTGACGGAATACTACACTGAATCAGCTGCTACTGGAGATTGGTGCTCGTTTCACGTGTCAGAAAGTGTGTATTTGCATTACATTGCCCAGATTTGCTTTGTTGAAAACACAACACGCCCAGTGTCAGGTATAGTGCAGTGGCTTTCTCTATCGCAGCTTGACTCCTTCCACCAGCTTAAAAGACAGTTTCTGCTTTTGATTCACGAGAGTCATTTTAATGGAAGAAATAAAACATTAGGCTGTCTTTAAGGACCATAAAGAGATTAAAGCAGGCTCCCAGTAGAGGTGGTCTGATAAGTTGCACTGTGTCTACCTAAGCTTGAGCCTCCCTTCGTTTTTTTTCTGCCCAGATGCAATTAAGAAGTACACCAGAAGCCATTACGACTCTCTTTAGCCCTAACCTGCTGATTCAAGATTTTAATCTGCCACTATCATCTCAAAAGGGCTAATAAAGCCAAGCGAACTCTGCATACACGCACATGCATGCACATGCATTCACACGTGCATATACACAGACACACACGGACGGACACATGAATACATGCATGCACTTTTGCACACACATGCACGCAAACACTTTTTCACACACACCTCCTGTGCATTCTCATTCAGATTGTAACGAATACGTCCATTAGTCATCATAGAAACAGAAACAAAGGTTAAGCCATTTTCCAGATGAGCTCTGTGTAAATTACTGCAATATAGTACCTTATTGCCAATCTTTTTAATGTAATGCTTTTGGTGTCAACTCTCTGGCCTACTTCTGTAAGAGAACCATCTTAGTCAGACTAAACTATCAATTCGTTAACCTTCCATTGCCTTATGAAATTGGCCCGATAGAGGGACACAGATTGTAATTATTAAGATACGTTACAATACAAAACTAAATATACACTTAGTTCAAATTCAAAAGATTGTCAGTGTAAAGCTCCTTATTTGTATAGACTTGATTGTTGTCCAGAATATCATATGACTCATTTTACCACTTTATCAGCAAATTGAATAGATCAAGCCTGTCAGCATACAAATAACGTTCTTTTGGATTAATAACAGTTTTATGAACATCAGACAGATACAGGCGATTGACCACAAAACACCACGTCGTTTCTATACAAACACTGACACACCGTCATGGCTAATAGATGCTTTTGGACGATAGCGCCATCACATTTCTTGGATTTTGATCTCTTTACATGCATCAGAAATTAGGTTTTTAGTTCAATACACTGCCTCTTTATCCTTAAAGCAAATGGATGGCTACACTCAATCACTATTGAGTAACTTACATTATTGCTAGCCACATCAAGTACAACCTAGTCATTACAAACGTCATGGACTTGAAACGAAATGTCATGCCGCCTATTTCAGTGGCCAAACATGGATGCATATCAGTATGAAAAGTATAGATTGTCCTCTCAATTAACATCGCCCTTTCCGATTCTATCAATAACATTGGGGCACACAATGTGCTAAGTTGTTCATATTTTGTAACAATTAAGAAATACTTTATTGACAGGGTTGACTCCACACATGCTGTACCTCATTCGAAATACGTCAGAATGTTAACATTGAATTTCACGCCCTGACCTTAGAGATATTTATTCTCTATTTGGTTAAGTCAGGGTGTGACTAGGGTGGGCAATCTATGTTGTCTATTTCATTGTTGGCCGGGTATGGGTCCCAAACAGAGGCAGCTGTCTATCGTTGTCTCTAATTGGGGATCATACTTAGGCAGCCTTTTATCCACCTTAGTTTGTGGGATATTGTTTTTGTACTGTTGCTTCCCAGACCAACAGAATTGTATGTTTCGTTTTGTATTTGTTGTTTTTTCTGTGTCATCGATAAATGAAAGATGTACGCCTACCACGCTGCACCTTGATCTACTCCTTCCAACGATCGTAACAGAAGATCCTACCACAAACGGACCAAGCAGCATGGCCAGGAGGAGCAGGGATTGGAGGACTTCCTGGACGTGGTAGGAGATCATGGCAGGAGACGAGCCTGCCATGGAAGCAGACTGAGGCATCGAACGACGATCAACGACGACTCCGGGGTTCGCAACCGACGGGAGCCCGAGAGGCAGCCCCCCCCCCAAGAAAAATTGGGAGGGGAGGCACACGGGGTGGTTGGCGGATCCAGGGGTTGAACCAGAGCAAACTCCCCCGTACTCATCGTGGGGAGCGTGTGACAGGTCAGGCACCATGTTTTGCGGTGATACGCACTGTGTCTCCAGTGCGCATCCACAGCCCGGTGCGTTCTGTGCCAGCTCCACGCATTTTCCGTGCAAAAATGGGCATCTGTCCAGGACGGGTGGTGTCGGCTCAGCACGCCTGGTCTCCAGTGCGCCTCCATGGCCCAGTATATCCTGCGCCGGCCTTATGTACTGTGTCTCTGGTGCGCCTTCACAGCCCAGTGCGTCCTGTGCCAGCTCCCCGCACTTGCTGTTGCGAGGGTTGTCCTTTGTCCAGGATGTGTGGTGCCAGTTCAATGCTCCAGACCTCCAGTGATGATCCATCGCCCGGAGCCTGCAGTGTTGATCCATGGCCCGAGGCCTCCAGTGATGATCCATGGCCCGAGGCCTCCAGTGATGACCCATGGCCTGAGGACTCCAGTGATGATCCATGGCCCGGAGCCTCCAGCAACGGATCCCAGCCTGGAGCCTTCTGCGACGATCTACGGTCCGGAATCCCCGGCAATGATCCACGGTTCGATTCTTCCGGCGATGAATCATGGTCCGGAGCCTCCGGCGACGATCCCCGCACCAGAGGCGCCACCAAAGTTGACGGAGCCACTAGCGGAGCGGGGTCTGCGTCCAGCACCAGAGCCGCCACCGAGGGTAGATGCCCACCCAGACCCTCCCCTATAGGTTCAGGTTTGCGGCCGGAATCCTCACCTTTTGGGTGGGGGGGGGTACTGTCACGACCTGATCTTTTATTCTCTATTTGGTTAGGTCAGGGTGGGCAATCTATGTTGTCTATTTCTTTGTTGGCCGGGTATGGTTCCCAATCAGAGGCAGCCACCTATCGTTGTCTCTGATTGGGGATCATACTTAGGCAGCCTTTTTTCCACCTTAATTTGTGAGATCTTGTTTTTGTACTGTTGCTTTCCAGTCCTACAGAACTGTGCGTTTCATTTTGTATTTGTTGTTTTTCCGGTGTCATCGATATATGAAAGATGTACGCCTACTACGCTGCACCTTGATCTACTCCTTCCAACGACGAGCGTAACATGTAAACATAGTGGTTGTATTCCCTAACTCTATCCATTAACATGTCCCTAACCCTATCCATTAACCTGTCCCCAACCACACTGTGACATGTCATCTTAGGTGACATACTGTATAACTGCAAGGGTTAAATGTCACTACTTTGACATTCTAATGAGACCATGTTTATATTTCAGTCCCTTGGTACCTTTTGTAATTGACACCATCCTGTTTTGCTGTATTGCTGCGTCTCCTAATATATTACAATAATATTTAGGTACGTATTCTTCAAAATACGTTAAATTGCTGCAGGCTTTTAGCAGTGGACACAAGATAAAAATCAAGGTCATTTTAGAATTGTTTTTACGCAGTCTAGCTGTTCTCTATAACTCATGTCAGTGGAGTCTGAGGAATGAGCTGAAAAGTATTTCAGAGGAGACGAAACCCTTTTTGCTTCAAAATTTTTTAGCTTCATGACAGATGACTGATGCCTCCTCTCCTCAATGGAAAGTTGTTACTGGCATCTGGATCATAACTCAGCCTGTTGAGGTGCATTGGAATATGAATTTTGAGCTCTGAGTCAGGTTTTGATTAAGCATGAGAACATCAATATTTTACAGGTTGCATCCTTTGACATCTTTACATTTGTATTACATAGGATATGAGAAAATAAGGTAACACTTTACTTGAAGGGGGTATACATAAGGCATTCATAACACCTTTATGAAACCCGTCATAACACGTGTTGTAGTATCATTCATTCACATTGCCGATTATAGCATTTGAATCTTGGTGGGGCAAACTCAACATGTTTTTTTTTAGATGCATGCCAGCAAAGCCACAACACAACACTAAACAATACATTAGTTGCACTATAGTGGTGACAAATGGTGCCCACAAACTGTTAAGCCCTACATAAAGCTGTCCCAACAACAGAGCTTTCTTTTCAGCGCCGTGGAGTGAAAGCTTACTTACCACTGATGCACCTGGCTATCAGCAGAGCCTTGTCTGGCAGCAAAACAGTTATTCAGACTAATTTTACTCCCTTTATAAAAAAAACATAACTGACATGGCTGACTTGCTTAAACACATGTGGTTTCTACTGACAATTGAGATGTACAAACTATGGTATAAGGGGATGACGAGCGAATAAGAAGCAATCCGTCATTTTGATTAAGAAATTAATGAGTGAGCTACGATGGACGTAGCCTATATAACTGTTTCTTGAGCACTTTCAAAATGTACAGCAACAGAATTCAGAACATGGGCCGTTCTTACAGTATTCTCCCAGCACACCAAGTCAGGACCGTAGGATAAATAAAGGGGGCATATTAGCATACAATGAAAGCTCTTAAAATATTTGATGAAATTTCTTTAAAACAGGCTATAGGCTATGTGTGCACCACCAAGTCAGAACAGTAGGCTAAGTGATGAGGGGGATAGGGACCAAATTATTGGGTGCCGCACATGGACTACTAACAGATTACCACACAACATACTGTACACTTAATATTACTTTCTTAGATACAGTATACATATTTCCCTGGCATATAACAATTTATGAAGCAGCATTACAATACATTTTTGGACTTTTTTGGACTGTGCTCACTTGAACAGGAAGGTGGCGCGGCGGTCCTTCTTGTGGGCAAATTGTCATCAAAGTCTGGCATTCTCTGGATTTATGGTGCTTTCAAGACAACTGGGAACTCTGGGGAAAAAACAAGGTCGAATCATGACGTCAGTGATCTTCAGGTCGGAGCTTTAGAAAGAGACCAGAGTTCCTGACTTGGAATTTCGAGTTGGATGACCATTCAAAACATATTTTGAACATAAGCTAGTTTTTTTCCCATCCTATTCTGGCCCATGTTGTTTCTGGTGAATGTTTATCCTTTTAAGCTTTGAAAAGAGACTCTTAAACCCAGACTTGGACTACACACCCTCTCCAATGAATAGCAGGGGAAGAAAAATAGTCATTGCTTTGCAACGCTTGCTGTTAGCCACTGATTCCGTCCAAACCACTCATTGTTGAATTTGTGATTTCCAACTTGTTGTGTTATGTTTGTCAAATGGCCAATGACCACCAATAAATGTTGTCTATATTTTTTCTTCATATGACTAGGATTGAAAAGGATTTGCCAGTAGATTGTTGACGTGATCCATGTTGATTTTCTAGCTTGCTAGCTAAGATTTTGAAAGTATGATGTTGACATGATGATCAGTCCAAGCAAAGCTACGGTAGATAAAATTAATTCAAATCGTGTTATATCTGTGGCCAATTACCTTGAGCCTTCTTGGATGGGCACTTCTAATGTAAATATATGGCAGCACCCAAGTTGGCTTGAACTTTCTCGCTCTCCCTGTAGATTTTGCGGTGAAGTAGTGTCCTCATGAGTGACAGAACACTGAGCCAATCATGGCGCAACTAGAGAAGATTACTAACCCCTACGCCTTGTTAACTGCTTTTCCTTCACTCTGCGGTCCAACCCATCCCAAACCATCTCAATTTGGGTTGAGGGCGGGTGATTGTGGAGGCCAGGTCATCTGATGCAGCACTCCATCTTTTTCCTTCTTGGTCAAATAGCCCTTACACAGCTTTTGTCCTGGTGAAAAACAAATGATAGTCCCACTAAGCCCAAACCAGATGGGATGGAGTATCGCTGCAGAATGCTGTGGTAGCCATGCTGGTTAAGTGTGCCTCGAATTCTAAAGAAATCAGACAGTGAAAAATCAGACAGTGTCACCAGAAAATCACCCCCACGCCATCATACCTCCTCCTTCATGCTTCACGGTGGGATCCACACAGAGAACATCCGTTCACCTACTCTGCGTCTCACAAAGCCATGGAGGTTGGAACTAAAAATGTCAAATTTGGACTCATCAGACCAAAGGACAGATTTCTACTGGTCTAATGTTCATTGTTTGTGTTTCTTGGCCCAAGCAAGTCTCTTCTTCTTATTGATGTCCTTTAGAAGTGGTTTCTTTGCAGCAAGTTGACCATGAAGGCCTGATTCACAGTCTCCTCCGAACAGTTGATGTTGAGATGTGTCTGTTACTTTAAATCTGTGAAGCATTTATTTGGACTGAAATTTCTGAGGCTGGTAACTAATGAACTTATCCTCTGCAGCAGAGGTAACTCTGGGTCTTCCTTTCCTGTGGCGGTCCTCACGAGAGCCAGTTTCATCACAGCACTTGATGGTTTTTGCGACTGCAGTTGAAGAAACTTTAAAAGTCCATGAAATGTTCTGTATTGACTGACCTTCACGTCAGTAGTGATGTACTTTCGTTTCTCTTCACTTATTTGAGCAGTTCTTGCCATAATATGGACTTAGTCTTTTACCAAATAGGGCTATTTTCTGTATACCAGCCCTCCCTTGTCACAATACAACTGATTGGCTTAAAGCTGTCCTCAAGGCAAAGGGTGGCTACTTTTTAATCTTTCAACATTTGAACATTCTTTAATTGTTTTAATAAAATGTTTTTTAATTATATATTCAGGGAAAGTAAACAGTTTTGGACAAATAACAATTGCATTGTTAGAGCACATCCAACACATTTCAACATTCTGACATATTTCTAATGAGAGGTCTGTTGTTGACTATATGTGAAAAGCCCAGAGAAAAGTTAGGCTACTGGTTCGTATCAGGGAACAGCAGTTAGAACACTTGTTTTCACAAGCTTCTAATTTGGCTTTTAACTTGTACTTGTCTTCTCTAGAGCATTTGAAAATGTGATTCATTTAGATGTATTATACGGTATCTACATCACGGTCATTTCCTGGTACCTAAAAGCATTTTGAAACAACGTGATGTTGAGCAAATTAATTTCCCCAGTTGAGGAAGGCTTGGTATGTTGATTTGAAGATATACAATGTTACCTTCTTGTACTTTCTGATGAAAGCCTATACTGAAATCCTTCTGAGTTTTAACATATTTGTTCCATTGAACATGCCGTAACAATAAAGGCATTTTAAGTACATGAAACCCTTGGTCCTCGTTTTTGTTGATGACCAATTAAACCCTTTACCAAAACAGATAGGACAACCGCCAACACAAAACACTGCAAGTTCTTTTTAAAGATCCTTACTGTCATTGTTCTTTTTTGTCATTTTAAATAGTCTAAGTCTTTCTATTTCTAAGTCTTTTTGTTAAATGATTGTAAAGCCCAATTTATTTTTATTCTTTATCCTAGCAGAGCTCCCTTTCTTATTTTTTTTCTATGACAATATTAAGTCAGATTGAGCGGACGCAGTGAATGAGATTTCAACATTTCCAAAATAATCTGTCCAATATATTCTTACAGCTGACAAATCATTTCCCCACATTAAAGTGAAGGGAGCAGACATGGAGCAGTCTGCGCGGTACTAAAAACCTTGCTCTGGGAAGCTCTTTCCTTTCTATCTCAGCTGTAGATCTATGGTTCAGTGAATGTGTGCTGATATGTTGACGGTATTATTACATCAATTATTTTGCAAGGGGGAGGTAAAACCCACACCAGCTTCCTGTTTCCAGAGAGAAGAGCAGGGATCCGAGATTAAATCACATCACTCCTGTCCAACAGAAATACACTCGTCTCGACGGTAGATAGACAACAAGAGATATTACAAATCATGCCCAAAGCGATTGCCTGAAAACAAAGGCTTAAGTGACCATGTAACCAGACAGTGACTCCAATGGTCTTTCATTATACAATACACACTTATACAATACACACTATGTTTTGTGTTCTGTACAACTTCAGCATGCTTTTATGATTAGCCTGAAATCAATTAGCTTGTAAACAAGTTGTATGTGGCGCTAAAGAGAAACAATTATCCATGTACATACCCTCAGAAAGTATCAAGGGAGTGTAGTCGTGTTGATTTTGGTTTGGCAGTGTTAGCCTCATTCACACAACCTTGGGTTTCATCCTGAACAAAAACATTTCAGTCAACAAAGTTTCATTTTTGGGTACTTCTTTATGATACTTAGGCCTTATATCAAAGTAACAACCAGTTATAACCATGTAACAAGCTTGTAAGTACATGCCATGACTTAAACACATTACATAAGTTAGGCCCTAGTAAATAAATACCCTGTAATAATGTAAACAGCATGTAATGTTCAGTGTTTCCAAAAACATGATTCTGTTTATTTTACAATCGTCAAATCATGCTTACTTGATAGTATTGCCTCTGCTAATGTGTAACAAATGCAAACAAAACTTGCATTTGCAGTTTCAGAGTACCAAAATGAGTCAGATGGATCGAGTTGGACTTGTATGTCTCTATCCTTCCTTCTAGCTGTGGTGAGTAGTAGTTGGCCACTACTTCCTTGTTTTTTGATTAGCAGGCTTGGATTACTCTGGCCCTCTGCTCTCCCAGTTTGATTACCCTGGCCTGTTGGCCTCCATGCTGCAGTTTGTAGGGCCAGAGCAGGAAGACACTAGCACTAATTCTGTATGATGGATCTGACTGCCATCATGAGAGCATATGGGAGATGAAGGCCTCTTCCTCCAGAAGATGAGAGGAGCTATTCATGCTCTCCAGAAATACACATGAACCTGTCAGGCTGTCACGTTATGGACTAAAACAAGAGGATAGACACAATGCTTGATCTATCACTCTAATGTAGGTCTGCTGACTCCGCTAGCATTTTTGATCAATTATCATATTAGCATCTCACAAATGACTTTGACTGGAGTCTAGAGGCTTTCAGTAATTTCAAATGCCTCTCAAATGTCATAGAATAATTTGATGAAAATGTCTCAATGCATTTGGTAAATCTAAGCTCGTTGAGTTTTGATTCCAAAGGACAATGCATTCTTTAAGACGAGTGACGTTTTTGATGTATAAACATAATATATTGTATAGAGAACATAGTAGGGTGAAAGATCCAATGCAACTTTTTTTTTATCTCAATGTCTAAACACAGGAAAATCACATTTTTGACTGCACTTTCCCTTTAAATCCTAACTTGAGATTTGCATTGCAATAAGTGAATATGAATATTATTACCAACATCCATTGCATACTGTGGGCCTTTGCAGCAAACGGTCTCGATACGCTTTGTCATACAGCACCTCCTGTAAACAGAAAACAAGGAGCATTTACAAAGTCTTCTGTAGAATTAATCAAATACAGTACCTGTACAGGTAGGGAGCAATGACACATAGGCGAGCAATGTGTCAGCAGCACAATCAAAAAGGTCTTCCTGTGCAGATGGGAAGCGGAGAATGGACCTCCCTTGTAAATTTGTAAGATATAAAAAAATAAAAATAAACATATATATTTTTAAATCATTCAAAAAAAAAAAAACTATAAACGATGAATACATAAAGTTTAAAAGACCCAAAGCCTTTCCGACTGAACTGAACGGAGAAACCAGACAACAACTTCCTAGGTTACATCACAGCCCTGTCTGGATGCCCATGTCAGGAGTGTTATATACTTCTCTATCAAACCAGGATCTGACTAGAGCTGACTACCACTTCCAGGCCAGCTCAAATGATTTTCTCCCTATCGTCTGTTTCTAGGCTCCCCAGTGGCGTTCTGTCATCCAACCAGTGTCACAGGGGGTCCCTCGAGGGAGAGAAACAGCCCTAATATGAAACACTAGACCAATCCATCACAGAGCAGTCAATCTAGGTAATCTGAGCCTTAAGGTATCCAAAAATGAACATTCTCTTAGGCTACTTTGTAACAGAACAAGGAAACAAAGATGGATTGAGTGTAGTGGACTGTCATCAATGATACAGAATGCTTTTGGGGATTACTATACGTATGTGCAGTAGACTAATATGTGTCAGCGGCAGGGCACAGACAGAATAGCGATACTGCTTTTTTGGATAGGTTTCAAATCTTAATAATGTAATCTGTGAAATCCTATGAATCACCTACAGATACCTTTTGTATCAGCAACAAAAATCTGCAATTACTACACTGGTTTATTATGACTGCTGTCTTGTTTAGTAAGGAACAGTGAAGTTTAAACCACTGCATTAACACCATAATGTGCTGTTGTCACATACTCTCTCTCCGGCCTCTAGGTCAGGCTTCTGATTTATCCCACACACCTGTCACCATCGTGTCGCGTACCTGCGCCCCATGACACTCGCCTGGACTCAATCACCTCCTTGATCATCTTCCCTATATATGTCACTCCCGTTGGTTATTTCCTCAGGTGTTATTGTCTCTGTTTTCATGTCGGTGCGTTGTTTGTGTTTCGTGTTTATTTTATTTATTAACACTCACTCCCTGAACTTGCTTCCCGACTCTCAGAGCACTCGTTACAGCTATATTGAAAGATAATAGCCATATAATATAAAAGGTCAACGACAATAAATTGGCCAAACAAGTGTCATTGACCTATAGAATTTGAAAACAGCTATGTTATTAGAGGCCTCAAAGCAGAGGGGAAAGTAAACAAGGTGCTCCCTGTTGTCGTAGAGTGGAAAAACAATGAGTGGACATTTCATCTTTGGTTGAATAGACCCTATGACATCCACTCTGAACAAAGAATACGCACTAGATCACTTCTGAAAAAGTCCAACCTCTCTGTCAGTCACTCATTAAAAAGCCATATTACTCTCAAAACATGGGAGGTAAATGTGGGTATGGTGCGTTGGCCCTAGTTCCTTATACTGATATGAAAGGAAATTGTGTCTTTGCTAAAGTAATTTAAACCCTTGACATATGTATAATAGAGTCATCTTTATTGTCAGCTAAATAGCTTACAGAGTCTGGATACATTTAAACTAAAAAATAGTATTGGACATGGAAATTAGATCCAAAAATGACTAAGTCATGTGTATTAGTTTAATTAATACTTAATAATCGTCACTATATCACAAACCACTCTGGAAGCATTGTGGCTTACGTTAACCTGGCAGGTGACTTGTGGTCTGAGGTACTGTATGTGCAACACAAGTCTCCAGGCAACAAGTTCCATGAGCTCCTCCTTAAATTGCATTTTTTTGTTGTAAAAAACATATTATATTTGAACAGTTGAGTCATATTAGTGCATTGCTATGTTCTGCACATCTAGAGGAATTGGAAGAAACTTTTATTTTAGCTGAAACAGTTTGGAGAGATTTTGAGAGATTGATCGACTTGGTTCTTGCAAGACTCATAGATAAACAAACACAAAACCAACAGAGGGAGAAAGAGGAAGGATTCCTGAGGGATCTCTGAACGATAGTTCAGGCCGTGATAGTGAAACAAGCTTTCAGACAAACAAACACTAAAGTAAACGAGCACTTGGAAAGGAGGAAGGAACATTCTGAACATCGGGAGAGTATCTTCATTTGTGTGTAATGTGTTGTTTATAGAATTTGAAAACCGCTATGAAAATAGAGGCCTCAAAGCAGAGGGGACAGGAAACACAGTGCTCCCTGTCTGTCATAGAGTTGAAAAACAAACAATGAGAGGCCATTTAATACTTGTTTTAATGGGCACTATGACATCCACTCTGAACAAAGAATACACACTAGATCACTTCAGAAAAAGTCCAACCTCTCTGTCGGTCACTCATTAAAAAGCCATATTATTCTCAATACATGCTGGGGTAAATGTGGGTATGCTGCGTTGGCCCTAGTTTCTTATCCTCCTGATAGAAATGTGATATGAAAGGAAATTGTGTCTTGGCTAAAGTAATTAAAACCCTTTATATATGTACTGTACAGTAGAGTCATCTTTATTATCAGCTAAATAGCTTACGGCGTAGGGATACATTTAAACTCAAAAACAGCATTGGACATGGAAATTAGATCCAAAAACGACTAAGTCATGTGTATTAGTTTAATTAATACTTAATAATCGTCACTATATCACAAACCACTCTGGAAGCATTGTGGCTTACATTAACCTGGCAGGTGACTTGTGGTTTGAGCTACTGTAAGTGCAACACAAGTCTCCTAGCAACCAATTCCATGAGCTCCTCCTTAAATGCCACTGTTTTTTAAAATGATTTTAGTATATGTGAACAGTTTATTTTAGTGTATTGTTGTGTTCTGCACATCTAGAGGAATTGGAAGATACTTTTATTTTGTGGAAACGGTTTGGAGAGACGTTAAGAGATTGATCGACTTGGTTAGTGCCTATTCAAACAAACAGGAATGGGATTGGGGGACTGTAAACCCAACAAGGACCACAAGAAGAATTAGGACATAGATAACCAACAGAGGGAGAAAGAGGAAGGATTTTTGAGGTATTTCTGGAAGATAGTTCAGACAAACAAACAAACAAACAAGAAGGCAAAAGAGCACTTGGAAAGGAGGTGGGAACATTCGGAACATTGAGAGAGTATCTTATGTGTAATGTGTTATATATATAAATATATTTATTTGTATTATTCCTAAAAAAAAGTGCATTTATCTATAGGCACATTATTTAAATAGGTGCTTTCATCAATAGGCACATGCACATCATTCTATAGCAGAGTGCATTTTTAAAATAGGTCACCATGGAGATGAAGATGGATGTATTCTCTAAGCATTTCTATCATGCAGATAAATGAAAGTCAGATAAATTAAAATACAATTTTTTGCTGGGGTCTCGTGACTGATAGGGTTAAAGTTAACTTTTAAATTGCAAAGGCTAACTCTAACCTGCCCCTCTGCCTTTAGCTTCTGCTGATGACCAGCCCATTACTTAATGCTGTGAGAGCCCTATGGGGCCTGACTATAATCACCAGACAGTGAAGCTAATGGAAGCTCATAATACTGGGGGGGGGGGGGGGGGTGCTGTCACACTAGCCATATATCTGTCAGATAATGGCTACTTGGCCTTAAAAGTCTGATCTACAACATAATCTGAAATATTGTTAAGTAGAGTGTACATTATGGAGAGACGCTTTCAAAATCCCATTACGGCTTAATCCCTCCATGCTCCCTAATGTATAACCCACAATCCCTTTCCTGTGCAGAGCACCATCCAAAACAAACAGAAAAGCTTTTCTTTTATCCGCTTCAAGAAAGACTGTCTTATCTAATCGATACACATCTTGTCCCATGAGAGGAGAGAGAATTACTTCTCAATAGGAGTGTACAACACGGCTCCTCTTTGCTGACTCAATTAGGAACTGTGAGGATCAAAGTCTCAGGCTTAGCCTTACTCCTAGAAGGATTCACAAGTACTTTAGTACTGTCTACTTTCACTTTTGTTGGCATTTGCCATTATTAACAGATATCATCCACTGTACTAAGTAATTGTGATGTCACAAAAAGTACATAAAACTTAAATAAAAGTCCATATCTTAAATCATCTTGTCCAGTTGATTGGACATTGTCAGTAAAATTATTTATCTATAGTTTAAAAAAGTATCCAAAGTAAAAAATATTTTCTAAGGATGCTGTTCTAAATATTTTGTTTTCAAAATGACAGGAAATTGTTTTTGTTTACACAAGCAAATTAGTGTTACTTGGACTGACATGCACAGTATGGTAGCAGGTGACATTGATGGGAGACTACGCCTGTATCAACAACAATGCACTCCATAGGGGGAAGACACAAAGGCAACGAACGACCAGCTCATCATTACGATTTTTTCAGTGATCATCAAAAAGCATGCATTTGATTGTCCTTTGTATCTATCACACATTCACTCGACATTGCTGCGGTACACATTTGTATGAATTTCCCATAGTGGTAAATGGTCCTTTCCACACCCTCCCCTCTGATGGGTCCTCACAGGAACCAATGTAGCTCGTGGGGGACACCTAGTGTCCATAAGCCAGTAGTGCAGCCTTCAGCTGTATCCTATATGTCTCCAGTTTCACCCCCCCTCCCTCAAAAAATGTGCATTACAAGCTCCTATTGATCGACTGGGGGATGACATACTAGCTATCACTTGGAGTGTTTTTCTTAAGGGGGAAAGGAATTCGATAGTGGCTCACTCTGGTTAGGGACCTCGGCATTGATCTATAGGAAGTCCAAGACAAACCCATACTGAAGAGGAGAAGATAAACCTGCCTTGTCCTGTGAAACCAGATCCCTTGGAGCACGTTTAAGGTGACCCCCAAATGTCAATGCTCTACCCTGATGTCTTGTAACGCTCTGATTGTTTATAAATACGGCCACTGCCGTAACATGCCTTCTGAGGTTTCCACCGGTATCTTCGCAGGCTTAATGTCTCTTTCCATCATTATTGGCGTGTCAGCTCCTATTAACCCCACAAAGGGCCTCTGATCAATACGTGGCGAGGTAGTTTCAGTAGAAGCATCTGTCAGGCTCAGAAAGCAGGTCAGGATTACACTCCCACCTCAGGAAATAATCTCATGGATTGCAAATGCAATCATCAGAATGCCAAAGCAGTATATTCTGCTCTGTGTCAGGATCTGGGAAGGTTACAGACCTGCAGCCAAGAGAGAGGACTCTTATTATCAAAAACACAAGGAACTAGAATGTGTAGTGATTTACTTACAAATCATGATGTTACGTGGAATGTTCAGTATACTAATTCAAGTCTATGTATATCATGTTTTAAGTCATGTATGTTGCTCATTGATGGCAACAATGCCTACGGCAGTTGATATGTTTTGCTTGTGTAGATGATATGTCTTATGTTTAATTCTGTGCTCAATATCTGTGAATACATTACCTGCAGAGAGTTGTGTCACCCCCCCCCCATTGGTTGTAACAGCAAAGCTGTGACAAACACTGACAAAGGGCTGGTACAGACCCTACATGGAAGAGAACAGGTTAAGTAGATTCTAAAAATGCACTGGTTTGTGATGTTTGGGCATGATGTCACCGTCAAACACTGTATGCATGAAGTTCTTTGTTTTATACAAATATGCAAGCATGTGCACTCAGAACCAGATTTACTGAGCATTGTTACACCTGTGAACGAAGCTAAAATATGAAACTGTCTTTTTGCATTTTTATCTAACAATATTGTTACCTCTCTGTAAATCTCTAGTTGACATTTGTACCCCTTTTTAACCTTGTATAATTTATAGACAAACACTGTACCTTGTAACAGTAGTCAGAGATGTCGAGGACATCAACTTTGGTTGGTAGAAGGTTATGGAGCGTAAAGCCATGTCTGGTCCATTTTCAATGCAGGCAGTCCTAAAAACAATGGATTCATAAAAATATGAATACAGTCATTTACAATTCCACGAAAAAGCTTTATCTGAATCATAACGATAAAGCAGGCTTAAAACACTGTAAATAGCATGCCTATATAACGAAGATGACCGCGCAGTAAATTAAGTGAAATTAGTCACAACTGACAACAAATGACAATTTGCAAATTCTCTTTCCTCTTTTAAATTATATTCAATGTAAAATCTACACATTTCATTGTACTTTAAGATATGGCAAAGCTGTGACAATATATATATTTTTTTTAATTGGTTAAAAAGTGGTAACAGTAAATACAGAAAAGTAAACTGACACATCATTTTATGCTGCCTTGAAGAAAATGATCTAATATGTAAAAACGTTGCTCATTTTGGTTACAGTTGATAAAGTGAAGCCACGGTACTGTATATACAGCCACGTGGATTGAACTTTGCTGTTCTACTATGCAAACACAGTCTTACACATTCTCTGTTGGACATCAAAATAAGAACACCTCTTTCGCCCTTACCCCTGAATGAGAACACTCACCTGAATACAACTTTGCATTATGCTTTCCTTCATTTGGCTTGGTTGTATAAGAAGGAGCAGAAAAACAGTGTCTGTGTTGGAATTCTTCTAAGCTCCTTTTCCTACTACAAAACAATTCCACTGCCACTCATCTTTATGACAGACAGTTACAAATAGTGTTTAAAGGGCAGTATGCATGCGTGCAGAGTAGTTCCCCTCGTTTGGCTTGGAGTGTCTTTGGGTTTGGATTGAGAAGATAAGACAACATAAACAGTCACATAAGGAGTTATACATGTGCTTATAATGTATTATGAAGGGGGTATTCATAGTACATGTTACCTAAAGGTTTTACCCACACATTTGAAACCCATTGCAATATGAACATGAATGTGTACATTGATATGATGGTACTAAGACTCTATTGGTGTACCATCCCAGGGTCTGTCTTACACCAAAGGATATACAGATGAGAGGGAGCCATATTCTAAGGTGATATCACTTGGGGGAAAGAAGAGAGCTCAAACAACCCTCTCAGTACAACAACCCCCATTACCGATCTACCTCGAGTTCTAGCCACTCAATATATGCACATTAACAAATCCTTTGCAGTGCAAATCAAACCAAACCACTGAAGCAGCATATTCATTTCCCACACTCATTCAGCCATTTAACATTATCCCTTGTCACATCCTCTCCCTCGGTTCATTTCATTAACTAGTTAATTTCCATGAGCGCTCCCCGTGAGGGCTGAGTTCACAGGGGTCATCTCACAGTAGGGCAACTCATTAAACTTTGACCTGCATTGGACCATGACAGTGGGACAGAGGTAACCGTCGACTCGCTCAGAGACATATACTCGCTCAGACATCATTTAGCTAAGTCTACGTCTCCATCGCAGTAAACCATTGAACATTATTATCCTGCACTCATGTGAATGACATCAATCAGTGATTTTTGTTTACAGTGAGTGCTGTTGTATATGAGAACATAATGTGTGATCATCCTTTCACGAAGAAAACATAAACCGACATGGATGCCCTTTTCAATTTTCCCTCATAAAGACTGGCTAGAGAAATGGCGTTGTTATGGGCAACGGCAGAGGATTTATGATGATTGCCATGCTGAAGACAAGCTGGGCAGTATAACCAGAACAGGGCATTTCTCTTCAGGCTTCTGCATGGACAGCTGAAACAGGACCCCCGCTTGCATTCCAGCTGCTAACTGCAATAGCAGATTGACTCACTGCAAGTGAAACGAGCAGAAGCCGAGCCCTCTGTCTCTCTGAGAACAGACAAAAACCATGGTGAGTGAATTGCTTCAATCTTATCAGAGGGCGCTGCTCATAGCCAAGTGCCAACTGTATTGTTATGTTGCTGCGTTGTCTTCAATAGATACTGAAGATGAAGCAATATGAGTTTTTACTGTTGATTGATAATTTGATCGTGCCAAATAGAATATTTGACGAACAGAATACTAACTCAATATTATAACATGAGATGGCACCTAAAGTGTATATGTTGTTTTGCAATAAAACATATTATTGTCCTGACAGGAACTGTCTCTATGCAGCCAATCATTGGATGAGATGAGGTTGAAGCCTCAGGATATTGTATGCCTGTGCTCAATGTGCTGTCCCCAAAATCTGTCAGCGTTTCTCAGATGGAACAGATTAGCCTGTTGCTAAGATACCTGTTGACTTCGTTCCACTTTATCAGCAGTATCGACTACTTCATTGTGACATGTTTGCTTTGTGTCTATGTTGGCATAACACCATTACGTTCATTTGGGGGCATTGACAAATCCTCTAAAAATATCCCCCTTTATTCATTCAGTTGCATGCCTTTTAATCTATAACACAAATGAGTTGAAGATGAGTAATTTGCTTATTATTGCACTCCATAGTCTGTGCCTTTTCCGTTCACAACTGCAGGTGACATAAGCCTCCTTTTTTTGATTTACCTTTCAGAATGAACTGAGTTTTAAACTCATGTGATACCACATCATGTGTGAAGCGCAGTGGGATTCCCATAGACTTAGACATTGCATCATTATATCTGTCCCATTATGGTGTCTGAGAGCATGGGCAGCGCCTTTGATGCCATCTCCATTTTGAAATGGCCCATTTTCTTCTTCCACTACAACTATGAGTTGGTAAACAAACTGAAAGTGTGCACACTGCCAGCTAGAGTGTGTTGTTTGAACAGGTATAAAGACGAGGTTGGCGATTTACTGCCATCTGCAGTTATGGAATGTTTCATCACAAGTATAATTAATTGGCTGAGCCCTCCTGGTGACCAGGATGGAATTGTTGATCCTTCCTTATCCCATAGGAAGTCCCACCCAGTTGACTACTTCCAAATGGTGAAAGTCCTCGACCCATCCTAAAATGGGCTTTTGGGCACTTGAGTCCTCTATCTCTATGGGAATTCTATTGAAGCGATATGGAGAAAGCAATGAAGCCTCCCCCTTTTTGAAAACCAGGGTGTTTGCAGTTAGGGTGAATTTTTCTTTTTATTAATAAAGCTGACACAATTCCCAATTCTACGTAACAGGTAATTGTACATGTCTTGTTCTACAAAACACATTTCTATCTGAACGTTCTGTAACATTACACCCTTATGAACAGGCCTTGGGAATGCTATGTAACACTCTATTGATTCCAGATGGGCTTCTTTGTAACCAATCACAGTTTGCATTTGTGCAACTGCCCCCTTTACATTGGAATCCGGTAAATGTTTGCTTTGCTCTTCCAGGCCAGTAAAATCCAGGGTTTGAGTGAGGAGGAGAGGGACCACTTACTCCCCCTGCTACGGAACGCCCAATGGGTGGAGGTTGTGGGCAGGGATGCCATCTACAAAGAGTTCATCTTCAAAGACTTTAACCAGGTCAGAAAGGCTTGGACAATATACTCAAACCATTATTTATAAAGTGTATTTTATCTAAGATCAGGTGCACTCTGTCCATGCTATATTATTCATTATGTTCTAAAAGTCAACACTGATCCTAGCTAGATCAGCACTCCTACTCTGAGATACTTTTTGAATACAGGCATAGATTATTTTCTGACAATGTGACGTCAAACAAAATAAGAAACTTGCTAATAAATGGCTGTAGGCTATACAATGCATATTACTTGACTGTGACAATAAGAACTTGGAAGTATAATCTGCTACTTTATCACAGGCCTTTGGTTTCATGTCCAGGGTGGCACTACAAGCTGAGAAGATGGACCATCACCCTGAGTGGTTTAACGTGTACAACAAGGTATTTTAATAAGCCCCTGCCCAAGGCCCACTGCCTGGGGTAAAATAGGTATAGACAAACCTGTTAGCATCACTCGTTGTAAAAGGTATGTTGTGACTTGACATTTTTTAAATTTAAATGTCCCCGTCTCATTCTCACCCATTCCTGTCATTCTGGTTTCCATTTACCATGTCTTGCCTGCAGTCTCTCATCCTTATCCTCACTCCATCTTCCCCTTTCCCCCAGGTCCAAATCACACTCAGCACACACGACTGTGGGGGCCTCTCTCAGAGAGACATCACTTTGGCTACCTTCGTTGACCAAGCATCGGTCCTCTAAACAACTCGTGGCCTGCTGCCATTTCAGTGGTGGAACCCAGAGCAGAGCCTGCCTATTAAATCCTTCTCCATACATTCATTCAGATGACTAACCTTTAACAAGAACAGGAAATCATCAAACAGGAAATTACATCAGAATCCCAATTAATATTTAATGTTTACAGGTCACTTTTAATTCAAACATTTTGCTGGTGTGGTGTTTGTTGCTTGACTGATGAAGCCAAATATACCTTTAAAACAATTGCTTTGGTGGAAAGTGGATTTATTAGCAACCAGTGATTAGCCAGTAAAAATACCATAGATACTGTATATCAAACATTCCTGTCCCCAACTGAGCAGAATCAGGTAATGTAAAATCAAGTGTCTAATGTACATAACTCTAGCTCAGACTCTAAACCTTTGAAATCTGGGGGAAATCGATTTGATCATTCCAACATTATTGCTATATAAAAACACTGACTTTGTCTAGTCTGTGTGTCTGAAATGGTTTTCCTGTGTAATGTTTTGTAAGTGACAAATAGTTGTTTGAATAACCAGTAAGTGTCTGTTTATTAATTTGTCCAAAGTGTAGCCTACAGACAAATGGGGTCAGCCTCAATATTTCACCCCTCCTAGAAATCATATTATAAAACAAGGTTATCACATTGAATGAATCTCTAAAAACAACAAATGGAACAGCTGTTGTAGGTTTATTGTAATTGTTATGGTGTTCAGCTTCCTGTGTGCTGAAAGTATTTTGGAATCAATTGTTGTGCTGAAAGGAGTGTAACCATGGCCAACAAATGCTTTCCAAAGGGTTTTTTTCTGGAATAATGAAGGGTAGCAAGAAACTACAAATAGCTACAAATTCATGCTACTATATTTTTAGATTTTCAAAAACATTTAATGATATTAAAATTGACATGTACAGTATAAATTAACTGGACCTTACTGAACTTGATGTTGCGAAGCCAAATCCCTAAGGCTGATCGATACATATAAATAAGAATCTACATTGAGATTCTATACATTGCTATTACCCAACAGCCCTCATTAATCTGGCCTCTGAAGGCATACAGGTGAATGTGATTTATTGCTGTGAAGATTATTCCCTTAGACAATAACAGAAGGCATGATCTTAACCCTACCTCCTTGAGGGCAAGGCGCTTTAAGATTTACACTGTACAATTTAGACTATAGTGGGGTAAGCACTAAGCAGCAATTCAGGTACTATCACAATTTACATTAAATTACCTTTGTTTCTTTTGCAATTTAATATACTCCTGGCTATTAATGTCAACATATTAGTGGTTATTTCTCCATTGATGGCTCCACCTAGAAAATAGAAACTACCCATTGTCAGATCTTTGACCCTTTTGTTCAGTGGTACTGTATGGTTCCACTAACTACTATATTTACTGTATATTTTCAGGTAATCCAGCTAGTGTCCTCAACTCGTCTGAGGGCCACCCTGTCTATTGGTTTTCATAGTTGCTATATAATCAAGCATTGATTTTAAGATAGAAAACCAATCAAAAGAACAAACCAGACACCGCAGCCTTCAAGGACCAGGATTGACCCACAAATTAGTATTTACCCCAAAACACAATCGTTGCAGATAAGAAAAATCACAGTGATTAATAAGAATAAAAAAAGTGGTCACACAAAAAAATGCTTAAGAATTATACAACAGGACTGGGCTAAAAGTTAAATGGTATGATTTAAAAGCCATCGCATCATCATAACATTGTCAGGTTATTTCCCTTTTTATGACTTCAGAAGGTTAAACATCTACGACACAAACCACATTTCCCTCCACAGTTTTGTGAGTAAAGTAAAAGTTATTTTTTAATGGAAGTTTCGGTACAATTTTATAAATACGACAGATAATTTGTTTGTTCGGCATGGTGTGATCTTGTGTCTGTAAAATGTATGATGAGAGAAATGGCGGTGGAAACGCCTTTATGCGCCAAATAGAAATATAATAACCATCATATCGAAGTAATTTGAGTCACTCGATGATAGTGTGTGGTCCTCCCACTACGACTTGGAAAACCATACCGTTTATTAAATTACAGATTAAATAAATCGTGATGAACATCACAGCGTGGTGAAAGTGCACGGTGAGCATGATGCTCCTTCCCATTAAATATCGATGGTTATTATCTGGTAACATGATAATCGATGCTTTGACAAATAAAACATTCATATGCATAATATCGTCATGTAGACTAGCCTACCCGCACTTTATCTGTGAGCTGTTTGCTATAGCGGAAGTGTCAAGACCATATTGCTAATTAACGCAACAGTTTGTGACAAAACTATCAGTAGAGTTGAAGATTGCGATGGAAACACATTGAACTTTAGATTTTTTTTTGTCGGTACATACATTTCAGCGAAAAATAAAAGTTTGTGCCCTACGTCATCACGCAATGAGTTTTATGCGCAACAGGTCTGTTTGGTGGAAACATCACTGGTGGGAAAATGAGCATGCAGTATTTTCTTTGTTAATTTTTTTAATATTCATATTAATCTGTTGTCAATTGGATAGAAACCTAGCTACAGACATGGAAAGAAAAGTGGATATTCACTTAAGTTTGACTGCAAACACAAATGTGAAAGCACATGGAACATTTTGATGGAAAGATAATTTGAAGTGTGTTTTGGGGGCATACCAAGTGTACATCCAGTAGTTTTTGTTTTTTTGCAAACAGTTTTATACCAGTATTGCTTTTTTAAGAACACTGCAGTTTCTCAAATGCCATACGTTTAAATGTTACATGAAAAACTGAGGCAGGCTTTTCTGGTATTCTTTAGACCTATAATGACTGAACAAGCAACACAATTGCATTGAACAGAAACTGAGGTAGATAAAATTAGAAGCCAAATCAATTAATTAGCTACAAGAACACATAATTGAGATGGAGACTTTACAACTTCTAAAGATATTTCAGTGTGTATTCTGTTCTTTGAGATCATTTCAGGTCTAAACCATTCAATTAAGGGCTAAACCATTGTCTCAAAGAATAGAGGGGGTAATGAATATGTTGTCAAATCAGTGGATTGCAGTCTCAGATTCTTAATAACATAGTGGCGGTGTACAGTATACTAGGTAATGTGTTACAGCAGCCAGGGTTTCTTGCAGTCTAAATTATTACTGAAAGATAGCAATTAGCCACAAACAGACCGCAATTAGTCATACATGTATATATGCAATATAGTACAAGAGCCTAGGTAGGTAATGTTAATTCAAAATGGGCTCAAGTCTTAAATGATTCAAGTATGTTGTCCTTACAAATACATGCAGAGAACATTGCTCCCTCCTGTTCACTGGGTAAGTATTTATTTCACTAGGACATTAGTGCTTTTCAGTTAAAACCATTATTTGTTGTAAGTCGCTCTGGATAAGAGCGTCTGCTAAATGACTTAAATGTAAATGTAAATGTTGTTGTAGAAGAATCAGAGACTGACAAACACGGTTGTTTGTACCTGGAACATTGAGTATGAAATGTTTTACTGTTAAAGTGATATCCCAAAGTACACACACTAAAGGGTAAAAAAATTAAAAGTCAGCCTCTCCCTTGCTTGAGGAAAAGTAGAGGCACAATAGAGAAAAATAGGAAAGTCCCCCTTTAGCGATATCATGATTTACCTGAACCACCTATTTTTGTTAAGTAAATCAGGTGTTAAACAAGGCAACAATGAACATGTGATCCTCCACAAATGATGCAGTGTAGTTGTCTGAGATATCGCATGTGACTAATGTACATACAGTTGATTACTGTAGTGCCTCCCTTGGGCCAATGAGTAATTCTGTAAATGCTACATCTCTAGGGCAAGACATTTTGATAAAGAGGGAGTTGGCTTTAGCACCGACCTATAGGGAGCCGGCGGAACAGGAATTCCCTGTTACGCAGAGATAGGGGGGGCTCATAAGGGTGTAAGCTATCAGCCAATACAGTGCCTTATAAAAGTGTTCATCCCCCTTGGCAGTTGCATTACAACCTGTAATTTAAGTGGATTTTTTTTTTTGGATTACATATAATGGACATATACAAAAGTCAAAATTGTTGAAGTGAAAAAGGTTATGCCTTGAAGAATGGGCAAAAATCCCAGTAGCTAGATGTGCCAAGCTAATAGAGACAACCCAAGAGACTTGCAGCTTGCAGCTGTAAACTGTAGTAGCTCTACAAAGTATTGACTTTTTTTGGGGGGGGGGGGTAGTTACGCACACTAAATATTTTGTGTGTCTTCTTTCTTGCTTCGTTTCACAAAAAAATATTTTTCATCTTCAAAATGGTAGGCATGTTGGGTAAATCAAATGATACAAACACCCCCCCCACACCCCCCCAAAAAGAGAAATCTATTTTAATTCCAGGTTGCAAGGCAACAAAATAGGAAAAATGCCAAGGGGGGGTGAATATTTTCGCAAGCCTGTACAGTCGCATACACAGGATCTGTAGTACACAGTGTGATTATGACAAACAAGCACATGGTCTGGATGAGCACTTCAGACAGCAAGGTAACCCAGAGGAATGGCTGCATGCTGCATGGGACCGTTAAAAAAATATGACCCAGGATGACACTCACTCCCAAACCATCCCGCCCCGACTAACGAGTCCAATTGTTCCTTCAATTACTCCCCACTAGACAAACAGTTCAACAATATCTTAAATTTAAAATGGAAAAAAAAAATCCACATCTTGAGCACTGACCCCACGACTGGAAAAGACATTTAAAAGAACCCTCCCGGGGAGTCTTCGGACAAGTCTCAAAAAAAATCAGCCAAATGGTGGTGAGGTCTGATCTTCCACCGTGTGTCACGTAGTACTTTCCTAGACAATGAGCTGGATGGTAATTAAAGATGTGGCCGATGTATCCCGTGTAATTTCACTAACAAATGCACAATTTTCAATCACCCCATTAAGATTAACGGTATCATTACCTGTTCTACTAATGTGGTATACCTGAGAAAGTGTATTTGTGGTCTATGCTATGTAGAAAAAAACTAAACGATCTCTGAAAACAAGGATAGCAGAACACAGGAGTAATATCAGGACCCTTGATCAGAGAAACACCGTGGCTGCGCATTTCACCGAGGCTCGTCACTATCAAAACAAAGTCTCACACTCCCAGTAATTTATTGGGTTAAAAAAAACACCAATGTTTTGGCATCACTGTGCCTTCTTCAGGGTAATGTCATGAATGTTTGAACCAGGTTATGTAGACAAACAAATGCACAACGTTCAATTACCCCATCACAGACAAGGCCATTGAGATGAAGGGTATCATTACGTGTTCTACAAATGTGGTATATCTGATAAGTGTATTCGTGGTGTATGGTATGTAGGGAAAAATGAAATGTTCTCTGAAAACAAGGATAGCAGAACACAGGAATAATATTAGATCTCTTGATCAGAGAAACCCTGTGGCTGTGCATTTCATGGAGGTTCGTTACAACATCAGATCTCTGAGATACATTGGTATTGAACATGTTAAGGTTACTAGGAGCAGGGGAGATACTGATAATCTATTACCGAGAAGAGAATTGTATTGGATTCACCGTTTGCCTACCATGTCTCATAAAGGTTTGAACCAAGAGTTTGATAACAGACAATTTCTTACATGAATATGCTACGTTCAATTCGTCTTGCCATCCAGGTCTCCACTTGGTCATTTTGTACATTTGATTTTATGTAACTACTACTACATGGGCCCATCTCATTGATATCAAATTATTAGAGGTAGGCAAGTTGTTTAAAAAAAAAAAGGTAATTGTAATTATATCTACGGCCACTGCACGACCTGCGCGTAATGGTCATATGGTTGTGTATTCCAACGGTTTCCAAATCTTTTTACTGTTACCCATGTTTTAATTTGTATGCATTTAATCCTTTATGACCACGAGTACCTCTGGGATTAATTATATGATTGACTATACGCAAAAGTGAATTGAATCGTTTCCACACCCACCATGCGTCATGTGAGGTGAAATGTGTATATTTTGGGATGTGAGCACTCAGTCTGTTTGACTGGATTATGATCCGTTTTGGATCGAAACATTGTGAATAAAACTGCGAATTGGGAGCTTTAACAGGGTGCAGGCTTTCCTGTTCTTTACACATTCTTTATTAGCCCAGCCCCTACGTTGTTAAGGATGTGCGTATGACCACAAACTTTTCTAAAAGACAGATAATTCCCCCAAGTTCCATCAAAATATTGCGAGGGTTAGCTAGACTCAATAGTGGCCATGTTGTTTAAGGTACTAGTCTGGAAAATATTGCGCCGAGAGACCTTTGCTCATAGATGTTTCATGCAGATCGCTCATTTGGTGTCAGAAGAGTAGCATTAAGTGTTTGTTTTTTATCACGGCAGACGCTTCATTCACACAAGTTTCGTCAAAATCGGGCCAGTGCTGTCGGAGATATCGCGTGTGACTAATGTATGAACGTACGGAGACAGATCAATCGTCCCATCCCTGATATTATCGTGGTGGACAATTAATACAACCAGACCAAAACCCCCCAATGGTTTGAGCAACTATTCTATATATTTTTGTACAATAGGTGCTTTCACTTTCTACATATTTTAAGAATTCTCCTCACGATGGCTAAAAACAATGGCTTGTGCTTCAGAACATATCTGAAAAAGTAGGTAGATAAAAGGTGGGCAGGATAAGGCAAATGTTGAGTGATGTAGTGGGTGGACCAGAGGTGAGGCAGGCTGGTAACCAGGGCCGTGTTCATTAGTCACCGACCTGAAGAAAATGGACTGAAACATGGAGGGACTACTTGAGCTTATCCAGTAAACGCTCCTTTTCATTTTCCATTGCAAAACGTTTCACAACGCTTACCATTATGTTCCCTAATGAACATGACCCAGGTGTGTGTCCAGGCCACAGCCAGCCTTCTCCTGACTCAGTGGGCCTTGCCGTTGCCATTCATATGGGTCTTCTGAGGCTGAGACGACTTGGGCTCCTCTGTGCTGTAGAGGCAGTCCAAGAAGCCTCGGGAGATCTCAGTCACCATGGATCTGTCAGGGATGGACTGGGCCATGCCATAGATTGCTCCCTAGAACATGAACACATGAATGTAGAGCCATTTATCCAATTTATACGACATAAAATGAATGGATTAATATGGTGCACTGCTGTGTAGTGTATTCCAGGTAACGGAGTCAGCATTAACAATCACCATTCCAGTGGTCTTCTCATTGGGGTTTTTCAAAATGAGAGCCACCTGCTCTTTGATGTCATTGATTAACTGTTTGGCCACACCTTCATGTGTGTGCAGTACAGTACAACAGATATGGATGCTGTGATGGGAAAGAGAATTTTGTTTAAAAACACAAAAGTACTTAAAAAAAAATCAACATGGTGATGTCTTTGCTTGCTGGTATTACTTCAAAATGAAGTGCATAGTCAATATTCTATGAAATGTATACATTATAACTGATAAGTATGACTGAATTTCAAAGATGAGAAAAAGGCGAGGAAAACATACCTGGATGGATACTGTAGCATGTTGAGATTCCAACCCTTTGAAGTCAGTGCGTTTGATAAACGAAAAACGTCGAAGACGTCAGAGCCTATTGCCACCACAGACACTTCAGGGTCTCCAAACACAAACACCCCATTTATCTTTCGGATTCTGTCCGGAAATAAACAAAAACAAAACATGTTTATCTCATCCAAAAATAGTGAGATCACAATGTACTTGCCAAGAGCTCTTATAAACAGTCAAATTTAACAACATTTTATATATAGGTTGACAGACGGTTTAGGAATCAACACAAAGAATATCAACACAGGTAGCCTAGCAGTTAAGAGTGTTGGGCCAGAAAACTGAAAGGTCCCCATTTCGAATCCCTGCCCAACTAGGCAAAGAAAAAAAAAATCTGTCAATGTGCCCTTTTGTGCAAGGCAATTAACCCTAATTGCTCCTGTAAAATCGCTCTGGATTAGAGCGTCTGCTAAATTACTAAAATGTTAATATCTTGATGAGAAAAACTACCATAATGTTTCAGATTGTACCTATAATAGTCTCGCTTTACCATACATCCAAGTCTTGTTCAGTGAAAAAGCCAGAAATCAAGGTTCTGCCGATAAAGACTGCAGTAAAAGATGGGTCTCTTACTCTGTCTTGATGGTACGTGCAGTGTCAATTATCTTCTTGGTGGCCTTTATGTAGCCATCCTCTCCCATGTGCATCATGGTAGCCCAGCACGCTGCGATGATACCGCCTGGCCGAGATCCTGCCACTGATGGGGACGCATAGATGCCCCCTTGCCAGTCTGGAGCCACAAAGTACTGGTAGTGCCTGTACTTCTTGTCACTATACAGGATCACTGATGAACCTTTAGGGGCGTAGCCATACTGGAGAGTAGAGGTAGATCAAAAAAACTATTCTTAGTCAACACCATAACTGGTTAAACGACAAGTCTATGGAACAATGAGCCTCTTATGATCGAAAATCAAGAGGGACAAAATGTTTGGTAAGACAGCCTGGGATCCACACCCTCTTACCTTGTGTGTGTCTGCAGATATACTAGTCACACCCTTTACCCTGAAGTCAAAGGGAGCCAGTGGATAATTGGCTTTGGCCATGAACACGATGAGAAACCCTCCCAAACAAGCATCCACATGCAGAGGGATGTTGTACTTTAAAGCCAGCTGAAAAACACCATGTGGGATGGATTAGGTCATTTCATGTAAAGTACTATGCCACAACAATGTTGTTATTACAGTGTTACTACAGTACTCAGGTATACAAGCAACTTAATGTTAAAGATTCAATGCACACATTTTTGGTTGAAAATATCAAATCATTTCTGGGTAACATTAAATACCTTACTGTGATTCTTTTCAAGAAAAATTGTTACAATTTTTGTTACAATTTATTTTATTTTTTTAAGCAAAGAGTAATTTCTCAAGCTATAATTTTGCTACAACTATGTGGGAGTAGTCTGAGTGGGAAGTGGAAAACTGAAAATTTGCTGTTATCGGCAGAGAGGTTGGGAACTTAAATAATTTACCATATGGGGATGTCGCCATGAAAGGCCAAAACTCCCCTCCCACCAAAATAGGCTGAAATTTCAGGCGGCCTTTTCAAAACAGCCTCGACACTAAAAGGCCCTTGTCATTATTTTCACAATTTCACAGTATTATTCCAACCTCCTAGTGTGAAAATATATATAAAAACAAAGGAACATTACTGCACTGGACCTTTAAGCATTACCAAAAAATAGAAACTTTACTTACCATGACTTTCCTTTTACAAGTACATAACAATGAGACAATTTACCTTTCCTACTTCCTCAATAGGATCAATGATTCCATGCGGGAACTGGGGTGCGGAGCATACAAGCATGGCTGTGTTCTTGCTGATAGCTCTCCTCATCGCCTATACAAAACAAGTTGGAGTTATAAGGAGTTGAAGGTGTCACAATATTGCTTTAAGACAAATTATTATGGTGATGATAAGTCTCATCTACACTCACTAAGAACGAGTAATTCTAGTTGTTGCCACCATGTTTTTTGTAACTACTGCAGTCATGTCTGAAATGTTCATCTTGAACAGTCCAAACTGAGGATGTGATCCCCAGTCAGTAACGGAGGTGCCATATACATCACACCATATTCTCGTTACCTAGAGTAGGCTGGGGTCTAGGCTACAGTTCAATTGGGAATTTGTACACCAACAAACGTACATTTACTCGGACCTTGTCAGCACATGTTGAGCACTGATTGAATTTATTCTTTAGAATAACCATTTGTACAGGAACTAATAAATATACACACCTTAACATCCACTTTCATTGTATTCTTGTCCAGGGGGATGTGAACAAGCTTCATTCCAAAGTAGTTTGCTGCTTTGTCAAAGGCGGCATGGACACTGATTGGTGCAATGCTGCAAAATTAGGGGAGGAAATACAACACAAATGATTCCCAGTACTATATCAAATGTATTTCACAGGTGATATTACCATTTATGAGACAGACAACATCTCAACAAGGCAAATCAAGCTTGTTCTGAGGTCATCGAGTGTGCCAGTTCAAAGAAAGAGAATCTGGAGGCTACATTGACAGTGAACTTACATTTCAGGATGTTTCACACCGCGCTCATAGGCCATGTCTCTGTACGCCTTGCATGCCATCAATATGCTTTCAGTTCCCCCAGAGGTGACCTGAACAAAGTAGAAACAACAAGGAACCATCAGTGGTCAGAATGTGCCAGTGCATAGGTTTTGATTATTCTCTCAAGTAGAATACTTCCCCAAGCCCTGGGTCAGTGAGTCTTGTGGGAGTACTGAAGGTAAACTCACTGTGCCACAAGTGTTGGGCCCACCGTGGAAGAGGGTACACGTCATTCTTACAACTTCTGCCTCCATCTTCCTCACACCGGGAAAGATGTCTGGGTGAAGTGGGTTGCTCCATGCAAAGTCTCCATACACCTAGCGACAAGAGGAAGAATATCAAAGGGAATCGGTAAGATATGGGATTTGTCATACAAACAACAAGGCATATTCTGACTGTAGTATGAGCTCGAAATTCCACGTATTTCGGGGAAAACGTATTACTCAGAATACTACACAGAAGTTTAATAATATATGCCATTTAGCAGACGCTTTTATCCAAAGCGACTTACAGTCATGTGTGCATACATTCTACGTATGGGTGGTCCCGGGGATCGAACCCACTACCCTGGCGTTACAAGCGCCATGCTCTACCAACTGAGCTACAGAAGGACCAAGACAGAAAACGGTTGGTTTGTGGACTAGACATACCTTCACCAAAAGTTTGGTAAGTGTCTGATCTCCCCAATACACTGCACCGGACACTCGTCCATTCTCCCAATCCACTTCATCTATGAAGAGCAGACAACAGCAATGCCTCAGGAAACAACTATATACTGTAACTCCACATCAACTACAAATGTAAAAATAAAATATGATAAAAACACCCTGGCACACATGTCACATATTCTAGGATAAAAGTAGTCAATACAAAAAGGCACTGGAGGTCATTGGCTCCATAATAGTCATTAAATTGCATTATGGCTCCACAGAAGAAAAAAAAGCAGTCTAGAACTTGCCAAAGCAACTTATTAATTAACCAGGTTCCCATCCAAACTCTTTATCCGAGTAAAGTACATGTTGTATAACAAAAATGTTTTAATGACAGGCCTGAAAAATGTTGACAAAACATGCTATAGACAAGGTGGGATCTATTTGTCTGTAAAATGCATTATGCAAAAAATGTAGGTGAAAATGCTTTTATGCGCATATATTGATATAATAACCATCATATCGAAGTAAACTTGGATTCACATTACGACATGTTGTGTGGTCTTCCCACTACCACTCGTTGGGAAAGCATGCAGTTTATTAGGCTACAGACATAATAATGTGATCATTTAGGCTATATGTGTGCTCTAGCCAACAAGCGTGAGCACACGTGCCAATACCAGAATGGGCACACTTGCTATATTACACAACAGTTGTGAGAAAACCATCAGTAGAGTTGAAAATGCAATGGAAACCCATTTTTCATTAAAAAACAAAATGTATTTGGTACATGGGAATATAACCGCAAAAGGTATTTTAAAAGTGCACTATGTCATCACGCACAGCCTTTTATCTGCAAACAGGGAATTTGATGGAAACACATCTCTGGTGGGAAAAGATTGTTGAATTATTGCATGAAAATCTGTCACCAATTGGATGGAAACTTAGATTATGTTTCATTTTCTAGGATCTAGTCAATACAAAACATATTAGGGCAGTAGGGCACTGTAGGTCATCAGCCCCATTTAACTACAAAGAAACAAAGCACTCCAGAACATGCCCTGGGATAACTCTCAGTCACTTACTCAGTGTTTCGTACTCGCTGATCCTGTCTAGAACTTCAGCTTGCGTTAGCCCTTGTTCAGGCAGCTGTTTGGTGTAGTTCATGCCCTCCTTCAGTGCGCAAAGACTGACAGACATGTCATCCAGGGCCTTGTTCAGCTGGGTCTGGATCTGTCACAAAGACACACCGAGTCAGTCACATTACACACATCACTGCTCAGACAACACAAACCATTTCCTAGAAGCAGTGACCCATTATGGCATTGAGAATGTCTAGGCTACAACACACTGGCATTGACAACTTATCTAAAATATGGAAAAGTCAATGAAAGCAATCAAAACTGGCTTGTTTGTTTTTGTGAAAGTAGAGGTGATAGCAGTGTTGTGTTTGAGACCAACTAAAGCAAGACCAGTTCCAGACCAAGATCGGTGTAAATCAAGACCAAGACCGGAGGGGTAGACGAGACAGAGTCAAGACCGGGAGGGGGGCAAGGTTTCAGAGACCAGAAAAAGTCCAATTCAAGACCATGATTGTAATTGTCAAAACAACATCATAAGAGTCTAAAATGTCCAGTATTCCTGTGTTCAAAATTCAGAATGGTGAAGACATTCAGAATGGTGAAAAAAAATATGTTGAAGGACAAGGACATTCCTGTTTTTGTATTGGAGCTCGCTTGCCGTTAATCATATCTTTGAAAATAACTTGTGTGAAACACTGTTGCATTTAAACTTTAGGTCACTGTGTGCTAAGCATGAAATATTTTTTTGCAATGGGAAGTAATAGTTGCACATTTAGATTAGGAAACGTTTAGCCTAATGGTTGTGTGTTTTGTATTCTTATGATTGGGACCCACTGGCTTATTATGTCCGAGTGAATGGACAGTTTATCATCTAACATCATGCTGTGTGTGACTGCTGTCTTTCCATCATCCCTATGCAGGGTAGTGGTGCCTGGAGAAGTAGGTATAGTCAAATTGTAGGTATATTCAAATTGTACATTAAACAAATCCCAAACAGACTGTCCAGTTTTCCATTTTTTTAATTTTTTTTTACACAAATTAGTTTTCATAGTCGCGCTCTCAAAACCCCACCTTTTTTATGTGACATCCACAACAATTCTTAAACCACATCAAGAGACTATTTTTCGAGGACTGGGAATATAATAATGTAGTCTTTTTTTTGCTCAAACCTACACCCCTGATGCAAACAGGTTATGATGACTGAATTGCGCAACAGAAAATAGCCCACTAACCAAGACCACTGATCAAACTTTCTCAATACCTGGTTTGCATACCCATTGTTGCCTTAGTTAACATTTAGTGGTAGATATCATGAATTGAAACGTTTTTCCTACCTACCGGCTACCAATATCATTCTTCTGTGAGCTACTCCATGCTAAAACCAGTGCGCTCTCTGCCTGCAGATTATATTCTGCTGAAACAAGGCTGAGTGCAGCACGCATGTGAATATATTTCATTTTCTGTGCGATTGTGTAGGCTACTTTGCACATGATTTCTCGATTGTACTACATAATTGATAAATCGTATACTTCCACTACACCACTTTGATACGTATCAGTGGGGATTAAGGAGTATACGCAATGCCCGTAAAAAAAAAGTGTGTATACGGCGACTGCAGGTATTCATGTTTAAAGAAAGGAGTGAATACATTTGACCTGGCAAAGAAGTTTCTTTATTATCGTTTTTATTTAACCTGACTAGGCAAGTCAGTTAACAATAAATTATTATTTACAATTTCATACTACACGCATTTATGCGTTTACTGAATGGAATCTGAGAATTATGAGGTTTTTTAAAAACTCTGCTGGCTTTGGGAAGAAATAGTCCTCACTGCCCGAGACAGAGTCAAGGCCGAGTACAAATGTATCCGACACAAGACTGAGACACTCAAAATGTGGTCTCGAGTACTACAACACTGGGTGATAGCATACCAGGAAGATCTGGGCTAGTATTTGTGGCAAGAGAGCATTTAAAATAAGTTATGCAAAATCAGTTATGTGAATATACCCATTTGATTAAAGTGTAGCCTATTCACACTCTTCAGTTGAATCCAAATACAGTTTAGTCATTCCGTTAGGTTAGACAGTAATGACCAATAGTAACCCAGCATTATCACAAATCCATGATGTAAACCGTGTCAAAGGTCTCACCACAATGCCGACACTCAGTCATTAGTGAGTGACTCAACCCACACTAGACAAGGAAGAGTACGAGCACATCTGTAGAATAGAGGAACAAAATAACCGCTTGAAACTTACTGCTGCGCCAACAAAGGGTATTTTTCTGATGAGTCGAAAGCTCTGCTTCTTGATTCGGGATGTCAGGGCTATTAAGCAACAAAGAAAGAGACGATTGTGTTGAAAGAATGCTAGATGAGCACGGGAGAAAACCACAAGCTGAATTCAATGGGGACTTTTTGATTAATAAAAACAGCTGATTGGAGATGGCAGACAAATCAAAAAGGCCAACAGCTGGCCCACAAGCTCATACTGGAACACCGTTTCTTGCCAACAATCCTGCCAAATGAGATTGACAGCCAGTTAATGCAATCCCTCAATTGTAATTTCCCCTGATTTGGAATATGACTATCACTAATCTGTGGAATTCTAGAAAACGCACAAAACATCAGAGGGAACACAACATGTCTGACATGGCTATGTCACTTGTAATAGCTGTAAAACACATGTACTGTACAAAGAGAGCCAAACTGAAGTTTGGAGCAAGAAGACAAATAGCAACTAAAGTTCAAATGTATTTCAAATTGCTGGCCAGCACACCTCTGATTAAACCAAAAACCACTCTCCTTAAAGTGCTTTAACTGATCACAGAGATTTTTTTTGTTTTGTCAGCTGATCTTTGCTCACAATTGTATCAGCAATAAGTATTCAAGGCCATACAGGGATTGACATTAAGGGTTGCCCTATTGCTCAGGGCAAGTGATAAGTGCAGTTGTGCAAGTTGAGCCTGCTCTGAGGTTGGGGATTGACAATAAGGGTTGCCCTATTGCCCTGGATAAGTGATCTGAGCAGTTGTACAAGTTGAGCCTGCTCCCATTGAGCAGGGGATTTTGACTGATAACAACCAAAAAGGAATGAATTCTCAAAATCTGGTTTTTCTGATTCCTCCTCTGTGAGTAGCCAAAAATAGCTACTTCAAACAAGTAACCATAATCTTCAGGCAACCCCAAAATACTCCTGTGCCTTTCGGACCTTAATGTCAATCCCTGCCATACTTCAAATTCAACTCTGGGTGTTTTAATGCTGACACCTTTCCCTGCATCTAAATTCTCTACCAGCCTACACTTGAGCACTTCACCCAACACATTTTCAAGCATTGGATTGATGTAAGCATGAGCTAGAGAGAGTTTATACCATATTATTGTGCCAGTTCTTTTAAATCCATGAGAGGAAGTGAACAAGTGCACACTTACTCAGACTGGTAAAGAATCATGAAGCAGCATTGTCTGAATAAACTTTAAAAAAAAAAAAAACTCTCCATAATGTAGAACACAGAAACACCCACGCCACTTTTTATCCATGCATATAATAAACACATGCCTCATTAATGAATCTGAAAACGTACTTTCTTGCTGAAACAGGAAGCCTTTGACCCAGACTGCTCCTAAGGTAGATATGAGAGTGGCTCCAATGATCTGCCATGGTTCCAACGTCTCACAGTTGGTGTTCACAAGCCGCCTGCCTTCCTCCAGGTAGAGCAACAACATCTCCTTGTACACCTCCAAGGCACTCTAGAAACAGAGAGAGATTACATTGCTAACAATTGCAGATCCATCTGCACTGCTATGCAACGTGGATGTCATGGAGGATTCCAAGGACTACACATGCATATAGATAAAACTGCTGAGAAAAGGAAAATATAGTCACGGCTAAAAAACAAAAATAGATTTTGTTTTAAAGATCGTACAAAAGTAAAGCTTTCATCCTACAGTGTCTTGCTTTGGGTTGAATATTTTCTCCTTATATGATGAAAATAGTGCGAGTCAGAAACATGTCCCAGCATGGACATCACATTTACATTTACATTTAAGTCATTTAGCAGACGCTCTTATCCAGAGCGACTTACAAATTGGTGCATTCACCTTATGACATCGGAGACACTGACTGTCCCCGCACATCATAGTCAATTATTCACATGAGTACTCATAGCAGCTTCACATCCCATGCACAAAATGTTAATGGAAAAGTCACAACACACATATTACAATGCAATTTGCCTACCTTGTAATCAATTGACATGTTCACCACACTTTCAATCATATACAGTTCCACACACCATCTGTCAACTAAACATTGGTGAAAGTGGGAATACAATGCCCAACAAGCAATAACAAGTCTACTTCTGATTAGATTTCAATTGCTGTGGAAACGTGACATAATTGCAGTTGTGAAATTTGGTCAGAGAGAGAGAACGTGACTAGGACTGACATATAGCTAATATTCCTGAACCAGGACCAGGTGAGGAGGAGGAATAAGAGTCAGCTGACTAAACTCTGCCCCTATCAACCATTCGACATAACATATGTAGCCAATGGTTAGGAGAAACCTTTCCTCTCCAAACAAATTCTAATACAGAGAAAGTGCAATAACATGCGACTGCAAAAGTTTGTTATCTATCGACTTAAAAGCTCATCGCTATCTGTGAACATTGAAAGAAGTGTCACTAATGTATTCCAAATACAAAGCACAGCATGAAAGAGAAATACACTGTTTTAGGTGTGGACTATTGACTAACTGCTCGTATCATATTTGCATTTGACAAATAAACAGGAAATAGGCATAATGTCATTAATTTTATGAAGCAGTAAAGATGAGCACATCTATTCTCTCTTCACTTCTCTCTCAATCACTGGTTTTTACAACACTATGCTTGTCTGCTTGATAAAAAAAAAAGATTGCATCCATAAAAGGTTCACATAATCAAATAGAGAAAAGCTTAAGGTCCATAGGACCGTAAGCTTACACAACCACTATTCATAACCACTGGAACTAACATCACATAATGCTTTGGTGGGGATATATAACGTACTGGTGATGCATTCCCATGACATCATGCAAACTAACCATGCTAAACTCAAAAGTATTTGTTTGCAATGCAAACACTGAGGTACTTTGTTTGAAATGTAGGCTTTAATTGACTTGATGACTCATTGCTTAAGTGGAAGCACATCATTCCAGGTCTAGTAAAGTCACAGAAAACAAAATAGCAACAGTATGACATAAACAAAAGGTTTACGTAATAAAGAATACTGACATTTTACAGACGGAGCCTTTGTGTCTTTGCATAATGACAACCCCAAATTTGACAATGAATGAACCTGAATAGAAGCTTTGCCTTTCAATGACAATACACCCCCTGACGACAGTTACTCAGTCTACTTGTCTGTGTAACATGCTCTACGACAGGTTTGCCAAGGTTAGACAAGTAGAGCAGAGTCGGGAGCAACGAAAGAACCATACCATGTGACCAGCCATGTTTCAGATGGGCAGCTTATCTGAATGCCTTATCATAAGATTAGGCTTCGCTGTCCATCTTAAACAGTGTAAAAAATGTTTTATTTATTTATTTTGGACTCTGAACACTCAGGGTCTTTGAGTTCAGTGCTGTAGCACAGACGACAGAGCTGAGCATCCAGTGCCAAATCTCAGTTTTCATCTTTCATAAACTGGAGAGATTACATTTTGTCATCATGTTTCAGGGCAAAAGGCAAGTCCTGATGCAACAGGTACATGAACCATTCGCCACATATACTGAGTGTACGAAACATTAGGAAAACCTGCTCTTTCCTTGACATAGACTTGTGAATCCAGGTGAAAGCTATGATCCCTGATTGATGTGACTTGTTAAATCCACTTCTATCAGTGTAGATGAAGGGGAGACAGGTTAAAGAAGAACTTTTAAGCCTTGAGACAATTGAGATATGGATTGGAGTATGTGTGCCATTCAGAGGGTGAATGGGCAAGACAAAAGATTTAAGTGCCTTTGAAAAGGGTATGGTAATTAGGTGCCAGGGTTGTTCATGCTCAACCGTTTCTGATCTGAATCAAGAATGGTCCACCACCCACAGGACATTCAGCCAACTTGACACAACTGTGGGAAGCATTGGAGTCAACATGGGCCAGCATCCCAGTGGAACGCTTGACACCATTTAGATTCCATGCCCCGATTAATTTAGGCTTTTCCGAGGGCAAAAGGGGGTGCAACTCAATATTAGGAAGGCGTTCCTAATGTTTTGTACACTCAGTGTACATGCTCCAAGTTATCCAACACATTTCTTTCTGACATTTTTCAAATAACCTACTTTGCCTGTTACAAAACATTTGTTCCGGCCATCTTTGTATTAGGAGAGCAATGCAGTGCTGTAGCCCGGCCTTCACGCCTATTTTGTTCTCCCTATTGTTGCGTAAACACCCATGCCCCTGGTTTCCCAGGCCAGCCGTATTCTGTAAGGAGACCTTTGTTGTGTCCAAAGGGAGGTCATATTTCTCCTGGGAATGTGCTGGGTGTGAGGAGGAGGCTACTGCTATGGAAGACATCAAGGAGAAAATGGTGTGATAACATACACACACTCAGAGTTTTTTCTGGATCAAAAAGAGGCTTAGGGGGTGGGCGCAGAAATGTTTGCGGCTGGCCCGTAAGCACGGCTGAACTTAGGATATATTTTTTAGAGGCCCCCCCAGCTTGGCGGTGTAGAGACATTTTTAAGCCAATTTCTTGCAGATCAATGCATTTTGTCAAGGCTAAATGCTGTTTTTTTTGCTCAAACATAAAATCAATACTCCTAAATTAATTGTTTTTGGAATTGTTTTCTTCACCACGACTGTCTAGCTTTTATTTTGGTGATCTGGAGTTCTCAAAAATGATATTATAAAAACATACATATGCCCATTATCTTTTCTACATACTTTTTAATCTGATTTTAGTAATTTAAATTTGAAGTGTTTTTCCACCCCCCCCCCCCCCTCCCCAAAAAAAAGTTTAACTTAAATGTATTTTTTAACACAGTTTGGAGTTATGCGGTCCACCCAATGACATTAGTATCAACACTGGTTTGGAAAACACATTCTATGAATTCTTAGGTCTGTATCTTATAGAAATTAGACCTTGTACAAATAATCATGTCAAATAGCAACATCTGAGTGTGTGAAATACTTAAGAAAATATCCGTTATAATCAGTAACATGCATAACATTCCACATTGTACTATGAATGTGATTATACAGAATCGCTTTTGTGGTTTTGGCGCATAATGTCGACTGGATTCGTTGTATGACCGTAATACAGTCGGGGTTTGACCTATAGAGTAGAGTACAACACACCACATGAAGAGTGGTTTCTGGGAATTTACAAAACTGAGCAAATCCATGAAATTCAGAATGGGGGGGGAATTTCTTTGCCTTTAGTGCCTGGGTTTGGAGGCTGCATTCACTATGACCTAGATAATACAGTGCTGTACAAGTGATACATTTTTTTTTTAAAGCAAAGTTCCATAGCAAAAAAAAAAAGTGTTGAAAGTACTGATGTCCAAAGACAAACATGTGGCTGCTGATATCTGTATCCACCGTATTACAGTATATAAGCCTATAGCCACATAGTATGTTGGTGCTAAACAGGAAGTCTAATGATAGGCAGTGTAGTACGGTACAGTACAATACAATGAGGCTCAGTGTGGAAATCTCAGTGTAAACCTCCCTTCATTTGTCTTCAATCACTGCAAATGAGATTGCCTGCAAGTTTTGTGGGGCAAAACCTGTCAAGCTACAGCATTAGTGATGGCTATACTCCATAATAAGAACACTGAATTTTATGACAATTTTGCCCCATTTCTATAATGTATTTGGCCAATTATTCACTTGAACAAATGTAATAACACCCTGCATTATACTGCAAACGCAGGGGTTATAAAATTAAAATAAAACCTACAACTAGAAGGCTATGCCTACAAGCATGAATGGTTGTTGAGGCAGTTAAAACCAAATGTTGTTCACAAGAATCAACACCTCTGGAAGATGCTTGAGGTTTCCATATCAGATTAATTTATATTTGTTGTTATGCCACTCTGAATATATACAAAATAAAAAACTACCCTAAAGAAAATTATCCTCACACTTGAAAAAGGTTCGACCTCGAAATAATTATAAATGCCGGGGGTGTTATTCAACTAGTAAGTCAATAGAAACGTGCTATAGTCACTGTAACAATGCGCGAGCAATAGCAACATTGTAGCGCTCCAGGGCAAGCAATATGATTGTGTAGACAAACTTCTCTCACTCCACTGTTCTAGACACTTTACTAGGCTATAGGTTGCATCAATACTATAAACATCATGATTATAATGTAAATCATTTGTCAGCAAGACCTACTGCTCGTATTCTTTTTGACACACGGAGGTAGCAACATGGCTCAAGCTAACGTTAATTGTACATGTATTCAATACCATGTAGGCTACTTAGAGAAAGAACATGCATCTGGGTATATTATTTACTTACCCAATAGTCCATAGTTAGTGTCAAGGCAAGCCTTCAGCAAATGGTTGTCTTCACTTTTTAGTGGTAGCGAAAGTCACTCCAATATCTTTGTATAGCGTGCTTTGTGATCGAGGATCTGATTTACATGGCACTATATCACAGACAATCGTAACCTAAATTCAGGAAGCGACAAGCAAGCAAGGAAACCACCGTGTCCCTTCTTAAAGGGGAAGTTCACCAATTGGAATATGTAGACTTATTTTCACTCCTTCTGTGATTGTAGTTGATCACTAAAACCGTTTTTTTATATTTTGTTTCATTACAGAGAAAATTGGCAGACACATTGTGCTAAGTTATCACTTTCCGTTGACTACAATCCATTATGAAAATATGTCTACCAATGTGTCTACCTCTACATAGCCCTTGATCATAACCCAGTTCCATTTAAACATTTTTTAAAACATTTTAAAAAATGTATGTAACCGTTATTTAACTAGGCAAGTCAGTTACGAACAAATTCTTATTTACAATGATGGCCTTCCCAGGCCAAACCCGGACGACGCTGGGCCAATTGTGCGCCACCCTTTGGGTGTGCCACCCTACGAACCAGGGACTGCAGTGACGCTTGCACTGAGATGCAGTGCCTTAGACTGCTGCGCCTCTCAGGAACCCATTACACATAACATGCTGACCACACCGTGCACGAGCGTTGCAAAATAAATGTACACGTACATGTTATTCAATCATTGCACCCACACTGCTCCTGCTCGTCAACGAGCGTATGCGTAGCCAGGCGTGCTAAAATATAACTTGATTCTATTTGTGACACTTGTCCCGCCTCTCCCAGCTCCTCAACAGTTTTTAGGAGCCTATACCCACATGGGTGATTGAAAGATAAACGGAGGTCCACACTTCAGTCGAGTTGGTGGTGGTAATGCATCTTAAAGTTAGTTGCCAACCGCCATATAAAGTCCAAAGAAGAAGAAGAAGCCTGAGGGAGAAGAGAAATAAAAACATACAAAATCATCTGGTCAAAAAGAGTATAGCATTGAATGTAAGGGAAGCCAGCGATCATTTGGCCTCCCTTGATAAAAAAATAAATAATAATAATAATAGCCAATTAGCATTGAGATCGGCCCTTTCCTAAATTAGCCAAGGATGAAGATAGAGATTTGGACTTTGGGTTTTACTTAATTTACCTTACACACCAATGGTTATAATGGCGATTCTGATCCTTTCATAAATTCATACATTGTGCCCCTGGCCTGAGAGGGAGGAAGTTTAACATGTAGCTAGATATAGTAGGCTAATATTAACTAGCTGGCCTGGTGCATCATTGCCCATGAAAGGAAGAGGAAGTTGGTGGTTGAAGATATCCCTCTAGTGGTGTGGGGGCTGTACTTTAGCAAAGTGGGTGGGGTTATATCCTGCCTGTTTGGCCCTGTCCGGGGGTATCATCGGATGGGGCCACAGTGTCTCCTGACCCCTCCTGTCTCAGCCTCCAGTATTTATGCTGCAGTAATTTATGTGTCGGGGGGCTAGGGTCAGTCTGTTATATCTGGAGTACTTCTCCTGTCTTTATCCAGTGTCCTGTGTGAATTTAAGTGTGCTCTCTCTAATTCTCTCTTTCTCTCTTTCTTTCTTTATTTCTCTCTCTCTCTCTCTCTCTCTCTCTCTCTCTCTCTCTCTCTCTCTCTCTCTCTCGGAGGACCTGAGCCCTAGGACCATGCCTCAGGACTACCTGGCATGATGACAACTTGCTGTCCCCAGTCCACCTGGCCGTGCTGCTGCTCCAGTTTCAACTGTTCTGCCTGCGGCTATGGAACCCTGACCTGTTCACCGGACATGCTACCTGTCCCAGACCTGCTGTTTTCAACTCTCTAGAGACAGCAGGAGCGGTAGAGATACTCTTAATGGTCGGCTATGAAAAGTCAACTGACATTTACTCCTGATGTGCTGACTTGCTGCACCCTCGACAATTAATGTGATTATTATTATTTGACCAAAATGGTCATTTATGAACATTTGAACATCTTGGCCATGTTCTGTTATAATCTCCACCCGGCACAGCCAGAAGAGGACTGGCCACACCTCATAGCCTGGTTCCTCTCTAGGTTTCTTCCTAGGTTTTGGCCTCTCTAGGGAGTTTTTCCTAGCCACTGTGCTTCTAAACCTGCATTGCTTGCTGTTTGGGGTTTTAGGCTGGGTTTCTGTACAGCACTTTGAGATATCAGCTGATGTAAGAAGGGCTATATAAATACATTTGATTTTTTTTATTTGCCAGTGAGCAATCATTTTAGGCAGGTAGCCTAGGACAATAAAAACTTAAAATGTGTACTGTATGACAGAGTCATAAACCGTTTAAGCAACGTGAAAGAGGATGGCATTGGCAATTCTCTACAAATAGGTTGAGTCAACATGTTTTTTCTACTTGCAAGCACGCACACAAGTGCATACACACACATACAGAAATCAGTACCATGGACACCGACATCATATTTAGCTGACATTTATTGGACAAAATCGTTTTTGACTATGCATAGGTGATTAGATTATGTTAACATTTTGAAGTTGAAATGATGCTGGATTAGTGGAGGCAGCTCTTGTTTTCTTTGCGACTTGTGATAACTCTCCATTGTTATAAATCAATAGTGATTTAGTAGTCTAAAAATGTTGGAAACATTAACTTTCTTGATCATGCTGTAGGTCTTGTAACGGTTTATTACATGCAAAATGTTTTGTGGACTTCACCAGACAGATGTTGCTCTCCGGATTTGTGATGAAACAAAGGTGTGGTTGAATTTATTCTGCCACTGTGTCTTCTTATTGTCTCAGCCTTAAGCCTATATATCATGGTGTCAAGGCATATCATTGGACTAACAGGTTATAGAGCAAACAATGCAAATACCACAACACATAGGTTGTAATATTACTTTTCTCCCCCTGGAATGGCTTCCCCAGGGATTTTACCCACACACCGCTACTGAGTAAGTGCATATTTTGCATTTGTGAAATTATTTTGATGTGACATGAAAGTAAAGGGCTTTACGTTTCTAGAACCGTATCGCAATTGAGAATCGATTCAGACCAGTCTGCCTCTGAAAAGACCACAGAAGTTCCTTGGACATTAAGGAGTAACAGTAGGCTCCATAAGAGTACATCTTGGGCTAACCTCTACCTAACCCAATAATGGACTAAAGTAGCCTAACGTTAATAATCCTTATAGTAGAAGGATCTTACATGCTTGTCCTGCCTATCCTATCTCCTCAACAGTTTTTAGGAGCATATACCCGCATGGGTGATTGAAAGATGAACTGAGGTCCACACACCAGTCGAGTTGGTGGTGGTAATGCACCTTAAAACCTCTTAAGGATTGGACCCTTTTTTTAAATTGTCACCTGAAATGACATACCCAAATCTAACCTCCTGTAGCTCAGGCCCTGAAGCAACGATATGCATATTCTTGGTACCATTTGAAAGGAAACACTTTGAAGTTTGTGGAAATGTGAAAGGAATGTAGAAGAATATAACACCTTAGATCTGGTAAAAGATAATACAAAGAAGAAGAAAAAAACGTTCTTTTGTCTTTTGTATTTGGGAACTGCACCCCTTGATTTGGCATTGTTTTTTGGCTTGCTCCTCAAGAAATACTGGTGGCCATGACAGAAGCCAAATGTGAGTTGGCTTGGGGGTGTGGTTTGTTGTGGGCATTTTCTTGGGTGTGTCCTTGCCACCACAGACACACCCTCTCAATTACAACTAGCCACCTGCAGGTTGAGTTCAATAACAGTCAGGACTCCATCACATTTTCTTGAAAGTATCTAAGTGCTGCCAACTTTGAAAGCTCATGCCCCTCATCCTGTGTGATATAGAGTCATGAAGTTTGGTACATAGGTCCCTGTCCTCACAAGGAACACATTTGCCTCAAGAACTCACAAGGTCTGCCATGATGGATTTTCCAGCAATTAGAGCTTTGTGAAAAACACTTAAAAACGCTACTCCTCTGGCACCAAATGACCGATCTTCATAGAACTTGATATAGAGCATCTATGATCAAGTTTTCTAAACACACTATAATCCTTACTAGTATGTCAAACAACATGGCTGCAACTGATGAATAAACATTGACGTGGGCATGGTCTGTCACATACATGCATTTAAAACAGTCATGGATATTTATATTGTAACAAAACTTGATATACATGTTCCAAACACTGTGAATACTCTACACTCAAGCACATTCATATCAACTACATAGTGGCGCTATAACGGGCACATTTTTATATATCTTGATCTATTTGACTTAGAGTGATGCAATTTGTCACACGTGTGTGAAGCTAACTTGAGTCAAGCTAACTTGTAACATATGGTTGAGTTTGGCTACATTGTGACGCTGTTGAACAGGAAATGTCACATTCTGACCTTTATTTCCTTTGTTTTGTCATTATTTAGTATAGTCAGGGCGTGAGTTGGTGTGGGCAGTCTATGTTTGTTTTTCTATGATTTGGGTATTTCTATGTTCCGGCCTAGTATGGTTCTCAATCAGAGGCAGGTGTCATTAGTTGTCTCTGATTGAGAATCATACTTAGGTAACCTGGGTTTCACTGTGTGTTTGTGGGTGATTGTTCCTGTCTCTGTGTTTGCACCAGATAGGGCTGTTTAGGTTTTCTTACGTTTATTGTTTTGTTAGTCTATTAATGTATAGTTTTCTTTATTAAAGAACCATGAATAGAAACCACGCTGCATTTTGGTCCTCCTCTCCTTCACCACAAGAAAACCGTTACAGGAAAAACCATTCATGCAAGCTCATTGGCTCACAGCAGCCATATTGTTTCAGCTAGAGTCTTGGAAAATAGCATGTTTAAAGATGTCTATTCATAGATGTGTATCAAAGATAATTGTGTAGTCTAGACCGATTTTCTAGGTTAGCTAGCCAGCTATTGTCGTTCTTTTAACGCAACGTAACGTAATCAACACTGCTAGCTAGCCAGCTAGCCCCCGAATAGCAGCACTGTAGAAACTATTACACTCAACGGAACGACTTGATTAGTGTAGTGTCAACAACGCAGCCACTGCCAGCTAGCCTACAAAGTCAACAACGCAGCCACTGCCAGCTAGCCTACTTCAGCAGTACTGTATCATTTTAATAATTTTATTCAATAAGATTCTTGCTCCGTAAGCTTAACTTTCTGAACATTCGAGACGTGTAGTCCACTTGTCATTCCAATCTCCTTGCATTAGCGTAGCCTCTTCTGTAGCCTGTCAACTATGTGTTTGTCTATCCCTGTTCTCTCCTCTCTGCACAGACCATACAAACGCTCCACACCGCGTGGCCGCTGCCACCCTAATCTGGTGGTCCCAGCGCGCACGACCCACGTGGAGTTCCAGGTCTCCGGTAGCCTCTGGAACTGCCGATCTGCAGCCAACAAGGCAGAGTTCATCTCAGCCTATGCCTCCCTCCAGTCCCTCGACTTCTTGGCACTGACAGAAACATGGATCACCACAGATAACACTGCTACTCCTACTGCTCTCTCTTCGTCCGCCCACGTGTTCTCGCACACCCCGAGAGCTTCTGGTCAGCGGGGTGGTGGCATCGGGATCCTTATCTCTCCCAAGTGGTCATTCTCTCTTTCTCCCCTTACCCATCTGTCTATCGCCTCCTTTGAATTTCATGCTGTCACAGTTACCAGCCCTTTCAAGCTTAACATCCTTATCATTTATCGCCCTCCAGGTCCCCTCGGAGAGTTCATCAATGAGCTTGATGCCTTGATAAGCTCCTTTCCTGAGGACGGCTCACCTCTCACAGTTCTGGGCGACTTTAACCTCCCCACGTCTACCTTTGACTCATTCCTCTCTGCCTCCTTCTTTCCACTCCTCTCCTCTTTTGACCTCACCCTCTCACCTTCCCCCCTACTCACAAGGCAGGCAATACGCTCGACCTCATCTTTACTAGATGCTGTTCTTCCACTAACCTCATTGCAACTCCCCTCCAAGTCTCCGACCACTACCTTGTATCCTTTTCCCTCTCGCTCTCATCCAACACTTCCCACACTGCCCCTACTCGGATGGTATCGCGCCGTCCCAACCTTCGCTCTCTCTCCCCCGCTACTCTCTCCTCTTCCATCCTATCATCTCTTCCCTCTGCTCAAACCTTCTCCAACCTATCTCCTGATTCTGCCTCCTCAACCCTCCTCTCCTCCCTTTCTGCATCCTTTGACTCTCTATGTCCCCTATCTTCCAGGCCGGCTCGGTCCTCCCCTCCCGCTCCGTGGCTTGACGACTCATTGCGAGCTCACAGAACAGGGCTCCGGGCAGCCGAGCGGAAATGGAGGACAACTCGCATCCCTGCGGACCTGGCATCCTTTCACTCCCTCCTCTCTACATTTTCCTCCTCTGTCTCTGCTGCTAAAGCCACTTTCTACCACTCTAAATTCCAAGCATCTGCCTCTAACCCTAGGAAGCTCTTTGCCACCTTCTCCTCCCTCCTGAATCCTCCTCCCCCTCCCCCCACCTCCTCCCTCTCTGCAGATGACTTCGTCAACCATTTTGAAAAGAAGGTCGACGACATCCGATCCTCGTTTGCTAAGTCTAACGACACCGCTGGTTCTGCTCACACTGCCCTACCCTGTGCTCTGACCTCTTTCTCCCCTCTCTCTCCAGATGAAATCTCGCGTCTTGTGACGGCCGGCCGCCCAACAACCTGCCCGCTCGACCCTATCCCCTCCTCTCTTCTCCAGACCATTTCCGGAGACCTTCTCCCTTACCTCACCTCGCTCATCAACTTATCCCTGACCGCTGGCTACGTCCCTTCCGTCTTCAAGAGAGCGAGAGTTGCACCCCTTCTGAAAAAACCTACACTCGATCCCTCCGATGTCAACAACTACAGACCAGTATCCCTTCTTTCTTTTCTCTCCAAAACTCTTGAACGTGCCGTCCTTGGTCAGCTCTCCCGCTATCTCTCTCAGAATGACCTTCTTGATCCAAATCAGTCAGGTTTCAAGACTAGTCATTCAACTGAGACTGCTCTTCTCTGTATCACGGAGGTGCTCCGCACCGCTAAAGCTAACTCTCTCTCCTCTGCTCTCATCCTTCTAGACCTATCGGCTGCCTTCGATACTGTGAACCATCAGATCCTCCTCTCCACCCTCTCCGAGTTGGGCATCTCCGGCGCGGCCCACGCTTGGATTGCGTCCTACCTGACAGGTCGCTCCTACCAGGTGGCGTGGCGAGAATCTGTCTCCTCACCACGCGCTCTCACCACTGGTATCCCCCAGGGCTCTGTTCTAGGCCCTCTCCTATTCTCGCTATACACCAAGTCACTTGGCTCTGTCATAACCTCATATGGTCTCTCCTATCATTGCTATGCAGACGACACACAATTAATCTTCTCCTTTCCCACTTCTGATGACCAGGTGGCGAATCGCATCTCTGCATGTCTGGCAGACATATCAGTGTGGATGACGGATCACCACCTCAAGCTGAACTTCGGCAAGACGGAGCTGCTCTTCCTCCCGGGGAAGGACTGCCTGTTCCATGATCTCGCCATCACGGTTGACAACTCCATTGTGTCCTCCTCCCAGAGCGCTAAGAACCTTGGCGTGATCCTGGACAACACCCTGTCGTTCTCAACTAACATCAAGGCGGTGGCCCGTTCCTGTAGGTTCATGCTCTACAACATCCGCAGAGTACGACCCTGCCTCACACAGGAAGCGGTGCAGGTCCTAATCCAGGCACTTGTCATCTCCCGTCTGGATTACTGCAACTCGCTGTTGGCTGGGCTCCCTGCCTGTGCCATTAAACCCCTACAACTCATCCAGAACGCCGCAGCCTGTCTAGTGTTCAACCTTCCCAAGTTCTCTCACGTCACCCCGCTCCTCCGCTCTCTCCACTGGCTTCCAGTTGAAGCTCGCATCCGCTACAAGACCATGGTGCTTGCCTACGGAGCTGTGAGGGGAACGGCACCTCAGTACCTCCAGGCTCTGATCAGGCCCTACACCCAAATAAGGGCACTGCGTTCATCCACCTCTGGCCTGCTCGCCTCCCTACCACTGAGGAAGTACAGTTCCCGCTCAGCCCAGTCAAAACTGTTCGCTGCTCTGGCTCCCCAATGGTGGAACAAACTCCCTCACGACGCCAGGACAGCGGAGTCAATCACCACCTTCCGGAGACACCTGAAACCCCACCTCTTTAAGGAATACCTAGGATAGGATAAAGTAATCCTTCTCACCCCCCCCCCCCCTTAAAATATTTTGATGCACTATTGTAAAGTGGTTGTTCCACTGGATGTCATAAGGTGAATGCACCAATTTGTAAGTCGCTCTGGATAAGAGCGTCTGCTAAATGACTTAAATGTAAAAATGTAATAGATGCTGTATACCACATTTTGTTCCAATCGGCCCAGTGGTTTTGGAGAAGCTGATGTTTGAAGTAGTTAATCATCATTGAAATGGTCCAACATACATCAAACGCATATTATATTGCATCAACAGTTTGAGTTCTGATGTATCTTTTTTATGTTGAGTTCTGAGATTTGGCAGGCGTGGTAAACAGTACAGAAGTAGCTCATCCTAGACCAATGTGTCCAATTTCTCCTGATCGTGGCACAGTGGGCACACAGCTGAACCCAGCAGCTTGCAGCTTCAATTATTATTATTATTATACCAGTTCTTGCGAAGAAAATTAACATGCAAATTCCTGTGAGATGGTAAGGCCGTGGAGGGTGGAACTTGACATGATGGTAAAGGCCGAAACTCCACACCCTCTCATGCAATGCCATGCCAATTGGCCAAAAGGTGGCGCAATAAAAGATGATTAAAATGGCAAACTTTGAAAGATCACAACCCTCAACCCATATGACCTAAAGTCCTGAAATTCAGCGCATAGGTCCCTCTTCTCACAAGGAATACATTTGCCTAATGGACCCAGGTCTGTCATTTTGGATTTTCCACCATTTAGAATTTTGTGAATAAAACTTAATTAAGGATTCGCTTAAAATGACATACCCAAATCTAACTGTCTGTAGCTCAGGACCTGAAGCAAGGATATACCCATTCTTGATACCATTTGAAAGGAAACACTTTGAAGTTTGTGGAAACGTCAAATGAATGTAGGAGAATATAACACATTAGATCTGGTAAAAAGATAATACAAAGAAAAAACTATCCATTTATAAAAACAAATTGTACCATCTTTGAAATGCAAGAGAAAGGCCCTAATGTATTGTTCCAGCCCAGGCACAATTTAGATTTTGGCCACTAGAGGGCAGCAGTGTATGTGCAGTTTTAGACTGATCCAATGAACCATTGCATTTCTGTTCAAAATTTAGTATCAAGACTGCCCAAATGTGCCTAATTGGTTAATTAATACATTTTCAAGTTCATAACTATGCACTCTCCTCAAACAATAACATTGTATTATTTCACTGCAATAGCTACTGTACGTTGGACAGTGCAGTTAGATTAACAATAATTTAAGCTTTTTGCCAATATCAGATATGTCTATGTCCTGGAAAATGTTCTTGTTACTTACAACCTCATGCTAATCGCATTAGCCTATGTTAGCTCAAACGTCCCGCAGGGGACCGACCGATCCTGTAGAGGTTTTAAATGACATCTCCGGAACCACTGGGCCAATCCGGATGAGCATTGACATATGGCATCTATGGTTCAAGGTCTCTCACTACAATATATTCCAGACTAGTATGTCAAACCACATGGCTGCTACTGACCAATAAACATTAATGTGGGCATGGTCTGGTACATTAATGCATATAAATCAGACACAGATATTTGTATTGTAACCAAACTTGGTACAGATGTTCCAATACTGTAAAGGCTCAACATATTTAAGCATATTTCGAGAACATGTTTATATCTCTTGATCTGTATGACTCAGAGTGATTTGGCTCACATGCTAAGAGATATGACTCTAGCTAATCTGTAAAATATGGTTAAGTTTGGCTGCATGGGGGCGTTGTTGGATAGGAAAAATCATTCCATTTGCATGTTGCGGTCATATTGCTTGAGCAAGAGTCTTGGAAAATGTAGTGCCGATAGGTCCTGGAGAAGAAGATATTTAAAGCAGTCAACGTTATAACATGTTTTCCAAAATACGCATATTGCATGATCTGTTTAATTTTGAGTTGTGATATTTGGCAAACTTGGTAAGGAGTACAGAAGTAGCTCCTCCTAGGGCGATGTGTCCAATTTGTCCTGATGGTGATACAGTGGGCCCACAGCTTGAACCCCAACATTGCTGCTGGCAGCTATATTTACTATTGTTCCTGTTCTTCAATCATGGAAAATTAACATGCAAATTCCTCTGAGATGGTAACGTTTAAGAGGATGTAACTAGGCATGTTAAATACCCATAGTCTACATGCTCTCTGGCAATGCCATGCCAATTAGCCACATGGTGGTGCTATAACAAGCAATTGTAAATGCAAACTCACCCTGCGTGACCTAGAGTCATGAAATTCGGTACATAGGTCTAGGCCTCACATGACAAATATTTGCCTAAGGGACTATAAAGTCTGCCATGATGGAGTTTCAACCATTTTTAATTTTGTGAAAAACACTTAAAACGCTACTCCTCTGGCACTGAATGACCGATCTGCAGGAAACTTGATATATAGCATCTATGGACCAAGGCAACATTTTCCAGGCTGGCTTCTCCAACAATATGGCAGCTATTGACCAATAAACATTTACATGGGTGTAGTCTGGCACACAAATGCATGTAAATCAGACACGGTTATTCGAATCATAACAGAACTTGATGTACATGTTCAAAACACTGTACTACATAAAGCCATGACTACATGGAATCTATTCCACATCAAGTAACTCATGCAAGCAATAAAATGAGGGAACAAAAACTGAGAAAAATACACCTTAATGTAACAGCGGGGACTGTGAAACAACACAAACATAGGCACAGACATATGCATACAAACACACGATAACATACGCAATATACACACACGTACACATGGTTTGTGTTGTAGATATGTGGTAGTAGAATAGGGGTCTGAGGGCACACAACTAATGTGTTGGGGGAGATGTCGCAGGAATATTATCCACCGGTCCTGGGATTCATCATTACGCATAACTGGCACTCATCATTAAGTGCACCTGTTAATCATTATGTTTCACACCTGGTCATCATTACCTTCATCATTTCCTCCCCTTTATACAGTTGAAGTCGGAAGTTTATATACACCTTAGCCAAATACATTTAAACTCAGTTTTTCCCAATTCATGACATTCAATCCTAGGAAAAATGCCCTGTCTTAGTTCAGTTAGGATCACCACTTTATTTTAAGAATGTGAAATGTCAGAATAATAGTAGAGAGAATGATTTCTTTCAGATTTGATTTATTTCATCACATTCCCAGTGGGTCAGAAGTTTACATACACTCAATTAGTATTTGCGAGCATTGCCATTAAATTTTTTAACTTGGGTCTAACATTTCGGGGAGCCTTCCACAAGCTTCCCAAAATACATTGTGTGATTTTTGGCCCATTCCTCCTGACAGAGCTGGTGTAACTGAGTCAGGTTTGTAGGCCTCCTTGCTCGCACATGATTTATCAGTACTGCCCACAAATTTTGTATAGGATTGAGGTCAGGGCTTTGTGATGGACACTCCAATACCTTGACTTTGTTGTCCTTAAACCATTTTGCCACAACTTTGGAAGTATGCTTGGGGTCATTGTCCACTTGGAAGACTCATTTGCGACCAAGCTTTAACTTCCTGACTGATGTCTTGAGATGTTGCTTCAATATATCCACTATAATTTTCCTACCTCATGCTGCCATCTATTTTGTGAAGTCCACCAGTCCCTCCTGCAGCAAAGCACCCCCACAACATGATGCTGCCACCCCCATGCTTCACGAGTTGGGATGGTGTTCTTCGGCTTGCAAGCATCCCCTTTTATCCTCCAAACATAACGATGGTCATTATGGCCAAACAGTTCTATTTTTGTTTCATCAGACCAGAGGACATTTCTCCAAAAAGTACAATCTTTGTTCCCATGTGCAGTTGCAAACCATAGTCTGGCTTTTTAATGGTGGTTTTGGAGCAGTGGCTTCTTCCTTGCTGAGCAGCCTTTCAGGTTATGTCGATATAGGACTGTTTCCTCCAGCATCTTCACAAGGTCCTTTGCAGTTGTTCTGGGATTAATTTGCACTTTTCGTACCAAAGTATGTTCATCTCTCCGCTTCCTAAACGGTATGAAGGAGGAGACTTTGTAACATTGCAAAAATCAGAAACCTTCTGTTCAAAAATGATGCAGAAAAGTTCATCCATGCTTTTGTCACTTCTAGATTAGACTACTGCATTGCCCTACTTTCCGGTTACCCGGATAAAGCACTAAATAAACTTCAGTTAGTGCTAAACATGGCTGCTAGAATCTTGGCTAGAACCAAAAAATGTGATCATATTACTCCAGTGCTAGCCTCTCTACACTGGCTTCCTGTTAAGGCTAGGGTGATTTCAAGGTTTTACTGCTAACCTACAAAGCATTACATGGGCATGCTCCTACCTGTCTGTCAGATTTGGTCCTGCTATACATACCTACACATACACTACGGTGTCACGATCGTCATAATAACTGGACCAAAGCACAGCGTGATCTGGGTTTCACATCTTCTATTACTATGTGAAACTCAAAGCAAAACAATAAACGAAACGTGACGAAAATGCAGTGCTCACATGAACTACACAAAAACATGATCCCACAAAGCACAAAGGGGAAATGGCTTGCTAAATATGACCTCTAATCAGAGACATTGATAAATAGCTGCCTCTGATTGGGAACTATACCAGGCCAACATAGAAATATAATTACCTAGATGACCCACCCTAGTCACAACCCGACCTAACCAACATAGAGAATAAAAAGCTCTCTATGGTCAGGGTGTGACAGTGTGACCCCCCAAAGGTACGGACTCCGACCACAAAACCTGACTCAATAGGGGAGGGTCCGGGTGGGCATCTACCGTCGGGGGCGGCTCCGGTGCAGGGCGAAGTACCCACTCTGATCGCGAATACCTCATCTTCAATGGCGGCTCTGGTGTCGGGATCGTCGCCGGAGGCACCGGCCCATGGATCGTTGCCGGAGGCACCAGAACGTGGATCGTCGCCAGGGACTCCGAACCGTAGATCGTTGCCAGGGACTCCGAACCGTCGATCGTCGCCGGGGACTCTGGACTGTAGATCGTCGCAGGAGGCTCCGGACCGGGAACCTTCGCCGGAGGCTCTGGACCGCAGACCGTCGCCGGAGGCTCCGGACCGGGAACCTTCGCTGGAGGCTCCGGACCGCCGACCGTCTCTGGAGGTTCCGGACCCGTGGACAGTCTCAGGAGGTTCTGGACCGTGGACCGTCTCAGGAGGTTCCGGACTGTGGACCATCGTTGGAGGTTCCGGATTGTGAAATGTCGCCGGAAGCTCCGGACTGGGAACTGTCGCGGGGAGCTCTGGGCTGGGAACTGTCGCAGGAAGCTGTGGACTTTCAATTGTCCTGGGGCACAGTAATTCACTTAATTTACTGCCAATGTGCGGCTGCCTGCTGGAATAATGCAGTAGCCAATTGATTTTGTGGGAATGCTCACAGCACATCAATTCTTTTTGCTGCCGGTGTTATGTTAAACTATGCTAGGTTTCATAACATGGGGAGTTATACTATTCCCAGAATAGTATTGGCCTGGTAGGAGTATTTATATGACACCTTAGAAGCCTACATGACCTTTCAATGTGTGCCATGTAGGCTATCTGCCACTGTTCTCTGACGTTGATATCCTGTCTGAGCCATGTTCAAGAGGAACAACAATAATGCCACCTACTGGCCTTACTAACACCATTAGAGCAAGTTGATAGTAAATAGTCTCCCATGAGAGTAAACAACCAAGCCAGGCCATATTGTTAGAGACGCAGACAAGTACAGGCTATTGATTCCATAACAAATCATTAGCAATAAAAATATACTCAATTAAATCTATTTGCATTTTTTTCCTGGTTATTTGAATTTGCAGGATTTGGTTAAAAAAGCAACAAAAGTTTGGATTTTACAGTCATAATGATTAAGTCATTTTCACAGTCACCCTTACTCCTAGTTTGATTTGGTAGGCCTACAGCTCAGTCAATTTCAAGGCATATCAAGCATAATCCATAAACATTTCAGATGTACAGTACCAGTCAAAAGTTTGGACACGCCTACTCATTCCAGGGGTTTTCTTTATTTTTACTATTTTCTACTTTGTAGAATAATAGTGAAGACATCAAAACAATGAAATAACACATTTGGAATCATGTAGTAACCAAAAAAGTGTTAAACAAATCAAAATATATTTTATATTTGAGATTCTTCAAAGTAGATGCCCTTCACCTTAATGACAGCTTTGCACACTCTTGGCATTCTCTCAGCGTCATGAGGTAGTCACCTGGAATGCATTTCAATTAACAGGTGTGCCTTGTTAAAAGTTTATTTGTGGAATTTCTTCTGAGCCAGTCGGTTGTGTTAGGACAAGGTAGGGCTGGTACTGTATACAGAAGATAGCCCTATTTGGTAAAAGACCAAGTCTATATTAAGGCAAGAACAGCTCAAATAAGCAAAGAGAAACAACAGTCAATCATTTATATATTAAGACATGAAGGTCAGTTAATCCGGAAAATGTCAAGAACTTTGAAAGGTTCTTCAAGTGCAGTCTCAAAAACCATCAAGCGCTATGATGAAACTGGCTCTCACGAGGACAATCACAGGAAAGGAAGACCCAGAGTTACCTCTGCAGCATTGGAAATATTCATTAGAGTTACCAGCCTCAGAAATTGCAGCTCAAATAAATGCTTCACAGAGTTCAAATAACAGACACATCTCAACATCAACTGTTCAGAGGAGACTGCGTGAATCAGGTCTTCATGGGCGATTTGCTGCAAAGAAAACACTACTGAAGGACACCAATAAGAACAAGAGACTTTCTTGGGTCAAGAAACATGAGCAATGGACATTACACTGGTGGAAATCTGTCCTTTCGTCTGATGAGTCCAAATTTGAGGTTTTTGGTTCCAACCGCCTTGTTTTTGTGAGACGCGGAGTAGGTGAGCGGATGATCTCTGCATGTGTGGTTCCCAACGTGAAGCATGGAGGAAGAGGTGTGAAGGTGTGTCTGTGCTTTGCTGGTGACACTGTCGTTGATTTATTTAGAATTCAAGGCACACTTAGCCAGCATGGCTACCACAGCATTCTGCAGCGATACGTCATCCCATCTGGTTTGCGCTTAGTGGGACTATTTTTTTGTTTTTCAACAGGACAATGACCTAACACACCCCCAGGCTGTGTAAGGGCAACAGTATTTGACCAAGAAGGAGAGTGATGGAGTGGTGCATCAGATGACCTGGCCTCCACAATCACCTGACCTCAACCCAATTGAGATGGTTTGGGATGAGTTGGACCGCAGAGTGAAGCAAAAGCAGCCGACAAGTGCTATGTGGGAACTCCTTCAAGACTGCTGGAAAAGAATTCCAGGTGAAGCTGGTTGAGAGAATACCAAGAGTCTGCAAAGCTTCCATCAAGGCACAGGGTGGCTACTTTGAAGAATTTATTTGTTTAACACTTTTTCGGTTACTACATAATTCCACATGTGTTAGTTCATAGTTTTGATGTCTTCACTATTATTCTACAATGTAGAAAATACTCCAAATAAAGAAAAACATTTGTAAGTCGCTCTGGATAAGAGCGTCTGCTAAATGACTTAAATGTAAATGAATGAGTAGGTGTGTCCAAACTTTTGACTGGTACTGTAAATAGAATAGAGAGACTATTATTACAGCTCAGTATTACAAATAGTGTTATTAATTCCACTGTAGGACTCCAATAAGGACAACAGGTAAGAATATTTTGTATAGGATAAAATATCAAATTTACTGTAATGGAACACTTTTGTTGTATGGAAAGTCTAACAAAATCGTAGTTGTTTTTTTTACATTGTATGTTTTTGTCCATCGACTATGGACAAAACCCCATGATAAAGATCGACCAGTATTCGTCAAAACACTATTCCATTTAGATTTCAAACCGCAGGGCCTCAAACCTGTACAAGCAGACAAAATAACTGTATTCATTTGACCCTGAGACCACAAAGAACATGTTCAAGTCGGTTTGCTATTCCTCTGTAATTGGTGTATTGACATCAAAAGCTATAGGTATTGGAACACATTAAACAGCATGTGAAAATAAATCTCCAAAGCACATCAAAACCGAATGACTTCTTGCGATAAGTGTGCTCAGGGTCATTCTGGTCAAGATGCGCACACCTCTCCAAAAGCGCACGCGTCTCCAAAGGCGCACATACTACTTTCTAAAGGAGAGACATTGTTAGAATATACACAAAAAGGTGTACATATGACCTCCGGGTTGTAATGAAATGTTTTTTTAAAGTTGTTTTTCTTTCTTAGGGATGTTTCTCTTTTTTCTCTATATGCAGCCCCTTTTCGTGTCTGAACAAGAGGGGACAAATTCAATTGGTTCGCCGCGAGTTTGTACCAAATGGATGGCAACAATCTGGTCAGCGAGTTTTTAGACTTTGATTGCCCTCTCCAAAGGTCCTTCAAACAAAAGCTTAAGACGAAAATAAAGCCCCACCTGGTACTTCTGTTTGCTAAAATAATAATAAATAGATTTCGTTGAATAAATAATTACAACAGATGTAAAGTGAAGTAGTCGAAGTGTTTAATCACGAGACTGGAGCAGGTATCACCTGCTCTCGAGCTAGCTTAGTTTATTGTTAAATATTGTTAAATCACTTTCGTACCAACTCTTTCCCGATATCTCCCATTTCCACAGCAACTGGGCTGTCTATGTTTGCCTATACTTTGCATAACAAGCAAGACACTACACAACACTGATAAAAAATCAAGGGGGAAGACTGACAGCTCACACCTGTCCATTGTATCCGAATATAGATTTGGCATCAATGATTATTTGTAAAGCGGTAATATTTAGTTTACTTTGGACTTTTTGTGCCTTTTATAACAGCAAGGCAACATCTCCTATCTACTTGGCATATTTGTCCATTTTATTGAAAGCATATGGTTATCAGAGTGCTCCCAAAATACATATTTAGATAGAAAGTTAAGGTTTGCTTTTGTGTTCACTTGTAGGCAATCTAAAATGATAGCCTATACTGTTTGTCTTACAGGGCTACCAAACGCTTTCTCTATATCATTCACAGAATGGGGAACATATATCTTGACAATGAAGATACAATTGAAGTATGTTTTAATTTTTAAATTAATTTTTATTTTATAAAAATAGAATGCGCTCTTGATTTTCAGGTGATACAGTTTTTTTGGCGATGTCAAAGCGCACAGAATCACTACCACGTTAAAGCATACACAAAGCTTTTATGGACAAGACAAAAGAGATAGAACCTTTGTCTTGTCACCACAGACCAAACGTTTCACTCCTTCAATAATTGTTTGTGACGTGAGCCTCCGCGTAATGTCGCGCAGCACAACACCTGTCCAAGCGCAATCTCCTTCAAAATGTAAATATTCGAAAGCACATTTGTAGATTAATTATTTGTGGGCACACATGTCGTATCATATAGATTATTGTGAATGTGCATTTTTTGTCATTTTTGTAAGCGCCAAATTGTTCGAAAAATAAACAATAACTGCTAGAGGAAAGCTGTTGTTTGTCACGGTTCAACTAAAGTGCCAAATTGTTTGGCGCACGGCCCCTACAGTGTCTCCAAGCAAACCCACTGATCAAATGTGAAGTTTTAATGATGTTCGAGATTTTTGGGGAATTATACAAGAAATTACAGTGAAAATTTGAGAACGGTTGTGCTGTATAGTAATCAAACAAATCATTATGAATAAAATCACCATATATAGGCCTATGTAGGCTACCCATCTGTGTCCAATTTATCCAAACTGAATAGCAATTCTGTTCTACACTCACAGATAAAATCACGAAAATGTGCTGAAACTCGAAATTAACGATGGCATAGCAGAGGGAATACTCTTATTTTGCTTTGGTCGTGTGCGTATTGGGAGGAATAACACACACCATCAGTTTGTATCCAAGTGGAGCAATTAAATATATCACTTTATTAGAACATAAATAATTTCAAATCAATCAAATTGTATTGGTCACATACACATATTTAGCAGATGTTATTGTGGGTGTAGCGAAATGCTCGTGTTCCTAGCTCCAACAGTGCAGTACTATCTAACAGTATTTACTGGTTTTAGATTAAGAACCACCCGAAAACGTTGCTAAATGGCTGCTTAAACTCATTTTTTAGATGTATCATTAGGGAAATGCTGTATACATCTCCAAGCAATGCAAATTAGTCTACTTGGCAAACTTGGCAATTTAGGGTACTTGGCAAATTATGCACTTGGCAGCTGCTGTTGATCCAGGCGCACTCTATAGAGACAGATAAGATAAAGGGGACATAAAATGGCAGAGTTGCGCATCAACTCTCCATTGTCCGCAGCACTTATATAGCCTACAGAAGGTACAGAAGAACCCTGAGATGAGAGAACGGACGCCTGTCACAAATTAATACAGCCAGGCAGTGCATCAACAAAGTGAAGCCAAAAGACACGCGACTCCTTCCCACTCAACCCAAGCTGTATCTGTCATAGGTAAGTGATGTTGTACATCAGGGCACATATACATTTTTCCTCCATGTATGTTTGTAAAGGGTATTTGGGATTTGGGATTTTGTTGATAAACACTTCAATTTATTTTAGTAATAATTTAATGTAGGCCTAATCTCATTATTTTCATGATCTCGTTTCAATGCCATATCATGATTTTATTTTGCAGAATGTCACCCAAATTGCTGTACGACTCTGTTAAGCGGTGCCTAACTAAAGAAGCAGTGACGGCTGACGTAAGTTCTCCAGAGGGCAAGCCAGAGGAAGAATTCACTGTGGTCAACATCAGTAATTACAGAAAAAAATTGACACATCATGGGGAAAAATACAAAAATCGAATGAAATCAAAAACGGGGTTAAAACTTCCCAGACAGAGGGTAAATCGTAGGACGAAAGCAAACAACAGGGAAAGGCATCGCATGCACCGTCTTAACTCCGCATTGGATGTTCTGAGAAGCATCCTTCCTGCTCTGCCGGACGATGCTCAACTGACCAAGATTGAAACGTTGCGTCTTGCGCATAACTACATTTGGGCACTGACTGAGACTTTGCGCATGGCTGATCACTTCGGTGAAATTCCTGACTACCTTCGCCACCACCATGAGGCGTACTTACCCGTATCACAGGTTTGCATGGAACATATGGGGAGTCCAACATGTGTGAGCTCACCTGAGTGCGATTCAACATCCACATCGTCCACTTGGCATGGGAATTCAGCGGACACGTGGGTGGATTTCAACCATCGAGAACATAATAAACAATATTGGGATGAGTCAAACGGTTTCTACAAGGAGGAATCCAGCGCTTTTCCTTTGGCATTTTAGCTCACAATTTTAGCTCACAATCAATGATCGATGAAAGGCAATGGCATCTAATCAAACCAAAGCTTGATTTCACCTTTAATTGATTAATTTAACATTTAAAGCTTCATTTAATTGTAATGATATATATTTGATTAGCACTTAAATTACCAATATTTTTGTACTTGTTATTGTTAGTCTCTCTTGCACTTAGCAGAGGTAAATTGGTTGTAGCCAAGAAATGAATCTGGACAGAAATACCTTATACTGCATGTAAGCCCCCCCTCCCCTCCCCTAACTGCACTTCCCAATTTACAGTAGCCATTACAGGGAAAGAATACCATGCTATTGTTTGAGGAGAGTGCACAATTATGAACTTGCAAATGTATTAATAAACCAATTAGGCACATTTGGGCAGTCTTGATACAGCATTTTGAACAGAAATGCAATGGTTCATTGGATCAGTCTAAAACTTTGTACATACACTGCTGCTATTTAGTGGCCAAAATCTAAATCGTGCCTGGGCTGGAATAATACATTATGGCCTTTCTCTTGCATTTCAAAGATTATGGTATAAAAAACAATACAAAGAAACACACATTCTTTTCTTTGTATTATCTTTTACCATAACTAATGTGTTATATTCTCCTAAATTAATTTCACATTTCCACAAACGAAAAAGTGTTTCCTTTCAAATGGTATCAAGAATATGCATATCCTTGCTTCTGGTCCTGAGCTACAGGCAGTTATATTTGGGTATGTTATTTTAGGCGAAAATGGTGGAAAAAAAGGACCGATTAAGGAACTTGTCTGTTGGCCCTGCATTAAAAAACAAAATTGGTTAAATAAAATTGTGATAAATAAAAAAAGTATACCAGTTTCATTTAAGGATGAAACATTTTACAGCTGTGCCATATAGAGTGCAAAATAGTTGGGAAGAGATTTTCGATGTACCGATTATATGGCACATGGTTTATGAACTGATACACAAAACAACACTGGATTGATAACTTAGAAATTTCAATTGAAATCATTACACAAAATTCTTGCAACCAATAGAATGTTATATACAGTATGGGGGGGGGGGTACAACCATTCCAGCTCTGCAGATTTTGCTGTGAAGAGCCGGAACCAGTAGGTCATTTGTTTTGGTACTGTCCATATGTAGCTTGTTTTTGGTCGCAGGTCCAGGAATGGTTTAAGAAGTGCAACATTTACCTGGAGCTAACTCTGCAGATAGCACTCCTGGGTGTTTTGAAAAGTCAATTGATCAATAATATAATAACACTTTTAGCAACAAAAAAATCTTTAATTTACAATCTGTAGAAACTATGAGAATAGAAAGAATCAGAACTTTTGTGAACATCACAGCACACAGTTGAACAAATAAATGGCAAATAGAAGATGGATGGTGTTACGAGATAGATGGGAGTGGTTGAGTTAGCTGAAGGATGGGATTAAAACCAACAAGATAATTCATGTAAAATATACTGTGACAGTAAAATGTATATAGGTTCAGAACATTTGTGAAAAGGCATAGTTAAAAATATTTGGAAAAATAGAAACTGGATGATCTTCAGAGATAGAAGGGAGGGGTTGATGGTAGCTGAAGGGTGCGATTAAAAACAAACCAAATATAACTATTGTAAAATACATTGTGTCCGTAAAATGTATATAGTATGTATAAGCTGGAAGTAGAAGCTTAAGTGTTGTTGTTTATTAGTTTACTCCAATTGGGGGAGGGGTGGTAGGGATAGGGGGAAATAATAAAGGAAATGTATTTAATAAAGATATGTATATATATTTAAATGTTGTACTTTTCTTAAATGTAGTTTTGTAACAAGATAATTGTGTTTTAAAAAGGTAAAGTTTTTGCTGTGAGCCAATGAGGTAACCTAAGTAACCACAGGTTGTTTTCCGCACAGGCAGGCATAATGTTCCATCTAATACTAATGTTCTATCTAATACGGACTGGAACTTGGGGCGAAGCATAAACAAAAGGCTCATCCTATTTTAAAGATTGGGTGGTGGAAATGTAGAATTTATATTTGATAAGACACATTTTATTTGACATTGTTTCAATGTTGAAAGTAAACTGGTATGTTTATATCAACATCATGCCATCTACCTAAATAAAAAGGTACATTTAAATCAAATGTGAAGCCACCACGTCCTACTGACATATGAGGGGTAATACACTTCAGTGCAAACAAGTTTACCATCCAGATGCCTACCTCTATGTACCCTGCTAAGCTTTGGAAACAAGCTATGTTTGTTTCAGATGAGCTGTCTTGTCAACACATGTAGATGGTGATTAGCTTCCATACTCATTTGTGTAGACAACCTAAATAACGTTAAACGGTTGAACGTAACTAACTTTTCTTACATAAGCTGTATGTAACAGTAAATTCAGAGTGAAGTTGGATTTATGTAGAGTACATTGACATCTGATTTGCCCAAAGGACACCATAATTTCAATGTGAAGCTAGGTATACTATCATTCATCCATGTTTGATTGGTTCCTTTGGAAGTAGTTACCATTAGACCGATAAATAGGATTCCTAATTCATGATATTGATAATAAACGTTTATCTTTGGATATTGTCTTGTATATATGTTTTTCATAATATACTACATATACACAGTGCATTTAGAAACTATTCAGACCACTTGACTTTTTCTACATTTTGTTACGTTACAGCCTTATTCTAAAATGGATTAAATCATGTTTCTTTCCTCAATCTACACACAACACCCCATAATGACAAAGCAAAAACAGGTTTTTAAAAATAAAAAACAGAAATAGCTTATTTACATAAGTATTCAGACCCTTTCCTATGAGACTCGAAATTGAGATCAGGTGCATCCTGTTTCCATTGTTAATCCTTGAGATGTTTCTACAACTTGATTGGAGTCCACCTGGGGTATATTCAATTGATTGGACATAACTTGGAAAGACACAAACCTGCCTATATAAGGTCCCACAGTCGACAGTGCATGTCAGAGCCATGAGGTCAAAGAGTTGTCGTAGAGCTCCGAGACAGGATTGTGTCAAGGCTCAGATCTGGGGAAAGGTACCAACACATTTCTGCAGCATTGAAGGTCCCCAAGAACACAGTGGCCTCCATCATTCTTATATGGAAGAAGTTTGGAACCACCAAGACTCTTCCTAGAGCTGGCCGCAGTCCAAACTGAGCAATCTTGGGAGAAGGGTCTTTTGGTCAGGGAGGTGACCACGAACCTGATGGTCACTTTGGAAAAGCTGGAGATGGTGGAACCTTCCCGAAGGACAACTATCCCTGCAGCACCCCACCAATCAGGACTTCATGGTAGAGTGGCCAGATGGAAGCCACTTCTCAGTAAAAGGCACAGCCCACTTGGAGTTTGCCAAAGGGCTCGCTCAGTTGGCGAAAAATTATTACCTCAGAATTTCTCAACAAGGACGGTGTTTCTGATGGTGACAACCTGCTGACTACATGCTGCTTCAGAGGACCAAAAAGACTGGAAAGAGAACAATTTATTTACCATGTATTTGTCTTTATATGAGTACATATTGTTAAATAGGAATAAATAATTGAAGCTGTTGTTACATTGATGTTGCTAGCTACTGTACTTAGTTATATAACACAGCCTGCCTAGTCAGCTAGCCAGCACAGTAGTTAGCCAGAGTTTTATTTAGCTAATGTTAGCTAGCAAGCAAGCTACAGTGACTGTTATTGCAGCTTCCTGTTTGTATGTAGCTTGCACTTCAATGGCATCCCTCTGAGATTTTCTTTTCAACCAGGCAAAGTACTATGAAGATGTAATGGAATTGTAATGTTTGTGCGTTTCTTTTAACTAATTTCTGTATTCTATTCATGTGCTGTTCTAATAACCAATGTATTTGTTCAAGTGGCTGACTGTACTGACTCACTTATCAGTAGCAGTACGCCCAGACCTTGTTTTGAGAACAAACTAAATATATCTCCGTTTCAAGGTCTCAGCTTAGAGAGAAAGAAGCCCTGTGAGGATTGTGAGGTATTGGTCTGTCACATGGATGAAACAAAATGATAATGATTAATTAATTATGCCAAATCATGCAAATATAACTTGTATGTGTATCTTCGTATATAAGACAACTGCTGGGACTGCCCAAAGAGAGCTCCTGATTGACATGTGTACTATGGTGCATTGAGTTGGTTAGAAACACTCCAGCGAGCTGACAATAAACATTGATTCATTTAAGATTGACTTCGAGTGTCCCTGTGTAAGAATTTCCACGACAAAGACATAACTGATCTCGACAAGAGGCGCAACATTCAGAGAAATTCACAATTCAGGGTAACATTAAGCAGTTAACTTCAATTAGGTAACTGGACAACCATTTTTCAACAATCATTTTCCAGCTAACGCTAGCTAGTTGCAAGCTGTCATATTGAGGTGTCTAGCTATAAGTTAAACCTGATTAATCAAATGGATAGGTGTAAGCAATTATGGAATTCAAAATGCCCTTAACGAGGTGTCTTCGCCAGACAGACACGGGGGAGGAGGAGGGGTATTGATGAAGAGGAGAAGGAGGCCGTGCTGACCGAGATGCATGCTGGCCATTTCGAAGCGCATGATTGCCAAAATCAACCTATGCTTATTCTGACGGGGAGATGTCAAGGAGGTGGACAGCTGGGCAAGTGAATTAACCTTTTGTTTATCAATCACATTCTATTATATCTGAAATGATTATGATTTCAATGAATGTCATATCAGAGAGCACACAATGTTTCAATTTGTCAGTTTTTGCTTAAAGGTCAGTACCCTGTCTAGCCTGCCAGAAGTTTGAGATGGCGAAGACTGTGAAGTCGGAGTTGAAGCCCATCAAAGTTGTTTCACTATGGAACATGATCAGTAAGTAAATTCAAATTATGCCCTGATAAGTTGTTTTGTAATGGTTTCTTTATTTGACCACAGCAGGGTTCAATATTATAGAATGTGTGTGTCAGTATCCTTACAATTATGAAAACCTGCATACTGTATGACACAGATACGGGTAAGAATAACACTAACACTTTAAAAGTTAGGGGTAGACCTCCTCGGACCCGTCACGAAATCCAGGAACGGCAACAGCTGGTGTCTGACGGCGACCGATCACTACCAAGTGGGTGGAAGCAATACCCATTAAGGTCAGTAAAGGAAGAGTACGTGCTTAACTTTCAATTCCCTTCTGAAACCCATTAAAAAGGGGGCTTGGAACCAAAAATAGATTTTAGTTTTGTATGATACCCATCAAGGACGAGACTAGAGGCCACCGCCAAGGCGATGGTAGACATCTTCAACACCCACAGTTCTCCTTGAGTGACCGACGTCATGAACACTGGAACAAGGTATGGATGTTATAGGTTATATTCTTCCACCAATGGTTTGTTTCATTTATTTTTTGTATATACAATTATTGCATATACTGTAGTCTTTTACATTTTTGATTGACTTAGTGTTGTTGTTTGTCTATTGCTATTTTTGTACAACGTACTTTCAGATCACTGAAACCCCACCTGATGTGGTGGAAGTTGTCGAACCAGATCAGAACGTCTTGGAGTACTACCTTCAGGCACGGACTGATAAGGATGTGGAGGTTTTTAAAAATGATTTTCTGCTGTTAATTTATTTTCTGGCCCGCCAATAGATATGTAAAAATGTGTTTGCAATATGAAATATAATTGCATGTATTCCTGTTATCAATCAAGGTGAGACTCAACATGGATAGGGAGCAGGAGACACAGAAGGAGAGCCACCAGAGCAGAATCAAGAAGGGGATCAAGTGCTACGGCATCTGGGAAATTTACTTGGTTTGGAAGAAGGACGAAAGGAAGGCGAGACCTGGGAAACCTCGCTGCTCTTTCGCTCTTAGCTGGGGTCACCATCTGTTAAAGTGAATTTCAAAAATCTCAGATAATAACTATTTGCATACAAAATAACTTGAAGCTAGTTTTAGTTTCCCTAACACTGATATCTTTCTCTTTGTCTTCCTAGGGTTACTTCGGTGGAAGCCAACAATCTTCTACAGTTGGAGCAGTCGGACAGTCGACCACTGGAAGCTCTGAGGCCCTACACATCAGTGAAGCCCAGTAGACAAAGTAAGTTAAGCTTTGGTTGACATTTGAGGAAGCAAGAAATGGGAGTTACGCTAAGGTTATAAAAATGTACCTCTTCAATTTTCCTCTCCAAATGACTTTTGGACCATCGACTGTCCGAGTCCCCCCAGGAGGTAACCCGTCCACCAGAACCAGTGAGTTCGGATCAGTCTGATTCTCTGTGCTTAGAGTCTGAGGGAGACCAGCTTGAGGTAGGCTATACCTTCCAAAAGGGTTGAAAAGTACATATCTCCCATTTATAACACTGCACTAATCCATCAAACTTTCTCACAGTAATGTGTGTTTACTTGTTTGCGTCTCTGTCTCCTACCCTGTTCCCTTTAACTCTGCTCCTGTTCTTCAGGACCTAGGGGTTCTGCCCAACATCCAGACGTGGATCCACCTGATGTCCTCCATCACCAATCACCCTCCAACTTTTCATGACATCATCTACAGCTACTGTTGTTGTCATTATCTGTTCAGAATGTTTTCTTGCTATATCATACCGGGCACATAATATGTGAGACACACAGATGAGCTAAAAAAAACTAGCACTGCAAACACTCAGAACAAAGAGAGCAGCAGTAACTGGACTTTGCAGTTTCCTCTTCAAGTCCCCCTTCTGAGACTGGCTGTCTGTCGAAAACAAGTGTCAGCCAGAACCTCCCACTCACACAGCAACCACCTCCTCTATATTCCACACACCATAATTCAGTATTTTAGTCTGATTGCCATGTGAGTGCACAAACAAATCTGTGAAAATAAATGAATGACACAACTGTACCAAAACCTATCAAAGTTTATGTATTAAAATCTTAAATATTGCCAGGTTGGTTTTCACAGCTGTTTCACAAGGTGTTCATTATTGTAAGTTGTAAGGTATCCCTTGATGCTATTTATTTGGTCTACATTATTCATTGTTGTATCCTACGACCTAGAATAGATCCATATATATTCACCCACAAGGGTGTACCAATGAGCTCTGCGAGATATAATAGTTTTTTTTATAATAGAGTACCACTGAAATTTCATTATTTCAGTGAGGAAAGGGCAGGTTAAAATTAAACATGACAGCCAGACAAGCCAGTGTATGAATCAAACGGATTTGCATATAAATGGAGTGGAAATTAGCTGACTTCCTGATTTGTAAGGTAAGTAGCTTTAATGTGTCAAGAAGATTACACATTTTCATTACCATTTCCCGAAACGTAGCTATGTTTAAGACATGGATTTCATGTTGTAATGTTAAAACTTCTTATGGCTGGGGGCAGTATTGAGTAGCTTGGATGAATAAGATGCCCAGAGGTGCCCAGAGTAAACTGCCTGTGCCTCAGTCCCAGTTGCTAATATATGCATATTATTAGTATATTTGGATAGAAAATACTCTGACGTTTTTAAAATTCTTTGAATGATGTCTGTGAGTATAACAGAACTCATATGGCAGACAAAAACCTGAGAAAAAAATCCAAACAGGAAGTGGGAAATCTGAGGCTTGTAGTTTTTCAACTCAGCCCCTATTGAAGATACAGTGCAATATTCGTCATGTTGCACTTCCTAAAGCTTCCACTAGATGTCAACAGTCTCTAGAACCTTGTTTGATGATTCTACTGTGAAGTGGGCCTAAATGAGAGGGGAATGAGTCAGAGGTCTGCCTGAGTCCCATGAGCTGAACATGCTACGTCACGTGAAAGTTAGTTTGCTTTCCATTGTATTTCTACAGACAATGGAATTCTCCGGTTGCAACATTATTAAAGATTTATGTTAAAAACATCCTAAAGATTGATTCTATACATCGTTTGACATGTTTTTACAGACTGTAACAGAACTTTTCGACTTTTCGTCTGCTTGCGCGTCATGAATTTGGATTACTGGACTGAACGCGCTAACAACAAGGAGGAATTTGGACATAAATGATGGACATTATCGAACAAAACAAACATTCATGAAGATCATCAAAGGTAAGTTCATATTTACAATGCTATTTCTGACTAATGTTGACTACCCAGCATGGAGGATATTTCTTTGGCTGTTTGGTCTCTGAGCGCCATACTCAGAGATTATTGAATGGTATGCTTTTTCCGTATAGTTTTTTGAAATCCTACACAGTGGTTGTATTAAGGAGAAGTTTATCTAAAGTTCCATGTATAATAGTTGTATCTTTCATCAATGTTTATTATGGGGGCTCTGGGTGTCTCCTCCACCACCCTGCCCTCATCCCTACAGGGCCAAACCGCTGGTACCCCTAGACACTTCTGACAATAGGTCTCTCACTTGGTCTCGATGGGCCCACAACTTCTCCTCAGTCAGCCTCTTCCTCCCATCCTTTTTGGCCGTCCAATCATCTTCTTGTCTCTATCTTGCATGGTCTTTATCTTTATGCTCTTTGGGCGCCTGAAGAGGGCACAGCAAGACATGTTTCTCCCTTGCTTTTAGAAACAACGGTGAGCACAATATCAAAACGGGGGTGTATTTGGGTTGTGCCACAGAGCATCATGTGTTGAGATGAACATGTTTCGATAAATGGTTGAACTAATTCCCATCTCATCATTATTGAAGTCTTATAAAGACGTGGTTATGAAACTCACAAGATATAACATAAGATTGGTGACTACTAAGTCTGAACCTACAGGAACTATTCTGTCTGGAGGAAGTCGGTTTTGACATGTTTAAAACTGTTATTTTCTGTGGTTTTAGTCTAGGCTAATGTTAGCACAGTGTATTGCTAGCAGAAGCAAGTGCATAGTCGAGCTAGCTAAGAGAGAGGGTTAGCCTCAGCAGAAAAGGTTTAGAGATGAACGCTGGAGCGGGAAAACAAAATGTTTGAAAAGGGAGGAATATACAGTGAGTAAAGGAAAGGACGTAATCAACTGTGAAGATGAACTGTGGAAATAAAAACTACTAAATGAGTGAACTTGAAGATAAAACATCAGTGAATTAAGTTCACATGACTGAGGAAAATATTGCCGTGGTTGAGGACTATATTAAAGTGAATGACAATCAGGAGCCTCTTGAGAAACAAAAAAAATTGCTGAAATATTTTGGAAACATTGAACAGTTGACAGTATTGAACAGTATTGAGCAGTGGAGCACATATACAGAATGGCTTGATTATTTTTGTTCTTGCAAATGACATTGATGAGGACAAAATTGTGCTTAAATGTTTTTGTGTTATGGGTCCAAAGACATATGATTTACTACACAATTTACTGGGGATATTGTGGAAATACTGAAAGGAACACAACCATTTCACCACAACCATTAGTTATTGCTAAAAGGTTCCACAGAAGAAATCAGGAAGAGGGAGAATCAGTGACAATGTTTGCTCCTGCGTTAAAGAAACTATCAGAGCACTGAGTTTAATAATGTTCTAAAGGACACCATTAGAGACACACTAGTACAGTTGAAGCCGGAAGTTTACATCCACCTTAGCCAAATACATTAAAATCAGTTTTTCACAATTCCTGACATTTAATCCTAATAAAAATTCCCTGTCTTAGGTCAGTTAGGATCACCACTTTATTTTAAGAATTTTAAATGTCAGAATAATAGTAGAGAGAATGATTTATTTAGCTTTTATTTCTTTCATTACATTCCCAGTGGGTCAGAAGTTCACATACACTCAATTGGTCTTTGGTAGCATTGCCTTTAAATTGTTTAACATGGTTCAAACGTTTTGGGTAGCCTTCCACAAGCTTCCCACAATAAGTTGGGTGAATTTTGTCCCATTCCTCCTGACAGAGCTGGTGTAACTGAGTCAGGTTTGTAAGGCCTCCTTGCTCGCACATGCTTTTTCAGTTCCGCCCACAAATTTTCTATGGGATAGAGGTCAGGGCTTTGTGATGGCCACTCCAATACCTTGACTTTGATGTCCTTAAGCCATTTTTCCACAACTTTGGAAGTATGCTTGGGATCATTGTCCATTTGGAAGACCCATTTGCGACCAAGCTTTAACTTCCTGACTGATGTCTTGAGATGTTGCTTCAATATATCTACATAATTTTCATTCCTCATGGTGCCATCTATTTTGTGAAGTGCACCAGTCCCTCCTGCAGCAAAGCACCCCCACAAAATTATGCTGCCACCCTGTGCTTCACGGTTGGGATGGTGTTCTTCGGCTTGCAAAACCCCCCTTTTCCCTCCAAACATAATGATGGTCATTATGGCCAAAGAGTTCTATTTTTGTTTCATCAGATCAGAGGACATTTCTCCAAAAAGTACGATCTTTGTCCCCATGTGCAGTGGCAAACCGTAGTCTGGCTTTTTTTATGACGGTTTTGGAGCAGTGGCTTCTTCCTTGCTGAGCGGCCTTTCAGGTTATGTTGATATAGGACTCGTTTTACTGTGGATATAGATACTTTTGTACCGGTTTCATCCAGCATCTTCACAAAGTCCTTTGCTGTTGTTCTGGGATTGATTTGAATTTTTCGCACCAAAGTACGATCATCTCTAGGAGACAGAAGGTGTCTCCTTCCTGAGTGGTATCATCGTGTTTATACTTGCATACTATTGTTTGTACAAATGAGCGTGGTACCTTCAGGCGTTTGGAAATTGCTCCCAAGGATGAACCAGACTTGTGGAGGTCTACAATTCTTTTTCTGAGGTCTTGGCTGATTTCATTTGATTTTCCCATGACGTCAAGCAAAGAGGCACTGAGATTGAAGATAGGCCTTGAAATACATCCACAGGTACACCTCCAATGGACTCAAATTATGTCAATTAGCCTATCAGAAGTTTCTAAAGCCATTACATCATTTTCTGCAATATTCCAAGCTGTTTAAAGGCACAGTTAACTTAGTGTATATATATTTCTGACCCACCGGAATTGTGATACAGGGAATTACAAGTTAAATAATCTGTCTGTAAACAATTGTTTGGAAAATTACTTGTGTCATGCACAAAGTAGATGTCCTAACCGACTTGCCAAAACTACAGTTTGTTAACAAGAAATTTTTGGAGTGGTTAAAAAACTAGTTTTAATGACTCCAACCTAAGTGTATGTAAACTTCCGACTTCAACTGTATGTGTGCTACGGAGTGAAGCTACACAAAAGAGACTATTGACAAAGTAATCTGACTTTGGCAAAAGCCATTGAAGTCAGTGTGTCCATGGCACTAGCTACTAAAGAGGCTCAGCAGTTGAGTTCATCAGGAAAACTGCACAGATTTGCAACTGAAAATCAGAGACAGGGAAATCAAGGCATATGCTTCTGCTATGGCAAAGCGGGACATCAGGGTAAGCTGGTGTAAGGACATAGCTTTCACTTTGAGGAAATTGAACAAAGCAGAAAGCAAATACGTACGAATAGAACGAGAAGCTCCAGGCATACTTTTTGGAGTATGTAAGTTTCACAAGTATCTGTATGGGAGTTCACCCTTCTTACATATCACCTTCTGCTCACTTTCTGCAAACAGAATGCAAAGGTCTGCCCTGTACCGACAGAATCAACCGTGAGTGGTCCAGAACTGTTGATGGGTGACACCCTGACCCAGCAGTCATCACCTAGGGGCTCACAGTCCCCTTCTCAGGACTGTTGTTCATAACGGGGACAATTTAAAGGAAGCCCCCCGAGGAAGTTGCCGCCACTATTTCTACGTAATTTCCTGTCCTAGAGATGAAATGTACGTTTAGGTTCCACCTCAGAAAAATATTGAAGGCTACATATACATATTCACAAATTGGGTGTAGACAAATAGGGCACTGACAGCTGTCAGTGTAGCTAGCTAGCTAGCATGCTAACCTTATCTAACTAGCTATCTTGCTAACCTTATCTAGCTAGCTAATGTTATCTGTTGTTGCCAGGTTATTTTTTTTTAACTACACCGTATTCAAAAGATTAGCCAGCTGGCTCTATGGCTGGTTCTGGAGATACATAGAGGACTCATCTTTGTAACTGTACCATGGGCAGCGCCATTAAGGCTATCTCCATTTTAAAGTAGTCCATTTTCTTTTTCATTTTTGGCTGATTGCTCCCAACTCATAGGAACCCCCACCCAGTTGGCTAGTTTAAAATGGTGGAAGCCCTTAATGGCAACTTCCATGCTAAAACAGGTTATATCCATGATGAGTCCTCTATCTATCTCTATGACAACTGGCACAACTCCAATATAAAGTTGCTTTTTTAAAGTTTCCAAAATGCCACGTGAGATCGCTTACAGTGAGCTCCAAAAGTATTGGGGCAATTACATTTTTTGTTGTTGTTTTGGCTTTGTACTCCAGCACTTTGGATTTTAAATTATACAATGACTATGAGGTTAAAGTTCAGACGGTCAGCTTTCATTTGAGGGTGTTTTCCATCCATTTCGGGTGAACTATCGGGTAAACTGTTTAGAAATTATAGAAATGTTTGTACATAGATCCATCTCCCCCATTTTATTGGACCAAATTTGCTTATGTGTATTAGAATAAGAAAAAGTTAAGTATTTGGTCCCATATTCATAGCACACAATGACTATATCAAGCTTTTGACACTACAAATTTGTTGGTTGCATTTGCTGTTTGTTTTGGTTGTGTTTCAGATTATTTTGTGCCCAAAGGAATGAATGGTAAATAATGTATTGTGTCATTCTGGAGTCACTTTTATTGTAAATAAGAATAAAATGTTTATAAACACTTCTACATTAATGTGGATACCTCCATGATTACAGATAATCCTGAATGAATCGTGAATAATGAGTGAGAAAATTAGAAATATCACACACCCCAAAAAATGCTAACCTCTACTGTTATTGTAGTGGTGAGAGGTTACCATGTCTTGGGGGTATAATATTTGTGCATTAATAAACAACAGCATGCTGAGGGGTGATAACATTCAAATAAAATCCAGCCCTGAAATGAAATCTGGGTTGAAAATGTATACATTCTTTAAAAATTACATGTCATATCATAGGAAAAGACACCACATTCACACGGATTTGCATGAAGTGGGCAGTTCAGATGGAACTTCAAGTCCAAATATAACATACTTCAACTAAAACAATGACTCGACTTAAAATCGTTGTGCAACATCATGGGTAACCTCTGGCCATAGTCTTTCAGCTCTAAAAAGTGGATATCTAATGGTGTGGGTGTTGAAGTAGGATGGGATATGTGGTGTATTGAGGTTATGCCGCAGAGCATCATGGGGGTTGTAGGTGTTGAGATGAGTGCGTTCAGATAAATGGTTGAACTAATTCCTGTATCCCATCCATCATTATTGTTTGTTATAAAACCCACAAGACAAAGGCACAAACCTGTTGTGACTATCACCATGCTTACATGATAGAATGAATGTCCTGTAACCTGATGTTATAAGTGACTTAACCAAATGGCCAATCTGTTACTGTTATCAATGCAATGTGTGTTTTCATAATTAAAGTCATCAAGTTTTAGTAAATGTAATAAAAACAGAAACAAGTAGTTCTAAATGTAGCTTTTTTGGGGGGGCTTTATAAATAAATTGTCCCCAAAATATTGTTGAAATTAAGATGAGCAGTGTACATATCAAATAAGCTAATATTTGACCTATAATGAAAAGTTAGCTCTAAAAACCCAACATTTAAGCACACTTGATGAACTAAACAAATGGTCATGTATTGAGAAAAAATATTTATTCAGTCATAATAACATTACATTGATAGGTGCAAAGTAATTTGGAAGACCAATGCAGCATTTCCGCTATGAAAAGATGGCGCTCAAAACATTAACAGTTTTGTTTATGATTCAGAAAATCCACCCAGAAGAACAGCTACCAGAAGCCTGGATCAAACCACTATGAATGAATCAAATCCAAGAACAGTCTGTAGCTACTGTATGTTCCTTGAAATATCCTTGGTCACAACCTGTTTGAGAAAATCTACTGTATTAACCCACTGATTAAATTGCAAATGTTTTGGATTCCTTGAATTCATACTAAACAACGTATGCCACACCAATTCATATTTTTGGTTACTAAATGTATAACATGTGCAAATTATTATTTGACAAATAGCAAACGTCATTAACATTGCATGGCTGGAAGTAAGTGTCCAGGCATAATAAAAAAACAGCATTTTACAATATAGCATTTTACAGTCTACGTGGTTTGAGCCATGAATGCTGATTGGCTGACAGCCGTGGTATATCAGACCGTATACCACGGATATGACAAAGATGTATTTTTACTGCTCTAATTACATTGGTAACCCGTTTATAATAGCAATAAGGCACGAAGGTATGTGGTATATGTCCAATATGGCCGTGTTGCGTCGTGCCCAAGACCAGCTCTTAGCCATGGTATATTGGCCATATACCACACCCCCTCGTGCCTTAATGCTTAAATGCGCCATCTTTAAAATGCTGGAATGTCTTGGGATGGTTTTCATGGCATCTTGGAGACACTAATAGGTCATGTGCAGTTTGAGGCAGTGTTCAATGAGCAGCTCTACTTGGGAAAGACAGTGACCACATCATAGCCTTCGGGTGGAGTCACTCGCTCACGTGCGTGTTTCTCACAGTAGATCTGGTCCTCCACGAAAAAATGTCCCTTCTGTTTCAGGTTGAGGTCGCAATCTGAGCAGGCGTAGCACTCGGGGTGACGGAACTTGTCCTGTAACTTGACTACCACCCCCCTGTGTATGGGAAAGAAGAGATCACATACTAAATGGTTAGGTTAAAAAAAAATCCAGAAAACTTATGAAAATCCTCTTCATAATGCATTATTTACACAGTTATAATGCTTCATGTGCATGTACTATAAAAGTATGACGTAGACGCTCCTAAATATCTAACTTTCATAAAGCATTATGAGAAGGCAGCATAATACCCCATGTAACAAAGTCTTATAATTCAGCAATAAGGCACGAGAGGGTGTGGTATATGGCCAATATACCACAGCTAAGGACAGTTCTCAGGCAAGACGCAACACGGAGTGCCTGGATACAGCCCTTAGTTGTGGTATATTGGCCATATAGCACGACCCCTGAGGTGCCTTATTGCTATTATAAACTGGTTACCAAGGTAATTAGAGCAGTAAAAAGCAATGTCATACCCGTGGTATATGGTCTGACATGTAAGATACCTGTAGCTCAGTTGGTAGAGCATGGCGCTTGTAACGCCAGGGTAGTGGGTTCGATCCCCGGGACCACCCATACGTAGAATGTATGCACACATGACTAAGTCGCTTTGGATAAAAGCGTCTGCTAAATGGCATATATATCATATATATAAAATGTAGCTGCTAACCTTGTGCAACAGCAAGCCTTTTCCTTTTTAGACAAAAATGAGTTATAAAAACGTTGTTTGGCAAATGTTGAACTTATAATATGGCTACTAATACTGAAAAGTCCAAGTATACAGATTTGACGATATTCTTGCAGAAAAACGTAATATGGATGCAAATGTCTCCTTCATGATTTGCCCAAATATACCTGGGTGACTTCACACTAAATGTCATGTAGTTCGCTCATACTTCAAGTTATCCGTCTGAAACTTTGCACATACACTGCTGCCATCTTGGGGACGAAAGCAGAACTACAACCAGAGAGATGGCTGGAAGTGGGACAGTTCTGTTGCATTTCAAAGATGGTGGTAGGAAAAAATGTTGTTTTTTTTCCTTTGTATTTTCTTCTAACAGATCTACTGTGTTATATTATCCTACATTCTACTTCCGGCGCCGACAGAGATGGCCTCCTCGCTTCGCGTTCCGAGGAAACTATGCGAAGCGGATCCTGTGTTCTGCCTTCCACCCAGGCCAAAGGAATGGATCCCAGCCTGCGACCAAAAACAACAACGTCGTAAAAGAGGCAAATGAAGCGGTCTTCTGGTCAGGCTCCGGAGACGGGCACATCGCGCACCACTCCCTAGCATACTACTCGCCAATGTCCAGTCTCTTGACAACAAGGTTGTTGAAATCCGAGCAAGGGTAGCATTCCAGAGGGACATCAGAGACTGTAACGTTCTTTGCTTCACGGAAACATGGCTCACTCAAGAGACTATAACGGAATCGGTGCAGCCAGCTGGTTTCTTCACGCATCACGATGACAGAAACAAACATCTTTCTGGTAAGAAGAGGGGCAGGGGCGTATGCCTTATGATTAACGAGGCGTGGTGTGATCACAACAACAAACAGGAACTCAAGTCCTTCTGTTCACCTAACTTAGAATTCCTCACAATCTCGACCACATTATCTACCAAGGGAATACTCTTCGATTATAATCACAGCCGTATATATTCCCCCCCAAGCAGACACATCGATGGCCCTGAACTAACTTTATTTGACTCTTTGCAAACTGGAAACCACATATCCTGATGCTGCATTCATTGCAGCTGGGGATTTTAACAAGGCTAATCTGAAAACAAGACTCCCTAAATTGTATCAGCATATCGATTGAGCAACCAGGGCTGGTAAAACCTTGGATCATTGCTATTCTAACTTTCCTAACCTCCTTTCGGAAAAGCTGACCACGACTCCATTTTGTTGCTCCCTGCCTACAGACAGAAACTAAAACAAGAAGCTCCCGCGCTCAGGTATGTTCAACACTGGTCCGACCAATCTGATTCTACGCTTCCAGACTGCTTCGATCACGTGGACTGGGATATGTTCCACATTGCTTCCAACAACAACCTTGATGAAGACGCTGATTCGGTGAGCAAGTTCATTAGAAAGTGCATCGACAATGTCGTTCCCATAGCAACGATTAAAACATTCCCAAACCAGACACCGTGGATTGATGGTAGCATTCACGTGAAACTGAAAGCGCAAACCACTGCTTTTAACCAGGGCAAGGTGACCGGAAACATGACCGAATACAAACAGTGTAGCTATTCCCTCCGCAAGGCAATCAAACAAGCTAAGCGTCAGTATAGAGACAAAGCAGTCACAATTCAACGGCTCAGACACAAGAGGTACGTGGCAGGGTCTTACAATCAATCACGGATTACAAAAAGAATTCCAGCCCCGTCACAAACCAGGATGTCTTGCTCCAAGACCGACTAAATAACTTTTTTGCCCGCTTTGAGGACAATACAGTGCCACTGACATGGCCCGCAACCAAAACCTGCGGACTCTCCTTCACTGCAGCCGACGTGAGTAAAACTTTTAAACGTGTAAACCCTCGCAAGGCTACAGGCCCAGACGGCATCCCCAGCCACATCCTCAGAGCATGCGCAGACCAGCTGGCTGGTGTGTATATGGACATATTCAATCAATCCTTATCCCAGTCTGCTGTTCCCACATGCTTCAAGAGGGCCACCTGTCCCTGTTCCCAAGAAAGCTAAGGTAACTGAGCTAAACAACTACCGCCCCGTCGCACTCACTTCCGTCATCATGAAGTGCTTTGAGAGCCTAGTCATATCACCTCCACCCTACCTGACACCCTAGACCCACTCCAATTTGCTTACCGCCCAAATAGGTCCACAGACAACGCTCTCCTGTACTCCCTGTTCACCCACGATTGCGTGGCCATGCACGCCTCCAACTCAATCATCAAGTTTGCGGACGACACTATAGTGGTAGGCTTGATTACCAACAACGAGACGGCCTACAGGGAGGAGGTGAGGGCCCCCGGAGTGTGGTGTCAGGAAAATAACCTCACACTCAACGTCAACAAAACTAAGGAGATGATTGTGGACTTCAGGAAACAGCAGAGGGAGCACCCCCCTATCCACATCGATGGGACAGTAGTGGAGAGGATAGTAAATTAAGTTCCTCGGCGTACACATCACGGACAAACTGAATTGCTCCACCCACACAGCGTCGTGAAGAAGGCACAGCAGCGCCTCTTCAACCTCAGGAGGCTGAAGAAATTTGGCTTGTCACCAAAAGCACACAAACTTCTACAGATGCACAATCGAGAGCATCCTGTCGGGCTGTATCACCGCCTGGTACGGCAACTGCTCCGCCCACAACCGTGAGGCTCTCCAGTGGGTAGTGAGGTCTGCACAACGCATCACCCGGGGCAAACTACCTGCCCTCTAGCACACCTGCCACAGGCCATAAAGATCATCAAGGACAACAACCACCCGAGCCACTGCCTGTTCACCCCTCTATCATCCAAAAGGCGAGGTCAATACAGGTGCATCAAAGCAAGGACAGAGAGACTGAAAAGCAGCTTCTATCTCAAGGCCATCAGACTGTTAAACAGCCACCACTAACATTGAGTGGCTGCTGCCAACACACTGACTCAACTCAAGCCACTTTAATAATGGGAACTGATGGAAATTGATGTAAAATATATCACTAGCCAGTTTACACAATGCTACTTAATATAATGTTTACAAACCCTACATTACTCATCTCATATGTATATACTGTACTCAATACCATTTACTGCATCTTCCCTACACCGTTCTGTACCATCACTCATTCATATATCTTTATGTACATATTCTTTATCCCCTTTACACTTGTGTGTATAAGGTAGTAGTTTTGGAATTGTTAGGTTAGATTACTCGTTGGTTATTACTGCATTGTCGGAACTAGAAGCACAAGCATTTTGCTACACCCGCATTAACATTTGCTAACCATGTGTATATGACAAATACATTTGATTTGATTACATTCAATTCACATTTCCACTTCAAAGTGTTTCCTTTCAAATGTCACCAAGAATATTTTTATTTTATTTATTTTACCTTTATTTAACCAGGCAAGTCAGTTAAGAACACATTCTTATTTTCAATGACGGCAGTGGGTTAACTGCCTGTTCAGGGGCAGAACGACAGATTTGTACCTTGTCAGCTCGGGGGTTTGAACTCGCAACCTTCCGGTTACTAGTCCAACGCTCTAACCACTAGGCTACGCTGCCGATATGCATATCCTTCCTTCAGGGTTTGAGCTACAGACAGTTATATTTGGGTATGTCATTTTAGGCAAAAATGGAAAAGGGGGGTATCCCTATTAACGGCAGGTCATGTGCAAAAAAGCCACTTCAGAGCAACAACAAAAAATCAGATCTGAGCATTCAGATTTAGGTCGCATATGAAACGTTGTAATCGCATCAGGTTTAAGAACCACATATGAATGTGGAATAAATCACAACTAAAAAGATCAGATTCCATGTGGTTTTTGCTGTTTACACGTTTGGGGGAAGAAAAAAAAAATCAAATATGCCAATAAATCGGAATTTGCTGCCTGTGTAAACGCAGCCTACGCGACAGGGAGCTCTATTTTAACAAACCTAACACAATGGTCAATCTAATCACTGTCAGTCTAAGTACTGGTGGTAGCGATATAGGTTCGGGGGTGTGTCAGAAATATTTTAGCTATTTTCACAGGCGGTATTGGAAGCGCAATAGCTGGCGCTAGAGTGAAAGTGCTGGGTTTTGATGAATAAACAAGTTGTAGATGTGACAAGGGCTTGGCCACTCACTGGCCTATCAAGGCACTGCATGGCTTAATACTGCATGTGTTCATCTCAAGTTCAGTAGGTTATTGACAGTCTTTGCACGGTCATCAACTCCAATTCTGCTGGGGGCATGGAATAGTCTTGTCCTAGTCCACTGCGGATGCTACTACAGTTTAATAAATAGCATAGGCTACATTAACGAGTGATCGCAACAGTAATAAAACAATTTTAAAAATCATCCAGTGTTTGCTTGGTGTTGACAGTCAACATTGAAATTGGCTTGAACTAGCCTTCATTAAAGTAGGGTAAGTGTACCTACAGGAAAATAACAAATGTATCTAAATTCGAGAGTCACCGAAGATGTCCACTCACTGTTTTGTTGCTGCCAAACTTGAGCTTTTAATGAAGCTTTGATGATTAAGATTTATTTCAAAGGGGTCTCACAAGCCAAACCCATTATCAACCGTCTTGGCGAATGCATTGGGCAACACCCCTTCTTGAGAAGAGAGGAGGCTTTGCTTGTTTTTTAATCCAATGAAATGGGGACTAAACAAGTCATGTTTCTAAATACGAGGTTTACGGGCACTAAATCTCTCGTTCCATGTGCATTATGCATCACTGCTGGATAGGCCATGCTTCCGCTGTCAACATCCATGCAATAACTAATTGCGTTACCGCTAAGCTCAGCTTTCAGTTGGTCTGAAATATCCCACCAGTGCATACTGAAATTGGCACTTTTGGGGCACGTTTTTAAGGACACACCTCAGATATGCCCACCACAGCGCAAGCAAGTATGTAACAGGTAAATGACCAATCCTGGCGCTAGCGTTTGAAGCTAGAAGAAATTGCAAAGGAGCCTGTGTTTGACAATTATGCGGGCTTCACGCCAGCCGAAAGTAGAGCCCAGGGCCTGTGTTCAACAAGCATCTTAGAGTAGGAGTGCTGATCTTTGAACTCCTCGTCAAATCACTGTTAGCAAAATGAAAAGTTTACAACATTATCATGAGATCACGATTGTTTGACTAATCATACGTTATACTTACACAATCCCTGATCCACATTTTTCACAGATTGGTAACTTGTCTGCATGTCTCACTGTTGAAACAATTTTTGTGGCAGGCGCTTTCACACTCTTAAAACCAGAGGTCTTATCAGGATCTGCAATCAAGAGAAGACACACGTTATCATGTTTTGTTAAGCCACAACACTGCCATTAAATATTTGGAAAACCCTGTAAAATATGACAAAGGCTCTTAAGAAAAAAGATTCTCTGGTCTGATGAAACCAAGATTGAACTCTTTGGCCTGAATACCAAGCGTCACATCTGGAGGAAACCAGGCACCGCTCATCACCTGGCCAATACTATGCCTACGGTGCAGCATGGTGGTGGCAGCATCATGCTATGGGGATGAACAGAGCAAAATAATAACGGATCCTTGAAAACCTGCTCCAAAGTGCACAGGACCTCAGATTGGGGCCAGGTTCACATTCCAACAGGACAACAACCCTAAGCACAGAGCCAATACAATGCAGGAGTGGCTTCAGGACAAGTCTCTGAATGTCCTTGAGTGGCCCAGCCAGAGCCTGGACTTGAACGAGATCAAACATCTCTGGAAAGACCTGAAAATAGCTTTGTAGCGGCGCTCCCCATCCAACCTGACAGAAATTGAGAGGATCTGCAGAGAAAATGGGAGATACTCTCCAAATACAGGTGTGACAAGCTTGTAGCGTCACACCCAAGAAGACTTGAGGCTGTATTCGCTGCCAAAGGTGCTTTACTGAGTAAAGGGTCTGAATACCGGTGCGAACCGGTGCGCCTGGCACTTACTACCATACCTTGTTTAAAAGGCAATTAAATAGTTTGTTTTGCCCCTTCACCCTCTCTGAATGGCACAAACTATCCAGTGTTTCAAGGCTTAAAAATCCTTATTTAACCTGTCTTCTCCCCTTCATCTACACTGATTGGTGGATTTAAGTGACATCAATAAGGGATCATAGCTTACAACTGGATTCACCTGGCCAGTCTGTCATGGAAAGAGCAGGTGTCCTTAATGTTTTGGACACTCAGTGTAAAATATCAGCAGCATGTGTGTGTGAATAAGTACCTGACTCCAGAATATCCTGCAGCACTTTGAATGAAGCTGACTGTCGAGGAGGCTCATCAGCCTCTTGGTTTTCCTTCAGCATTTTGTAGACCTCAGAGTCTGCCACTATTGGTGGTAGAATACCGGACGGATCTGAGCTGAAAAACAAATTACCACAATCAATACAATGAGTCCAATAGTACACAAGCACAGTCAAATCAAGGACAAACAAATGATGATGATGGCGATGGGGCCTCACACATGGCTATGTTTCCTTGAGCAACAGCTGAAGTTCAGTTTGACTTACTGTAACACATACCGTAAGCATTTAACACGTGAAAATGCAGTACATTCTGCGACAGTAAGACACGTCACTTGAAAACCAATAGCTCCCTGAAATATCAGCATTGACCCTTTTCGCACTAATCTCTTTTGACTCATCACATATGTTGCCGTTACGGTTTATTATCCATCCAGTTGCCTAGTCACTTTATCCCTACCTACATATCTACCTTGTATCCCTGCACATTGACTCTGTACTGGTACCCCGGGTATATAGCCAAGTTATCTTTACTCATTGTGTATTTATTGCTGGTGTTCTCTTTTTTTTCTCTCTCTACATTGTTGGAAAGAGCCCATACGTAAGCATTTCACTGTTAGTCTACACCAATTGTTTTACGAAGCATGCGACAAATGCAAAAGACGTTATCATAACCAGCTGGGATAGATCCTTACACGGTGCTGGGCTCATTAGCAGCAGTGCCGATGGTTTTCACGCCATCCACAGTCGCGTTGAAGTCCTTGATATTCTCTGAGGAGTACAGACCGGCAGGGTTGTTGTACTGATTGGTTACCACCTTGGGGCCGAACCCAGCGAATGGCAGGGCGCTCCTGTTGTGGGCGGAACCTATGTGTTTCACCTCCTGCAAGTTGTAGCCAGGGATACAGAAAGTAACGCGTACTGGGAAAAAAAATAGTATATTCTAAATATAACTCAACTTTCAATGCCATCGCTCACACGCATGCCTTGATAAAAATAGTATGACAGTTACTTGACTAATTTGTGGATATTAGAGGTAAAGAATAGCATTGTCAAAAGGTTATTTTGGGTAACCCCTTAATATCATAATAGTGGTAAACAAGGGGCCGCCAAAGACAAAATATGGTGACATGCAAGCACACCATTACCGTACGCAGTCAGTGAAAACAAAATACCTTAAAATCTAGCTCATGCTCCATGCATATTTTCACAAAGACATAACAATAGAAAAAAACTGGCAATTTGGCACACTGGCAGTGGCGCCACACAACAAATAAATGCATCACACTGCTTATCCAATGAAATTATTTAGAGGGGCGAGTTACCCGAAGGCTTTGTAAGCACACCAGTGCCATGTTTTGCTAATTCACTCACACACCGTTACTCTCACATCTCAGGGGTGTGTGGCTGGGTTGTCAATAAAGAGAGAAATAAAGTGGGCCATTACATGGGCCATTACATTCTGGAAGCTCACCCCATTTAAAACAGCTTGAATGCATAAAACATTTTTTTTATGTATTCTGTGATCAAAATGCACTAGGTTTGTGACATCCCTGAAAGCTGTGGAGGACTGACAAAGCACATGCTTCCTACATTAATTCACACTTGTCTCAATTTTCTTGCATCAGAACTTGGCTGATAAAACTCTGGTCTCCTAGGAAATAATCTGTTGAGAAGTAAACAATGACAGGGACATACCCATAAGTCAACTTAATGCCTAATTTCCTAATGCTATCTTTGAGTGAGGTAGGATGTAAGGCAGACGTACCTGCGGCTTAGATGCAAGATTCATCTTGTAAGAGTTGGTCTTTCCTTCCTCAGAAGAGAGCGGTGACCACATTTTAGATTCAGATCTAAAAAGACAGTCAAACACAGTATTCAGACTTGCAATAAACAATATTCAGACATACAACTAACAATACTCAGACTTGCAATGAATAGAGATATCCAAAATATAATAAAAATGAGTACAGATCAGTCCTCAAATGTGTTGATGGGACAACAACCATTTCTAAATAACTATTTTGAGAAAGCAGCACTTCACAACAGAGTTATGCCATGTTATAAAACTACGTTTGGTTGATAGCCGTTAGTTATTCACTAACTCCAAAATGCCATAATTACATTAAGAATTAACTCCAACTCCCCCAGAAAAAAAAGCATCTCGACATCATTTCCCCGTGTTTCTTGCCTAGTATTTTGTTTGGTACAGGCGGGGGGGGGGGGGGGGGTTAATATAATCCTCTCGCTGTGTGCCTATCCAACATGTTTCAAGTTTTATTTGCAATCTCCATGCATACGAATGTGACGAGACTGACAGCTTCTCTGATCCTGATCTCGGGATCATTATAATGGAAATGAAGGGAAGAAAAAAAAAGGAAACGCACATACTTTGCTATCATTTCAGCTGCTTAATGCGATTGTGTTTGCTTGATAACTAGCCAACTAAAGCTAAGGAGGAGAAGTAATGTTAGTTTAGCTATCCTCCATAAATATTTTATTGACAATCAGCTGGTTGTTTACCATTTATTAAATCTTTAATTAAGTTCTTGTCTGCCATCATTGAACCGCTACATGCCAATGATTTGTTTAGCATTGCAATGTGGAATTCATAGAATGAACAACTGGTGGAAGGATCAAATAAAACATATGTACTCATTCAAATAATGCTAATGAAAACGTTTTTTTATTATGTTGCCAACCATTTTATAAAAGGAATAGATGGGTTAGCTGACAAGTCACGATAACGATGTGTGCGTTTCCATAGGGCAGATGTCAGCATGTTTTTGTGATTCTGGATGGCCAGATTGCTAGCAAAAATGCCAAGAAACTGATTTGTGGGGAATCGTCAGTGGCTCACTTCAGAACTTTTCATCTTGTTCTTTATAGCATGTCTTGTTTTGAGGTGTTTTGACTGATTTCATGTCAATGCTAATATGACCAATTTTTAAAATTTTATTTGCTAGCTAGCTAACCAACGACTAATGATGTATTTGAGAGACGATGCTCATTGTGCAAATGTATGTTTTCAATAAACATTGGGAGACGAAATAACTAACATGTTGTCAACAATCTAAGCCAACCCAGTCTGATTTTCCCCATAGTAGCGCACGCATCAGATTTGTTGCTAAACAACCAACCCAAAGGCATGAGAACCTGGGAATTATCATGTGATGACTCCCTCCAGGAAGATAGCTCTAATGAAGATGGCAGCATCGCAACTAGCATCTAGGAATCTTTGCAGTATTTTCTTTTTTTATGTACTATTTTTTACATTATTAGCTCAGGAAATGTTGTGTCATTACATACAACCGGGAAGAACTATTGGATATTAGAGAAGCGATAACTCACCAGAACTACCAGCATAACTGCAAGGAATAAGACTTCCCTGGAGCAGATACTTTGTTCACTCTTCCCAGAGCAATTTCACTTATTCCAACCCACCCCCTCCCCCCCAAAAAAAGGCAGCGGAGGAGAGGCACTCGAGGTGGCCTGCTGGTTCGACTTAGGGGGCGCGCACACCACCTACCGCTTCAGAGTACATTATTCCCTAATGTTCAGTCTTTGGATAACAAAGTTGATGAGCTTAGAGCAGGAATTTCATTCCAGAGACACATCGGGGCCTGTAAGATACTTTGTTTCATGAAAACATGGCTCTCTCGGGATACTCTGTCGGAGTCAGTAAAGCCAGCAGGATTCTCTGTACATCTCGCAGACAGGAATAAATATCTCTCCGGGAAACAGAAGGGCGTGTTTCATGATTAACGACTCATGGTGCAATTCTAGGAACTCAAGTTATATTGTTCACCCAACCTAGAACACCTCACAATCAAATGCTGACCATATTATCGCCCAAGAGAATCCTCCTCAGTCATTGCCACAGCCGTTTTACACCCCCCCTCAAGCCGATACCACGACGGCCCTAAAAAGATCTTTACTGGACTTTATGCAAACTGGAAACCACATATCAGGAGGCTGCATTTATTGTAGCTGGGGATTTTAACTAAGCAAATTTGAGGACAAGGCTGCCAAAGTTCTATCAACAGATCGACTGTACTACTCATGCTGCTAAGACTCTTGTAAGCACTTCCCGAATGCTTACAAGGCCTTCCCACGCCCTCCTTTCGGCAAAATTCATCACGACTTCATCTTGCTCATCCCTTCCCATTAGGCAGAAACTCAAACAGGAAGTACCCGTGCTAAGAACTATTCAACGCTGGTCGGACCTATCGGAATCCACACTTCAGGATTGTTTTGATCACGTGGACTGGGATATGTTCCGGGGTAGCTTGCGAAAATAATCTAGACGCATACACGGATACAGTGACTGAGTTAATAAGGAAGTGTATAGGAGATGTAGTACCCACTGTGACAATTAAAACCTACCTTAACCAGAAACCATGGATAGGTGGTAGCATTCACGCCAAAACTGAAAGAGCGAAACACCGCATTTAACCATGGCAAGGTGACTGGGAATATGGCAGAATACAAACAATGTAGTTTAGTAGGCATATTCAATCTCTCCTTATCCCAGTCTGCTGTCCCCACATGCTTCAAGACGACCACTATTGTTCCTGTCCCCAAGAAGGCAGAGGTAACTGAATTTAATGACAATCGCCCCGTAGCACTCACCACTGTCATCATGAAGTGCTTTGAGACTAGTCAAGGATCATATCACCTCTACCTTACCTGCCACCCTAGACCCACTTCAATTTGCTTACCGCCCCAATATATCCACAGACGATGCAATCGCCATCAATCTGCACACTGCCCTATCCCATCTGGACAAGAGAAATACCTATGTAAGAATGCTGTTTATTGACTATAACTCCGCATTCAACACCTTAGTACCCTCCAAGCTCATGATTAAGCTCGAGGCCCTGGGTCTGAATCCCACCCTGAATAACTGGGCCCTGGACTTCCTGACGGGCCGCCACCAGGTGGTGAACGTAGGAAACATCACCTCCACTCTACTGACCCTCAACACTGGGGCCCCAACAAGGCTGCGTGCTCAGCCTCCTCCTGTACTCCCTGTTCACCCATGACTCCGTGGCCAAGCAAGCCTCCAACTCAATCATCAAGTTTACAGATGACAACAGTAGTAGAGTTGATTACCAACGATGATGAGACAGCCTACAGGGATGAGGCGAGGGCTCTGGGAGTGTGGTGCCTGGAAAACAACCTCTCACTCATCAACAAAACAAAAGGAGATAATTGTGGACTTCAGGTAACAGAGGGTGCGCACCCCCCCCCCCCACCCCCACCCCACCCTCCAGGACACTTACAGCACCCAATGTCACAGGAAGGCCAAAAAGATTATCAAGGACATCAACCACCCGAGCCACTGCCTGTTCACCCTGCTATCATCCAAAATGTGATGTCCGTACAGCTGCATCACAGCTGGGACCGAGAGACTGAAAAACAGCTTCTATCACAAGGCCATCAGACTGTTAAACAGCCATCACTAGCACATTAGAGGCTGCTGCCTATAGGCATAGACTAGAAATCACTGGCCACTTTAAGGATTGGAACACTAGTCACTTTAATAATGCTTACATATCTGGTATTACTCATCTCATATGCATATACTGTATTCCGCTCTGACATCGCTCATCCATATCTGTATCTCGTCTTAATTCATTCCTACTTAGATTTGTGTGTATTGGCTATATGTTGTGTAATTTGTTAGATTCATTACTTGTTAGATATTACTGCTGCACTGTCGGAGCTAGAAGCCCAAGCATTTCACTACACCAGAAATAACATCTGCTAATCATGTGTATGTGACCAATAAAATGTGATTTGATTTCCCAAAGGCTGTTTCCCACTTTTGCCTTAGGTTTAAGAACAGCCCTTAGGCATTAGAGATCACACGATAATCCCCGGGTTCTCATGCCTTATTGCTTAAAACACTTACATGAAGTTGGTACATCAATAGTTAAGCTCAGACCTAAACAAATCCAAGGTGGACCCTCCCTCCCCCTTTAACAATTTGAACCACACAAATCTGTATCCCTTACATATAACTACATCAGGTGTAAAATATTCTGTACTTTTGCTGAGTTGGACCATGACTCAGTGCTTTTTAAACCCATCTGAGTCTATGGAAAACTGCAACATGTCCATGCAACTCCCTACCTGTCAATAGAAAGGACTATTTCCTCTAAGCAGCCCTTGACCTTGTTCTGTGCCTGCAGGTGAGACATGTTCTCAGTGGGCTCTCCATCTATGGCCAGGATCTGATCCCCGATACACAGATTGGCCTGTGCAGCCCTACTGCCATTAGTGACCTGAAACATACAGTACATCATAATCATCAGCATCAACATACTTATCAAAATTGGAACGGAGTATTCTGGGATTAATCTATGACATTTCAGGAGGACAAGGATCCTTTGTCCCATGGCAGGTTGTTATGTGGTAAACATGGGTGCAGTTGTCAGAAATAATTTGTAACACATGATAAGTATCATGGTGACTAAGAATTCTAAAGGATGTCTTTGAGAAATGTAAGAAATAGCAAGAATCTGTTTCACAAACACACCCATGGTTGGGTAGGTTAGGTTATTTTCTAAATGTAATCCGTTACTAGTTTCCTGTCCAAAATACTAATCATAAAAGGTTACTTTAGTATTACCCAAAAGTTTGCATTACTTTTCCTATAAGAGGCATTTGAAGACGACAAAAATAATCCATCAAACGTGTTTGGTTTTGGCGTTTTTCGTCATGAATCTTGTTCTGGAGGCAGCTCTGCAGTGGTCACTAGCTGACACAGCCACAAATTCATAAAATCTGCTTTTAAACCTAACCCCACTGCTAACCCTAATGCCTAACCTTAGAATGATACAAAAAAGCTTTTTTTTATTTAGCCAATTTTGACTTTCCAACTGACCTATCTGGTGGAAATCGCCCAGTTCTGCCACAAGAACAAGACTCATCCCAATAAAAGTCAACCTGTGAGTCATCATAGTGGACTGATTTGTGGCCAGACTTGCTTGCTCAGGTAGAATTTGTTTTTACATTTGTGCTATTTTTTCAATACTGAATTGAATGTCATTGACAAAACAGGTGTCATAATGTATTTTTCTGCAAAATTCTTTCAGAATTCAAAAGTAATCCAATAAATAATCAAAAATGTTCAAAAGTATCAATAATCTGATTACAATAGGTTTTGTTGGTAAATGAACAATTAAATCATACTTTTTTTGTAATCAGATGACATGTAATCAGTTACTCCCCAAACTTGAACAAACCTAACCATATTGTTTGTGGTCAAAGATCAGAGTTTACATAGCTGTCATTCATTTGGTTGCATCTACAACACTTCAATGGGTTCATGTCCTTTATACTTAAGCCCTCAATATATTTTGCCAGTGTTTCCTCAATATGTACTTCTGAGACAACCATATGTGCCCAGCGTTGAGAACAAATATTGACATTTTAGTCATTTATCAGACAGAGTGATTTACAGTATCAATTAGGATTAAGTGCCTTGCTCAATGGCACAGTGGCAGATGTGTCACCTAGTCTGCCCAGGGATTCGAACCAGCAACCTTAACTGCTAGACTACCTGCCACCCAAATATTATTTACTTTGGGAATATACAGAGCAGTTCAGTGCTATGAAAATCTAGGAGAAACACTGCAGTCTCAAGGGATGTGATGTCTTGCTCTTCAGTTTTTCTGTGGGTGTCAGAGTAGACAATCCATAGGTTAAGGCTGTACATTGCAATATGAATGCCAATATGCACAATAGGCTGGACAGTGAGAATTTCCCACAGTCAAAGTAAGAGCTACAACGCTAATATTTGTTTAAACTCTTTAAAGTTATGTTCTGTGGGTGTCACGGGGTTACAAGTTCAAACCCCCGAGCTGACAAGGTACAAATCTGTCGTTCTGCCCCTGAACAGGCAGTTAACAAACTGTTCCTAGGCCGTCATTGAAAATAAGAATTTGTTCTTTAATTGACTTGCCTAGTTAAATAAAGGTCAAATAAATAAATGTAGGCTATTCGTGCGCTCTAACCAGCAGACAGCACTGTTGGCTAAAACGCACTTGGCAAAACACCCACTATATGATTCAATAACAAAAACATGTGAGAAAAAAACATCAGTAGAGTTAAATGTGATGGAAACACCTTAAAATTAGATTTTTTTTTCGGTACATGAGAATTTAACCGCAACATGTATGTATATGCGCCACCGGACAAGGTCAGATGCAGTTACATTGTAACAAAAGTGACAGATTCTCTGAAACACTTACCCGCGAGATAGTCAAGGGTTGTTCAAAATCTTTCCCACCAACTAGACGGAATCCCCAAGGTCCAGGACCTTGCACGACAACTTGTAGAGGCATAGCCTACTTCCAAACTGGCCGAAACCGACTTATAAAATAACAATTCTGTTACAGCCTGTCAGATATGATATGTGTTATCAAAATGAACACACTTCGAGGAGGCTACTTTGTAGGAAAGGAAAGGAAAGGAAAGGAAAGGGGCGGTTACTGTGGCAAAGCTGAGCGAATAGTTTTGGAAGTTTACACGCTGATAAGTGCAGATCTCCTAAATTTGTTCAAGGATGCACGATAACGTCGTCACACTATATGCAACTTTACCATTTATGGGTGAGCCATATCACAGGATGTGGGATGTGCCACTCCCATAATTTTAATTCCTGCCATTCACTCCACTTAGTAGGCTACTGCCGACAAACTGAAACATGTCCCCGTGAGTGTAGGCCTCATATGGATACTGTATTCTACTCTACTGTATTTTAGTCAATGCCACTCCGATATTACTCGTCCTAATATTTATATATTAAAATAAAATAAAATGTTATTTGTCATATGTGCCAAATACAACAGGTAAATGCTTACAGGTAAATGCTTACTTACAAACCCTTAATCAACAATGAAGTTTTAAGAAAAATACAAAACAATTAGAAATAAAGTAACAAATAATTAAAGAGCAGCAGGAAAATAACAATAGTGAGGCTATATACAGGGGTTACCGGTACAGAGTAGGAAAAGGCACCGGTTAGTCGAGGTGATTGAGGTAATATATGAGAATGGGGGCTCGTTCAGTCCTCCTTTTCCTGTAGTTCACAATCATCTCCTTTGTCTTGATCACATTGAGGGAGAGGTTGTTGTCCTGGCACCACACAGCCAGCATCTTCCCTATATGCTGTCTTGTCGTTGTTGGTGATCAGGCCTACAACTGTTGTGTCATCGGCAAACTTAATGATGGCATGGGAGTCGTGCCTGGCCGTGCATTCATGAGTGAAAGATTCCTTGATGCCCTTCCAGACTCCGTCTGCCTACCCAAGGACGCCAGAGGACAAAAATCAGTTAACCACCTAACTGAGGATCTCAATTTAATCTTGCGCAATACCCTAGATGCAGTTGCACCCCTAAAAACTAAAAACATTTATCATAAGAAACTAGCTCCCTGGTACACAGAAAATACCCGAGCTCTGAAGCAAGCTAACAGCAAATTGGAACGGAAATGGTGCCACACCAAACTGGAAGTCTTCCGACTAGCTTGGAAAGACGGTACCGTGCAGTACCGAAGAGCTGCAAACTTTCTACTATTAAACTCGGACAAAACAGAGATGCTTGTTCTAGGTCCCAAGAAACAAAGAGATCTTCTGTTGAATCTGATAATTAATATTAATGGTTGTACAGTCGTCTCAAATAAAACTGTGAAGGACCTCAGCGTTACTCTGGACCCTGATCTCTCTTTTGAAGAAAATATCAAGACCATTTTGAGGACAGCTTTTTTCCATCTACGTAATATTGCAAAAATCAGAAACTTTCTGTCCAAAAACGATGCAGAAAAATTAATCCATGCTTTTGTCACTTCTAGGTTAGACTACTGCAATGCTCTACTTTCCGGCTACCCGGATAAAGCACTAAATGAACTTCAGTTAGTGCTAAATACGGCTGCTAGAATCCTGACTAGAACCAAATAATTTGATCATATTACTCCAGTGCTAGCCTCTCTACACTGGCTTCCTGTCAAAGCAAGGGCTGATTTCAAGGGTTTACTGCTAACCTACAAAGCATTACATGGGCTTGCTCCTACCTATCTCTCTGATTTGGTCCTGCCGTACATACCTACACGTACGCTACGGTCACAAGACGCAGGCCTCCTAATTGTCCCTAGAATTTCTAAGCAAACAGCTGGAGGCAGGGCTTTCTCCTATAGAGCTCAATTTTTATGGAACGGTCTGCCTACCCATGTCAGAGACGCAAACTTGGTCTCAACCTTTAAGTCTTTACTGAAGACTCATCTCTTCAGCGGGTCTTATGATTGAGTGTAGTCTGGCCCAGGAGTGGGAAGGTGAACGGAAAGGCTCTGGAGCAACGAACCGCCCTTGCTGTCTCTGCCTGGCCGGTTCCCCTCTTTCCACTGGGATTCTCTGCCTCTAACCCTATTACAGGGGCTGAGTCACTGGCTTACTGGGGCTCTCTCATGCCGTCCCGGCAGGGGGTGCGTCACCTGAGTGTGTTGATTCACTGTCGTGGTCATCCTGTCTGGGTTGGCCCCCCTCCCCTTGGGTTGTGCCGTGGCGGAGATCTTTGTGGGCTATACTCAGCCTTGTCTCAGGATGGTAAGTTGGTGGTTGAAGATATCGCTCTAGTGGTGTGGGGGCTGTGCTTTGGCAAAGTGGGTGGGGTTATATCCTTCCTGTTTGGCCCTGTCTGGGGGTGTCATCAGATGGGGCCACAGTGTCTCCTGACCCCTCCTGTCTCAGCCTCCAGTATTTATGCTGCAGTAGTTTGTGTCGGGGGCTAGGGTCAGTTTGTTATATCTGGAGTACTTCTCCTGTCCTATTCGGTGTCCTGTGTGAATCTAAGTGTGCATTCTCTAATTCTCTCCTTCTTTCTTTCTCTCTCTCGGAGGACCTGAGCCCTAGGACCATGCCCCAGGACTACCTGACATGATGACTCCTTGCTGTCCCCAGTCCACCTGGCCATGCTGCTGCTCCAGTTTCATCTGACCTGAGCCCTAGGACCATGCCCCAGGACTACCTGACATGATGACTCCTTGCTGTCCCCAGTCCACCTGGCCATGCTGCTGCTCCAGTTTCAACTGTTCTGCCTTACTATTATTCAACCATGCTGGTCATTTATGAACATTTGAACATCTTGGCCATGTTCTGTTATAATCTCCACCCGGCACAGCCAGAAGAGGACTGGCCACCCCACATATGCTCTCTCTAATTCTCTCTTTCTTTCTCTCTCTCTGAGGACCTGAGCCCAAGGACCGTGCCCCAGGACGACCTGACATGATGACTCCTTGCTGTCCCCAGTCCACCTGACTGTGCTGCTGCTCCAGTTTCAACTGTTCTGCCTTGTTATTATTCGACCATGCTGGTTATTTATGAACATTTGAACATCTTGGCCATGTTCTGTTATCTCCACCCGGCACAGCCAGAAGAGGACTGGCCACCCCACATAGCCTGGTTCCTCTCTAGGTTTCTTCCTAAGTTTTGGCCTTTCTAGGGAGTTTTTCCTAGCCACCGTGCTTCTACACCTGCATTGCTTACTGTTTGGGGTTTTAGGCTGGGTTTCTGTACAGCACTTTGAGATATCAGCTGATGTACGAAGGGATATATAAATACATTTGATTTGATTTTGATTTGAATGGGGAGTACAGGAGGGGACTGAGCACACAACCCTGAGGGACCCCCGTGTTAAGGATCAGCGTGGCGGATGTGTTATTACCTACCCTTACCACCTGGGGCGGCCTGTCAGGAAGTCCAGGATCCAGTTGCAGAGGGAGATGTTTAGTCCCAGGGTCCTTAGCATAGTGATGAGCTTTGTGGGCACTATGGTGTTGAACGCTGAGCTGCAGTCAATGATTAGCTTTCTCACAAAAGTGTTCCTTTTGTCCAGGTGTGAAAGGGCAGTTTGGAGTGCATTTGGGATTGCATCATCTGTGGATCTGTTGGGGCACTTGCCAGTTGGTCAGCGCATGCTCGGACTACACATCCTGGTAATCTGTCTGGCCCTGCAGCATTGTAAATGTTGACCTGTTTAAAGGTCTTACTCACATTGGCTGTGGAGAGCATGATCACACAGTCGTCTGGAACAGTTGTTGCTGTCATGCATGTTTCAGTTTTACTTGCTTCGAAGCGAGCAAAGAAATAATTTAGCTCATCTGGTAGGCTCGTGTCACTGGGCATCTCTCGGCTTTGCTTCCCTTTGTAGTCTGTAATAGTTTGCAAGCCCTGCCACATCCAACAAGCATGGAAGCCGGTGTAGTATGATTAGATTTTAGTCCTGTATTGACGCTTTGCCTGTTTGATGGTTCATCGGAGGGCATAGTGGGATTTCTTATAAGCTTCCAGGTTAGAGTCCCGCTCCTTGAAAGCGGCAGCTCTACCCTTTAGCTCAGTGCAGATGTTGCCTGTAATCCATGGCTTCTGGTTGGGGTATGTACGTACAGTCACTGTGGGGACGACGTCATCGATGCACTTATTGATGAAGCCAGTGACTGATGTGGTGCACTCCTCAATGCCATCGGAAGAATCCGGAAATATATTCTAGATTGTGCTAGATAAAGAGTCCTGTAGCTTAGCATCTGCTTCATCTGACCACTTTCTTATTGATCACTGGTGCTTCCTGCCTCAGTTTTAGCTTGTAAGCAGTAATCAGGAGGATAGAATTATGGTCAGATTTGCCAAATGGAGTTCGAGAGAGAGCTTTGTATGCATCTATGTGTGTGAAGTAAAGGTGCACATTTAACATGCTGATAGAAATGAGGTAAAACGGATTTAAGTTACCCTGCATTAAAGTCCTCGGCCACTAGGAGCGCCGCTTCTGGATGAGCATTTCCCTGTTTGCTTATGGCGGTATACAGCTCATTGAGTGTGGTCTTAGTGCCAGCTTCGGTCTGTGGTGGTATGTAGACAGCCATGAAAAATACAGCTGAAAACTCTCTTGGTAAATAGTGTGGTCTACTGCTTATCATGAGATATTCTACCTCAGGCAAACAAAACCTCAAGACTTCCTTGCTGTTCTATCCTGCCGATGCAGTGTATAACCCGCCAGCTGTATGTTATTCATGTCGTCTTTCAACCACGGCTCTGTGAAACATAAGATATTACAGTTTTTTATGCCCCGTTGGTGTGATATACATGCTTTTAGCTCATCCAATTTATTTCCCAGCGATTGCACGTTGGCCAGTAGTACGGATGGCAAGGGCAGATTAACCACTCGTCGGTGGATCCTTACCAGGTACCCCGATGTCTTTCCGTGATATCTTTTCCATCTCTTCGGGGATGACGGGGATGAGGGCCTGTTTTGGTGTCCGGAGTAAATCCCTCTTGTCCGACTCATTAAAGACAAATTCTTCGTACAGTCTAAGTTGAGTAATTGCTGTTCTGATTTTCAGAAGTTCTTTTCGGTCATAATAGACAGTAGCAGCAACATTATGTACAAAATAAGATAGAAAAAATGCGAAAAAACTAACAAAATAGCACAGTTGGTTAAGAGCTCATGAAACGGCAGCCATCCTCTCCGGCGACATCTTCTTAATTCCATTATTTTCCTTTATGTTATTTCTTTCTTTTATTTATTTATTCCATTATTTTACTTTTAGATTTGTTGTGAATTGCACTGTTGGAGCTAGGAACACAAGCATTTCACTACACACACAATAACATCTGCTAAATATGTGTATGTGACCAATACAGTTTGATTTGATTTTATATGCCCTCCAAAGAAGGTCGGTGGACCAAGCTTAAAAGGTCAGTTTAAGAAGGCAGAGGTGGTGTTTGCTCGATTGCATTTAGAACATTGTACATTGAACTAGTCATTACATCTGGTTGGAAAGCATGTGAATGGTTGGTGTCTGGAGTGTATGGTCGATGAAACGGTGGAACGTGTGTTATATTGTTGTAAGTATGTTGAAGAGAAGGAAAGATTGAAGTGTAGGGTCATTGAGGTTGGGGGGGTTTGGAAGGGATTTATGGGGATGGGGGAGGGTCTATTAGAAGTTAGTAGGGGTATTTTATATTTTCTTAGAAGTACTGAGTTAGGTAAGAGGATTTAGAAATGTTGTAAACCGTGATTGACCATACACTCCAGCAAAGTAGGTGGTGGCATGCACCTTTAACATTGGTTTGCGGACTGCCATTATATCATAGAAGAAGAAGTGGTTTCCATAGCCAGAATCAACAACTTCTGCATATTAAAAACAGTTGCTTTTTCAGAAGGTGTAAAGTTCACAGTTAGCAATTGTTATGTACAGTAAATGCAAGATGAAAAGTACCAGTGGCCTACCTTTGGCACCAAGTGAGAGCAGGTCCGCCGGAGCCATGGCCTAGTGACACACGATTGCGAGCCTTTTGGATAAAACAGGGGTAAATCCTGTATGGTAATGCGCCACTGTACAGTTTGGGACCCTGAACATTTTCAGATATGGCGCTATCGCAAAAAATACCTCCTTGCGGCCATGGTGGCCATTTTCCATTCCGCCATATCAAATAATGTTTGTTGCATCATATCTCATGAACCGAACATGAAAACTCAGAAAATATGCATACCCCTATTTTTTGATGGCAAAAATGACAGTGATGCCATGCACAACATCAAAAACAACTCCAGGCTTCTGTGGTGGCCATTTTGCTAATCCGCCATAACCGGGCAATGTCATTTTCGGTTATATCTGTAGAACCAACCATGATAACACAGAAAAGGTGATGTCTACACCAATGTTTTGATGGTCAGTGATTACAACAGTGCCATGTAAAACATCATAAACAGTTTAGATTTTTATATAATGGTAAACCAATGTTTCTGACAACGCACACAATATATTATTTATGTAGCATAGTGAACTATACAGTTGTCTACTGCTGTCGTCTTGCCTCTGGTTGTGAATGTGGATACTGTGTGACACTGTGTAAATTAATTTAACACAGGAAGGCCTTTGAAATTGTTTGGGGCCAGGGAATTGGAGATTTCATGGGCACATACAGTGCTTTCAAAAGTGTTCACACCTCTTGACTTTTTCCACATTTTGTTGTGTTACAAAGTGGGATTATAATTGATTTAATTGTAATTTTGTGTCAATGATCTACACAAAATGTAATGTCAAAGTGAAAGAAAAAGTATATATTTTTTAATTAATGGGATATAAAACACAAATATATCTTGATTAGATAAATATTATACATGTTAGAATTACCTTTGGCAGAAATAAATTACAGCTGAGAGTCTTTCTACACACCTGAATTGTACACTATTTGCCCATTATTCTTTAAAACATTTGTCAAGCTGTGTCAAGTTCGCTGTTGATCATTACGAGATTCAAGTCTTGCTATAGATTGTCAAGCTGATTTAAGTCAAAACTGTAACTAGGCCACTCAGGAACATTCAATGTCGTCTTGGTTAACAACTCCAGTATATATTTGGCCTTGTGTTTTAGGTTATTGTCCTGCTGAAAGGTGAATTTGTCTCCCAGTGTCTGTTGGAAAGCAGACTGAACTAGGTTTGGGGAGTCAACAGGGTTTGGGGTGTCAACAGGGTTTGGGGAGTCAATGGGAGAAGTGAAAATGTCTTCCTTAAATAAGGATTAGTCCTTTTTTCCCCCCAATTTTCGCTTAAAATGAGATACCCTAATCTAACTGCCTGTGGCTCAGGCCCTGAAACCTTGGTACCATTTGAAAGAAAACACTTTGAAGTTTATGGAAATGTGAAAGGAATGTGGTAGAATATAACACAATAGATCTGGTAAAAGATAATACAAAGAAAAAACAACCGTTCTTTTGTATTTGTTTTGCGCCATCATATTTGAAATGCAAGAGAAAGGCCATAATGTATTATTCCAGCCCAGGTGCAATTTAGATTTTGGACACTAGATGGCATCAGTGTGTGCGTAAAGTTTTAGACTGATCCAATGAACCATTCCATTTTTGTTCAAAATGTTGTATCAAGACTGCCCAAATGTGCCTAATTTGTTTATTAATAACTTTTCATGTTCAAAATTGTGCACTCTCCTCAAACAATAGCATGGTAGTCTTTCACTGTAATAGCTACTGTAAATTGGACAGTGCAGTTAGATTAACAAGAACTTAAGCTTTCTGTCAATACCAGATGTGTCTATGTCCTGGGAAATGTTCTTGTTACTTACAACCTCATGCTAATCACATTAGTCTATGTTAGCTTAACCATCCCGTGGAAGGGACACTGATCCCGAATAAGTTTTAAGTGAAAAACTCAGCAAGCAAAGCGAGGCGGGTGGAAAGGACAGGACAGGCAGAGCAGTGACTGTATGCAAGCGCGATAAGTCCATATCTCCAATCGTCTTTGCGATGTTGTGTTTCAATAAATGGATGAATTGGTCTAATTTAACCCTTAGCTACCTCTTCCAATTCAAATGAGCTAAAGAAAACGTTTTATTGTTTTGTGTGACTACAGCACCATCAATAAAATGCATAAATAGAGACATGTTTTAATCGAGCGAGGCGTCAGTGGACAATCCGCCTGCCCGGCTTCGGTTGGGTCTGGGTCATTATATTTCAAAACAATGCATTCTAAAATAAATCACACACACTCCTCGCCTTTGGTGAGTTGGCCTTTGTTGAGTTTAGGCCATTAAAGGCACAACCTAGATTCAAGCCAATGTCGCAAGCAGCTAAACATGTCATTACTACAGCCTCGTGAAATTGACAAACTGACACTTTCATTTACATCAAAAACAACTTTATATCAAAGGAGTGCCTTTTATTTGACGGCCTGCACATGCGCAGTCCGGACGAACAGGACTGTTACGCATTTTGGTACACCATAAGTACATTAATTTCCAATTGAACGCTGCATTTGCCTTGCAGCAGTTGCAGGGCGTTCTGTGTGGTGCATACGTTGGATTTATCGAACGTATGTGCCAAACTGTATACATAGAGGGCTTGAAAGAAATGGTAGCAGAAGGTGAATATTGAACTTTGTTGCACACACATTGAGATGATGTTGCGTACTATTTTGCACAATGATGCTATGGGTGTGATCAAGGCATGAGACCCGATTGTGTGTTTATCGCCTACAAGCGAGATCAGGGATTTCTATTGGAGAAGCAGTTTCTGAACCTCTTCATGTATATTCTCTTTGGTAGCACACTCTCTAAGTGTGTCCTTGTTCAGTCTGCAGTGAGACACAGGTCACTTTCCTATCTTCTTCCTTATTACCATTGAATGGATCATGACCAAAACCACAAACCCAGTGGCACAGTGGCAAGAAAAAGTATGTGCACCCTTTGGAAATACCTGGATTTCTGCATAAATTGGTCATACAATTTGATCTGATCTTCATCTAGGTCACAACAATAGACAAACACAGTCGGCTTAAACGAATAACACACAAACAATTGTATGTTTTCATGTCTTTATTGAACACACCGTGTAAACATTCACAGTGCAGGGTTGGAAAAGTATGTGAACGCTTGTATTTAATAACTGGTTGACCCTCCCTTGGCAGCAATAACCTCAACCAAACATTTTCTGTAGTTGCGGATCAGACCTGCACAACGGTCAGGAGGAATTTTGGACCATTCCTATTTACAAAACTGTTTCAGTTCAGCAATATTATTGGGATGTCTGGTGTGAACTGGTCTCTGGAGGTCATGCCACAGCATCTCAATCAGGTTGAGGTCAGGACTCTGACTGGGCCACTCCAGAAGGTGTATTTTCTTCTGTTGAAGACATTCTGTTGTTGATTTACTTCTGTGTTTTGGGTCGTTGTCCTGTTGCATCACCCAACTTCTGTTGAGATTCAATTGGTGGACAGATAGCCTTACATTCTCCTGCAAAATGTCTTGATAAACTTGGGAATTCATTTTTCTGTCAATGATCGCAAGCTTTCCAGGGCCTGAGGCAGCAAAGCAGCCACAAACCATGATGCTCCCTCACCATACTTTACAGTTGGGATGAGGTTTTTATGTTGGTGTGCTGTGCTTTTTTTTCTCCAAACATAGTGTTGTGTGTTCCTTCCAAACAACTCAACCGTAGTTTCATCTGTCCACAGAATATTTTGCCAGTAGAGATGTGGAACATCCAGGTGCACTTTTTCAAACTTCAGACGTGCAGCACTGTTGTTTTTGGACAGCAGTGGCTTCTTCCATGGTGTCCTCCCATGAACACCATTCTTGTTTAGTGCTTTATATATAGTAGACTCGTCAACAGAGATGTTAGCATGTTCCAGAGATTTCTGTAAGTCTTTCGCTGACACTAGGATTCTTCTTAACCTCATTGAGCATTCTGCCCTGTGTTCTTGCAGTCATCTTTGCAGGACAGACACTCCTAGGGAGAGTAGCAACAGTGCTGAACTTTCACAATTTATAGACAATTTGTCTGACCGTGGACTGATGAACATCAAGGCTTTTAGAGATATTTTTGTAACCCTTACCAACTTTGTGCAAGTCAACAATTCTTAATCTTAGGTCTTCTGAGATCTCTTTTGTTCGAGGCATGGTTTACATCAGGCAATGCTTCTTGTGAACAGCAAACTCAAATTTTGTGAGTTTTTTATAGGGCAAGGCAGTACTAACCAACATCTCCAATCTCGTCCCATTGATTGGACTCCAGGTTAGCTGACTCCAAACTCCAATTAACTGTTGTAGAAGTACTTTTTGGAGAAGGGCCTAGGGGTTCACATACTTTTTCCAACCTACACTGTGAATGTTTAAAAATGTATTCAGTATAGACAGGAAAAATACAATGTGTGTGTTATTAGTTTAAGCACACTATGTTTGTCTATTGTTGCGACTTAGATCAGATCAAATTTGATGACCAATTTATGCAGAAATCCAGGTAATTCCAAAGGGTTCACATACTTTTTCTTGTCACTGTATTCTCCCCAGCTGTAAGAATATGTACATAAAGATATATGAATGAGTGATGGTACAGAGCGGCATAGGCAAGATACAGTAGATGGTATTGAGTGCAGTATATACATATGAGATGAGTATGTAAAAAAAGTGGCATAGTTTAAAGTAGCTAGTGATACATGTATTACATAAAGATGCAGTAGATGATATAGAGTACAGTATATACATATACATATGAGATGAATAATGTAGGGTATGTAAACATTATATTAGGTAGCATTGTTTAAAGTGACTAGTGATACATCATTTCCCATTAATTCCCATTATTAAAGTGGCTGGAGTTGAGTCGGTATGTTGGCAGCAGCCACTCAATGTTAGTGGTGGCTGTTTAACAGTCGGATGGCCTTGAGATAGAAGCTGTTTTTCAGTCTCTCGGTCCCAGCTTTGATGCACCTGTACTGACCTCGCCTTCTGGACGATAGCGGAGTGAACAGGCAGTGGCTCGGGTGGTTGTTGTCCTTGATGATCTTTATGGCCTTCCTGTGACATCGGGTGGTGTAGGTGTCCTGGAGGGCAGGTAGTTTGCCCCCGGTGATGCGTTGTGCAGACCTCACTACCCTCCTGCCCCCGGTGATGCGTTGTGCAGACCTCACTACCCTCTGGAGAGCCTTACGGTTGTGGACGGAGCAGTTGCCGTACCAGGCGGTGATACAGCCCGACAGGATGCTCTCGATTGTGCATCTGTAGAAGCTTGTGAGTGCTTTTGGTGACAAGCCAAATTTCTTCAGCCTCCTGAGGTTGAAGAGGCGCTGCTGCGCCTTCTTCACGATGCTGTCTGTGTGGGTGGACCAATTCAGTTTGTCTGTGATGTGTACACCGAGGAACTTAAAACTTACTACCCTCTCCACTACTTTTCCATCAATGTGGATAGGGGGGTGCTCCCTCTGCTGTTTCCTGAAGTCCACAATCATCTCCTTAGTTTTGTTGACGTTGAGTGTGAGGTTATTTTCCTGACACCACACACCAAGGGCCCTCACCTCCTCCCTGTAGGCCGTCTCGTCGTTGTTGGTAATCAAGCCTACCACTGTTGTGTCGTCCTACATGGCACCGTTGTAATCATTGACCATCAAAATGTAGACATGACATTTTCTATATTATAATGTTTGGTTCAGGAGATATGATGCAAAATACATTAGTTGGTAAAAGCAATATAAATCGTTTGAACTGTATTGATCACTTTCAAATCAGAGGTTGAATTGGGATGTTGTTGGTGGTGTCGGACTCACTGTAGCCAAAATGGTTTACTTTTCCATGATCATTTATGTGAAACATACGGCCCACAGATCGGATCCGGCCCACTAAGGGGTCCAATATATTCAATATTCTTTATTAGAATGACTCAAACTAAACTGTGTAGGAATGATAATGGACCTACATTTAAACAGTTTCTTGACTGTGTCCAGCTCGCTAATAATCATCCCCAAAAAATAAATATAGACAGTCGGGGAGTATTGAAAATTCCATAAACGATGGATAGAGCACTACAGTTTCCAAATTGTGACGGCGAGGAAATATAAAAAACATTTCAGTGCGGCCCTTCGGACCTTGTGGAAGACCGAATGCGGCCCCCGAGGCAAAATGAGTTTGTGCTGTCTCCTATCTAGCACTGATTATATAATCAGCGTTATCCATGACATCTCAGGTTCTCTGGAGTATACCTGCGTCTGTGAGTCTGTTGTGTACAGTATGGGCTTTTGAGAAAATGATCAGAATAAGCTTAGTCAAACAACATTAAATACAAATAACTGTAAAAAAAAAAAATTTAAACCCTTCAGTTGTTTCAAAGTTAGACCTATTTGTCACGCCTTGGTCTTAGTATTTTGTGTTTTCTATAATTATTTGTTCAGGCCAGGGTGTGACATGGGGTTATTGTATTGTCGTGTTGGGGTTTTTGTAGGCATTGGGATTGTGGTTGATTAGGGGTGTGTCTAGTATAGGCTTGGCTGCCTGAGGCAGTTCTCAATCAGAGTCAGGTGATTCTTGTTGTCTCTGATGGGGAACCGTATTTAGGTAGCCTGGGTTTCACTTTGTATTTCGTGGGTGATTGTTCCTGTCTCTGTGTAGTTCCACCAGATAGGCTGTAATTAGGTTTCACATTCCGTTTTGTTGTTTTGTATTTGTATCAGTTATTTCATGTACCGCGATTCATTCATTAAAGACATGAGTAACCACCACGCTGCATTTCGATCCGACTCTCTTTCTACAAACGAAGAACGCCGTTACACTACTAAATGACATTAGACACATGGTACTTCAGGATGCTTTATAGAGTTTATTAAATATTGCATAATACCGAAATCACAGCAGTAAATAGTGTTGTCTTCATTTTAATATTGACACTGAAACAGCACTGCAAAAAGAAAAGAAAAAAAGCTAACAAACAAAACCTGTTGCAGGTTGTGCATCTTGGCAAACTAAAGAAAACAAAATATATATAGTATTGTCACACACCGGATAGGTGCAGTGAAATGTGTTGTTTTACAGGGTCAACCATAGTAGTACGGCACCGCTGGAGCAAATGAGGGTTAAGTGCCTTGATCATTAATAATATCTTTGAAGCAGTGTCACTCTTTAGTCAAGGTACTGGTACAGTAGTGGTACCTAGTACATCTATTCTCCCATCAAGGACCAAATCTAATGGTATAAACAATAGTAATATCCTTAAATATGACATATGGATACATTTCTGTGATCATCAATAAAAGCAAATGAAAATTAGGCACAATTTGTATTTGAAATAAGGCATTACGATCCTCACAAAATGGCAGCGTAATGTTACTTCATATGCATCAAACTGTCTGTGCTAAATAACTCTTCACTCTGTGCTTTGCCCCCCCAAAAAATCATTCAGGTAAATAAGCTGGAACAACTGATAGAGCTTTATGTGACTTTTCCCATCACTTGGATTCCATACTTCTTTATTATACATATTTACAATCCTTATTGTGCCAGGCTGTTTAATGGTTTACATGTTAATTCAAGCTGAAAGCACGGATCCTTTTTACATAATGTGTGTATACAGTACTCCACAATCATACATTCATACATCCTGCGATGTTTCATGGAGCACATTATCACATCAACATTCTACACTGACTTGTAAAGGCTATCATACGATAGCACAAGAAGAGCGATTGCTTGTTGCCAAAGTCTATCATACAGCCAGTTTGACATGGAACAGACCTTTCCTTATTAAATTGTCCCTGGATCTTATAAGCTTTGTTTTGACTTCGGATGTCTGTGTTGGAGAAGGGTAATATCTATAGTGCAAGTGCTAGCATGGGGGCACCACGTAATTAAATAGAACACATTGTGTTATACTGTATCTCTATGTGGTAAACAGCTCACAGCGGAGTCATAATACAACCACCACTCAGGTTATCCTTCAGAAACATCAGTTATGGCAGTTATGTAGAGCAGACCAAGGGGAAATGTAAGACACTACTTACAAACACATGAATGGCCATACAGTCGGACCACATTAGGCTGCTGAGGGGATGACGGCTCATAATAATGGTTGGAATGGAGTAAATGGACTGGTATTAAACACATGAGAACCATGTTTGATGTGTTCGATACGACTCCATTGATTCCGTTCCAGCCATTACTACAGCCCATCCTTCCCAATGAAGTTACCGCCTGTGAGTAGAGCACCTCATCTATGCTTCACTGTTGCCGCAAAATACTTCTTGATAGTCATATGAATGATTTAGAGACAAACTCAAGCACAATGTAACTGGTTCGGTAAGAACAACTGTCACACAAGACTATTCTCATCAATGTTGGATGTTGGCTGTAAAAAAGCTAGGGATAAACGATGTTGGATGTTTGAGTGTTGTATCGTCTCACGTCAATGACAAACATTGTAACAGCTTGACAGAATGAAGCTTTCTATTCCTTTCAAGTACAACAGACAAATGAGTAAACAGGCAGAGCTGTACTTCACTGTAGAATAAATATCTCACAAGGTAACATGATAGGGGGTAGCCACTTAATAACTCCAGACCATGTCCCAATTTGGTCAATGCTAATCATCACTGCACTACTGTCGCTAACTTCATCAAGTGTAACTACATAAAGATATGTAACATATAAATAATCTTAATCAGTATCAATCCAGGAACTAGATTAGTATTACTACTGTAAAAAAAGGTAATAATACTAGTTAGATGTTGATAGTCTTACTGATATATAATTTCAATTATACTGCCTAGTGAACCTAGACTGTCACTCATGACATTTAGGATTCCACTGAAGAACACATAGCAGTTAGTCATAAAGAGGAAGAATTTGACATGACTAAGTTAAGAGAGAAGAAAGTAGAGCTGCCACAACATAAGGCATCCTTTTTTCAATCTACCAAGTTTTCAGAATATACAGTATTCTGACATGGTGCATGCCTTTTTACCAGTTTACAAATCTGATGAAGCTTTGAAATTGGGGACCTCTGTCCTCACAGGAAGACTGCTTCGATGCTTTGATATCCGATTTCAAAGCAATCTTCCTCAAGGGAGTAGTCCAGCTCAAAGATAATTAGTCATGTTTATCTTGTTGTGCCTAGACCTCAAAATAATGATGGCACTAACCTTTTTAATGCGAAGAAAATTACATGTCGGATAAAATAAAAACAAATTTGTCGCTAAACTTTCCAATGTTCTTTTGTTGTTGTTGTCAGTCAAATGAATTATGCAAGAAATGGCGGTGGAAATACCTTTAATAAGAAAATATTGATATAATATCATATTGAAGTTAACTTGGGAGTCATGTGATATGTTGTGTGGTCGTCCCACTACAACTCGGGAAAACATGCAGTTTATTAAGCTATAGATTGAATAAGTTATCATAAACTTCACAGGGTGGTGAAAGTGCAAGGAGATGAGCTTAAATGCTCCATTCCAATAAATATTCTAGTAACATGTTAATTGATGCTTGGCTGCTGTTGGCTGCTGTTTGACAATTCAAATAATCACATAATGTTGGCTCGCTTACCCGCACTCTATCTGTGAACTGTTGGCTAAAAGCGCACGTGCCAAGATCAGAGTGGACATATTCTCTATATAACACAACATTCTTGTGACAAAACCATCAGTAGTGTTGAAAATGCGATGGAAACACATTTCACTTTTTTGGGGCATGGGAATTTGACCGCAAAAAGCTATATTTATGTGCACTACATCATCACGCAGAGCCTTTTCTCCACAACAAGTCCATTTGATTCAACCACATCCCTTGGTGGGAAAATGTGCATATTGTTTTTATGCGGATTGTCGAATATTCACATTCAAATCTATCGCCAATTGGATGGAAACCTAGCTATTGATACAGTTAAGTGCTTAAAAAAAGTGGCATACCACGCCTGTCCTGTGGTTCCACTGGAGCCAGTCTAGTTTAGGCAGCTGTCTGCCACCAGCTACCTCACAGGAATCACAGAAGATCACGCACACTCACCCATTAGCTCATACACACACACACGAGCTATCTTCATTAGGTACATACATAGCACAGCCAGTCTTCCTGATTGCATTCATTACTTCATCTGACAGAAAGCTTAGCTAATATGTTTGATCATTGGGATTTCTATCATGCAGATGAACGTGCTCGAATTATAGTACAGACCTTGAATAGAAACCAGAGGCAATACTAAAATGGCATTGGAAGCTTTTGGACTACACCGAGGTAAGAGTGTTCTGCTATTTTTTATAAAGACTACAAGCCTAACATTGTCACAAACATAGGTTTCTAACTTTTAGTGCCTTCTGAGCTAACAAAATCAAGCCATTCCACGATGATACACAATATAGCAGGCCTATAAATTTGTTGCTTTAAGTTCGCTGTCAGGTCAATGGGTTTTTGAAATTGAAACCCAAAAGGAATATGGTCTGTTGGACACGGTCCAAGTATGTGCCATCACATACAGGCTGGTACCTTCATGGAATATCCAACCAAACACTACATGGGTTTTCCTAGAAAAAAAATTGGTATTCTAGACAGCTAAGCAAGTCATGTCAACCTTCAAATATATCTGCATTCAACATTAAATAAAACAACTTTTCCCAACATAGGTCCTGGAAGGTAGCTGATGAATAACAGCTCCTATTTCTCTAGAGCAGCAACTACACATTTGAGCCCTCCTGATCTATCATGGAGGTTGTAAGAACCGCTCTCTTGATCCATAAATTGCTCCGCTACTGCCCCCTCATATAGATAGACATTCATGTGCTTCAAAAATACTTTGTATAGTAGTTAACAAATCACAAGGACACACCGCAAGTACTATACCTACTGTATAAGAATATACCGTGTACAAAACATTAGGAAAACCTGCTCTTTCCATGACAGACTGACCAGGTGAATCCAGGTAAAACCTATGATCCCTTATATCACTTGTTGAATCCACTTTAAATCAGTGTAGAAGAAGGGGATGAGACAGGTTAAAGAAAGATTTTTAAGCCTTGAGACAGTTGAGACATGGATTGTGTATGTGTGCTATTCAGGGGGTGAATGGGCAAGACAAAAGATTTAAGTGCCTTTGAACGGGGTATGGTAGCAGGTGCCAGTCGCACCGGTTTGAGTGTGTCAAGAACTGCAACAATGGTGGGTTTTTCAAGCTCAACAGTTTCCTGTGTGTATCAAGCATAGTCCACCACCCAATAGACATCCAGCCAACTTGACACACTTGTGGGAAGCATTGGAGTCAACATGGGCCAGCAATTCCTGTGGAACGCTTTTGACACTTTTGAGGCTGTTTTGAGGGTAAAGGGGGGTGCAACTCAATATTAGGAAGTTGTTCCTAATGTTTTGTACACTCAGTGTATGCTGCAGTGTGTGACATTGAATTGTTTGACTAACAATTCCATTGTTAGAATATCATATGATAAATCCAGCCATGTACTGTGCAGGACGTGGTTAGGGTATGTGTACACCACACTGACGATTGGGCAGAGTGTCAACAGCTAGCTTTCTCCTATTGTCCCCTCATGCACCTTAACATACCTCAGACCAAACTGATCACTTACATTAGACAAACGTATTCACTTGACTAAATAACTGTCCTCATTTAAACAGTCAAGAGTAATAGTAATAACTTCCCAACACTCAACAGGCAACCAAGGGTTAGAGCTAGGTTCTCCTCACACTATAAATGTTTGTTGACGGGTTATAAGTTGACCTCTTTTACGTAATTTCCTGGAAACGTGCCAAACTGTTTTGTCCTCTTCGAGGTACCTGAGAACAAAACAACAACAACATTTGTTAGTCTTTGCAATCAAATGTGCCTCTACTTATGTGACATAATAGCAACCACTACTGTTGAGTACATAAACATAAACACATACGTTTTCAACTCTACGGGCTCTATTTTTTTTAGGCCAAACGCATGCTCATTGGCAATTCCCGAGTTGTTAAAGGTGGAAGGGGTGGAAGGGGGTTGCGCTGAGGTGGAAGGGGTGGAAATATTTGATGTGTGATTAAAAACGTGCCAATTTCAAGTAGCGCTACTGGTGATATTTAAGACTCACTAAAATCTGGTTTAGCAGTAATCCAATTGGTTATGGCATCGATTTTACCAGCGGAGGCACACAGTAGCCTAATCAGTAGCCTATAACCAATGTTTTATTAAAATATCTTCCAGCAGCAAAAGAGTCAACTGCCATTACCGTATTTCTTCATATTGGACATTATTTTTGGTCCATGCAGCTTCTGTGAAAAGTTAGGACTCAATAGGGCCTATGTGAGATACCCATTGAATGAAAGGTGCCAGTGACTATATGAAGTCTGTTTAGAAACATCATGTCATTACAATAGACTGTTTATTGTTTTTCCTTTATCATTTTGTTAAAAAAATAGTATCTTACACTTTCATCTCTTGGACCTAACTGTCCAATCGCTGTGCTTGGTGCAGAATCTGCTTGTAGCCTAGGCTATTTGCCTGTTCATTTATTTACCTTCCACGTGGCAAAGCCACTAACAGGCTATATCAACGGCAATGGTAGGCTAATCTTATTATAATGGTTGGGCAATATTCATTTGTCCATGGCTCGAACATGCAGTGCATTTTTGAAATGCAAATGCAATGTGTGTAGATAAATATTTGATAAATATATACTATTTAATAAACAATATTCAATGTATAGGACAAACATCCACGCCTTAGGGGAGGATGGCTCATAATAATGGCTCATAATAATGGCTCATAATAATGGCTCATAATAATGGCTGGAACTGAGCGAATTTAATGGCATCAAACACGTGGAAACATATCGGCTGCCTTCGATACTGTGAACCATCAGATCCTCCTCTCCACCCTCTCCGAGTTGGGCATCTCCGGCGCGGCCCACGCTTGGATTGCGTCCTACCTGACAGGTCGCTCCTACCAGGTGGCGTGGCGAGAATCTGTCTCCTCACCACGCGCTCTCACCACTGGTGTCCCCCAGGGCTCTGTTCTAGGCCCTCTCCTATTCTCGCTATACACCAAGTCACTTGGCTCTGTCATAACCTCACATGGTCTCTCCTATCATTGCTATGCAGACGACACACAATTAATCTTCTCCTTTCCCCCTTCTGATGACCAGGTGGCGAATCGCATCTCTGCATGTCTGGCAGACATATCAGTGTGGATGACGGATCACCACCTCAAGCTGAACTTCGGCAAGACGGAGCTGCTCTTCCTCCCGGGAAGGACTGCCCGTTCCATGATCTCGCCATCACGGTTGACAACTCCATTGTGTCCTCCTCCCAGAGCGCTAAGAACCTTGGCGTGATCCTGGACAACAAACTGTCGTTCTCAACTAACATCAAGGCGGTGGCCCGTTCCTGTAGGTTCATGCTCTACAACATCCGCAGAGTACGACCCTGCCTCACACAGGAAGCGGCGCAGGTCCTAATCCAGGCACTTGTCATCTCCCGTCTGGATTACTGCAACTCGCTGTTGGCTGGGCTCCCTGCCTGTGCCATTAAACCCCTACAACTCATCCAGAACGCCGCAGCCCGTCTAGTGTTCAACCTTCCCAAGTTCTCTCACGTCACCCCGCTCCTCCGCTCTCTCCACTGGCTTCCAGTTGAAGCTCGCATCCGCTACAAGACCATGGTGCTTGCCTACGGAGCTGTGAGGGGAACGGCACCTCAGTACCTCCAGGCTCTGATCAGGCCCTACACCCAAATAAGGGCACTGCGTTCATCCACCTCTGGCCTGCTCGCCTCCCTACCACTGAGGAAGTACAGTTCCCGCTCAGCTCAGTCAAAACTGTTCGCTGCTCTGGCTCCCCAATGGTGGAACAAACTCCCTCACGACGCCAGGACAGCGGAGTCAATCACCACCTTCCGGAGACACCTGAAACCCCACCTCTTTAAGGAATACCTAGGATAGGATAAAGTAATCCTTCTCACCCCCTCCCCCCTTAAAATATTTAGATGCACTATTGTAAAGTGGTTGTTCCACTGGATGTCATAAGGTGAATGCACCAATTTGTAAGTCGCTCTGGATAAGAGCGTCTGCTAAATGACTTAAATGTAAATGTAAATGTAAACATGTAATTAATGAATTTGACACCGTTCCACCTTTTCCGCTCCGGCCATTACCACGAGCCCGTCCTCCCCAATTCAGGTGCCACCAACCTCCTGTGGTTGGTTGGTTTGCTTTATGTTCATGGAACAAGAGATGCGATTTATGACATCATGCTTCTAATCCGATCCTATTTAGAAATATTGTTGTTGTAGAAAAAAACCCCAAACAGATTAATTGCTTTTCATTTCATTTGATTAAAAACCAAACTTATTATAAAGATTTAGCGACAATGGGTTTATGTTGAGAATGTACATGGCTATTTCTGGAGAAGTGCAAGTATGATCAGTAAGTTGGCTCCGTGACGTTTATAAAACATTACATTTGGGAGCAGATTAACAGTGAGAGTGGACATTCCCCCTTTCTCTTTATATTCAATCTTTGTCCAGCTCCTGTGAAAAGTTTGGATGTGCCTAAAACCCCCCATTGTCTAAGTTGCCTTGTCTGTATTATAAGCCCACGGGGAGTAATTTTGGTGCCTGTAACTATTTAGACAGCCCCATTTTTATTAGAATTATACACTGTCTTTTTAGGCCTCATCAATAGCCTAGTGAATTTAATCTTGCTTATTGATTACGTTTGGCATGTCCATGTCCAATTTACAGTAGGCCTATCCCCTACAGCCCCTACAAAACAATGTATTTCCATATTGAAGCAACGCAATTAGAACAATGTGGACTGCAAACATATTCAACGTATTTAGCAAATATGGGGGAGGCTATTTAACTAACTAGGAGTTGATGACAACGCAATACATAGAAGACCGTAAATACACAACTTAAAGTGACCACATATTTAGCCATTGAGCACGTTCTGATTGGCCAGTGAGGTGTCAAGTCGCTATGCACCCACAACTTCTTTATTCATCAAGACCCAGCTACCGCTTGCTACTGCGCCACTACTTTCGGTTGTGAAAATAGCTCAAATATTTTTGACACACTCCAAAACCTATAGCGCTACTGCCAGCGCTAAGATTGACCATTGTGTTAGGTTTGAGATAATAGAGCCCGATGTGTTTGAACCTCCTCTATATGCACATTTCTGAGAAACTACCCACATGGCAGTTTTACCCTCTGCTGTCACTCTGCTGTCACTCTGCTGTAACCCTATATGGATGAATGTGACTTTGACCATATCTTTGGGAATCCATTCTGAGCCCTCAGGCACATACCAACAAACCAGCCATCATCGCACTTCTCCATGACACTGACAAGATCTCCCTCCTGCAGCTCCAGCTCATCTTCATTCTGTGGCACATAACTGTACAAAGCCTGGAAACTGTAGGATAACATTACATGAAGTTAGAACTACAACCACAAAAGGACTTGAGAGACATAGTACCAAAAACGAAATATGAGACGTATTTACAAGACCAGGGTAGTGTTCAGTAGGCACCAAATGGTTTAAAACCAACTGAAACAGGGAGCGACTACTGGGACTCATTTTAGTTTTCTATTTGCAAAGCATTTTAAAATCTTTTCTGTGGCATGCCCTAATGAACATGACTCGGTTAAACTGGGGCCTTAAGTCAGAGTACAACAGTAAAACAGAAACCAGAGTATCCAGAGCTCAGACTAGACGTAGGGACAGACGTCAGACGGCCATACTCACATTCCACAGCTGAGACGGCTTGGCTCCGGGCTGCTGCTGTGGGACTGGGGTTGCTGGGAAATGATGAGAGATTGTTTACTGGGGTGAAGGGGGGGCAGGAGTCTGTGGAGGACAGAGTCATTGGGGTGGGGGGAGAGGGTGCTGCAGTACCTCACCGAGGTCTCGGCTATATTCATGATCTCATTACACACCGCCTCCTAGTGACAGTGGTCAGGTCAGAAGTCAGTCAGAGAGAGAATTCCCAGTCAGCCCAGAAGGAGTGATGAAGGAGTTGGGTAGAGGGGCAGGGCAGGGAGTTAGAGGGTGCACAGGAAGAAGGAAGGTAGGAGGTCCAGTGAGTAGCAAGGCAGAAAGGGAGGGATCCGTTAGAAACCAGGAAAAACCAGGAAAGTCGTGAAACACCAGAAGAGATGGTAGTGGAGTCCGGCCGAGGGATAAGCATGGAAGAGCAAGACACTAGAGTGAGTGGCATATAGAATGAACACAGTCACAATTAACTATTAGTTCACGTCTGATACTATTCAAAAGATGATACGCACAATTAGTGGGGAGGAAAAGATGACAGCAAAGGTCATGCAAGAATGCGGTCATATTCATCTTATTGACTTGTTCTTCACAGAAACTCAAAGTAACAGTCTAAAGCTGAGATGGGGTTTAGGATAAACGATTAGTTAAGGGACGAAGTTCAGTTAAATTTACAGTGACGAGTTAAAGCAAGCGATCATCATAGATCATGATAAATGAATCCCCACCACATATTTCTCATCCAGAAATACCAGACATATTCATTTTCAAACATTATCGTCGCCCCAAAAAAGGCAAATCAGCACCTTACCGTGAATGAGTTAGCATTCATGTTGTTGTCCTGGATGTCAAACAACATGACAGGGCTTCTGGAGGTTCTTCCATGGTAGTCACTATCATTCTTCAGCAGCTGTAAGAGGAACACACACATTAGACTCTATGGCTCACAAATAGGAGTTCCCCACTGGGCAAAGATGTCAATTCAACATCTATTCTACGTTGGTTCCATGTAATTTCATTGAAATTTCATTGAAATTACATGGAAACAACGTTGATTCAACCAGTGTGTACCCAGTGGGTGATTTCTGGAAGATGCAATTCATTTCCAACAGCGTGCTGTAAACACAATCGTAGTGGAAGTCAATTTACACTGTTAGAAAAATCAATAGACATACAGTATCTCTCAAACAAAAGTTATTTTCTATAAAAACATTCATACATTTGTTTCAGATTGTTCACAAACCAGTCTTAATCCTCAAATAGTAATTGGCTTCTCTATGACAATATTTTCCAATATGATGGTATAATTGTGGGGGTCAAGAATCTGCAACCCCTCTGAATCATTCAACACATAAAAAATTAGAAAATCATGCACGGTCACATGGTTTTCATTCCAAACACCTGAGATAAATATTCATATGAATATGAATTTAATACTCAAACATGTGCATGTTAGTAGCGCACACACAAACAAAAAAAACATGCAGACCAAAATATGACACATGAGTCGTGTAAGCTTTGCTGACTGCATTGGAGGAAGGTCAACTTTAGGTCAATATTACAGTTAGTTGTCATTCACTATCTATTGCACAATTATCTATCTAGAGGCAGCAACAACGGAAACATCCTATTATTGTGGCTCATGGAGGGAAGAACTCCAGTTCTAACCACAGTGAGCCCGAGATGCAACACTGCACACCATGCAGTTGATCAGATACCTCTGCAGGGCTATTTCGCCAGCTGCCCAGGGCTTCGCGGCCAATGCCCCTGTCTCCCTCTGCCCCCTCCCCCTCCATCAACTCCCTCTCCAGGATGCTCAAGGGGCTGGCCCCTGTCAACCAGCTCTCCAGGCCCGCCCCTCCACAGGGGCTCAGGCTGCGGGACAGACGAGGAGAGGGAGGGGAAAGCAGGAAGTCCTCCCCCTGGGGCGGGGTGAAGGTGAGGAAAGGGGTGGCCGAGCCAGGGCGGGGCGGGTAGGGCGGGGGCAGGGGGAGGCGGAGGGGAGGCCATGGGGGAGATGCAATAGGGGCTGCCGCAGATGGGGGCACGGGGCTGGCAGACTTGGAGGGGGCAGGTACTCGCCCCAGCGATAAGACACAGAGGGGAGCGGGGGTAGAGGAGGGGTGGGGGCAGTTGGGGGGCTGGCACCCCCTATGGTCAGGGAGATCCACTCAGAGGAGATGGCATGGACCTCGGGGGACACAGAGCGGCGGGGGGAGCGGGGGAGGGGCAGGGGGGATGTGGTGAGCCGGTTGTTACGGACACGGTTCAACTTATAGACCAAAATGACCATCCAGAGAGAGGGGAGGACGAGGGACAGAAACGGAAAGATTAAACATTACACATGAGTATGAATAAACAAAACACAAATAATAAAGTTAAAATAAATAGCAATACTAGGCCACAAAAGTAAACAAAAAAAACTGAGGCAAACTTGGAGTGTTGTATTCCTGGACAGACAGCTATACCAGAGAGTGTGTGTGTGTGTGGAGCGTGTCATTACCTGAGGGGAAGCATTGAGGCTGCGGTGAGGTGATTGGCCAACGGGGGGGTCTGGGTAATCCAATCCATTCTTTACTCTGGGTCGTTTGTGCACCTCTATGTAGGTGACTGGGAATATACCCTGGCGATTGGTGCCAGAGACTTTGCCCTCGTACCAGTTCTCATCGACCCTGCGAATCAGGATGATCCTCTCACCCTGTAGACATACATTGGCATCCCGTTAGCTCATACTATATAATCGCACATTTAGATGCATGATATAACAAACCATTATATAAGATAACATAGTAAAACATTAAAGCAAGCACAAACTAAATACCATCAGCTCACACAAGATTTCTGATAAGCATACTGTATTTCCTGTATCCTGAAACTATGATGGTACTATGTTGCAATACTTGTGATTTCCATCTGTATTACGTAAAAAGATGAACAAATGTTACAGCTGCTACGAACCTCAAAACCCTTAACACCTAGTTATTTTTACCTTTCTGAATGACATCTCCACCACCGTGTCCCCTGTAAAGTTGAAGCGTGCAATGGCCTCTCCATACTCCAGCACCTGCACTGGGGCACTCTTCTTTGGCTGGGCCTTCTCCGTAGGGGGAAGTAGCTGGAGAAAACATACACGCAAAGCCCAAAATACAAATCGGTCAATGTCAATGCTAGGATCTAGTGTCAAGTTCAGGAGGCAATCAGTCAAAGTCAATGATAGGTACTGTAACAGTGTCACATTCACGAGGGCACGCTGTAGTACAACATTTTGCAACAGGAAACACATATCTGTGCTTTTCCAATGGACAAGGTGGCACCTCCCTGTTTCAAAACAGTTTCTTCCTACTGAACACGACTCCAGTGAATACCAATACTGGGCCTCTTCCACTGTTGAACTTTTCAACTGACTGGTGTCATATAACCCTGAAGAATTGACTTGTGTCATAATAACACTGCAATGACTGGTCAATTTGGCACATCAGTCTGTACCGTACTGTAGTGAGTTCCATTTTGAAACAAAAAGGTCAGAGTTCATTTTCCGTTACAATATTGTAACGGTTTGTACCTCAACATAACTCCGCGGGAAGATGCCGACTCTGCCGTGATGCTCCCCTTCAAACCAATTATTATCCACCTGTCGAATGATGTACACAATGTCTCCCTTTTGAAATGGTAACTCCCTGAAAAAGAGAGCAACAACAAACATATATGTTAGCTATTGGATTCCACAATATGCCAAATTAAAAATAGAAGCATTATGTCAAAAGGCATATGAGCAATATGACAAAGGCAGAAACATGACCACATCTCGACCACATGAAACATTTCACTATGAGACTCAGAATGAGGTCTACCCACATGGAAATTGCCATGTGAGAGTGGAGATGAATATAAACCAGCCAGCCAGCCAGTCAGTCACACTAATGCCTATATGGTACAGTAACATGATGATTACAACACACCAAGGCTTATATTTTGCTGCAGCTTAACATATTTTGTGCATGTTCTTGAAGTCACTCATGAGATGTGCGTCAATGCGTTTTACCCACTTTAGAGTCTCCGCTCTGAAGTCAAACCGAGCCAGGGCTGGAGTTCTCTGTAAAACAAACAAAGCAGGGACTGTTAGAAAATAAGGATGGATAAAGCAGCCTGGACTCCCATGGCATGTTTAATTTTTTATTTCTTTAATTTTACTTTTATTTAACCAGGCAAGTCAGTTAAGAACATATTCTTATTTTCAATGACGGCCTGGGAACAGTGGCACTGCTCAGGGGCAGAACGACAGATTAGTACCTTGTCAGCTCGGGGGTTTGAGCTCGCAACCTTCTGGTTACTAGTCCAACGCTCTAACCACTAGGCTACGCTGCCGCCCCATGTACTGAACATTGGTTATTCAGTTCAGGCTGGCCTTGCATGCCAGGTTCACACAAAACTATCTTTTAATTTATGTGCACGTGAATTACTGCTGGTGGTTACAGTATATCTTTATACCCCGTAGTAAGACATTATTTATTCATAAAAGTCGAGGCACATGAAAGAAATCTCTTGTACATGTCAGGCTGCAATAAACATTTGTGTTCTTCTCTAAAGCATACAAAGCACTACAAACTAACAATAACATAATAACATAATATGATTCCCGAATGTATAAAAACATAAACATATAATCCAGAGTCCAGTAATTTGTACTGGTCGGTAATTAGTTCAGATGCTTAAATGTTTTTGAGTGCTAAATTTAACTTCTGAGCTCATCTGGTTGTTAGTTGTGCCCTTTCAGTGTCCCTGATCCACTGAGAATATTCTAGCAATGACAGGAATGAAACGACTCATGTGACTGTTTCTGTACGGTGGTGGTAAATACTGAGCTACTGTGGACTGCAGTCAAACAGATGCCAAAAGAGCAGGCAGACCGATCAAAATGCAGTAAATGTGTGTGTCAGGGAAAACAGAGTGAAAGGCTAGGATCATGATGACATACAGTATTTTGGGCAGATTTATTTAGCTGGTCCCTGAAAATAGAGTAGAGTAGAGAGCATACTCTTTGTTGTCCGGGTTTGGCCGGAGTAGGCCATCATTGTAAATAAGAATTTGTTCTCAACTGAATAAAAGGTTAAATAAAAGGTTTAAAAAAATCATAATTGGAAGTGTATGGTATTGTAAAAAGGTATGTTGAAACGATAAATCACAAACATAATGGGTGAAAAAAACTGTAGAACCTATATTGTGCTAACCTGTACAAAGCGTTATGTTGAACCTTGGAATGTGTTTATAGCTACAACTACTATCCCAATAGCTTCATTCATCCATATTTAGGCAAGCAATGTCAAATCATGATGTAAGTACATTTCAATCGTTGTAGTCAGAGGAGTCATGCTCATAGGGGGCACAGGGGCACATGCCCCTCAGATTTGTAAGGTTTAAAAAATTCCAACTACCCCAAAATATTTGGGGTTGTTGTTATTTCTCTGTAATACAGCTAGCCACCTAGCAATTTTAGGTAGTTGGCTTTAGCTCAGCCCAGATAGGTTCCCAATCTCCCAACCTCATAATTACAGTGCCTTCAGAAAGTATTCACACCCCTTGACTTTTTCCACATTTTGTTGTTACAGTGGGATTAAAATGGATTTGTCATTTTTTTTGTCAAAAACTGTAACTTGGCCACTCAGGAACATTCACTGTATTCTTGGTAAGCAACTCCTGTGTAGATTTGGCCTTGTGTTTTAGGTTATTGTTCTGCTGAAAGGTGAATTCACCTCACAGTGTCTGGTGGAAAGCAGACTCAAATCAAATGAGTCTGCAGTGCAGTCTACAGTGAAATGCTTACTTACGGGCCCTTCCCAACAATGCAGAAAGAAAATGACAAAAACAGAAAAAGTGGAATGAACCAGGTTTTCCTGTAGGATTTTGCCTGTGCTTAGCTCCATTCCGTTCCCAGTCCTTAACGATTACAAGCATTCCCATAACATGATGCAGCCACCACTATGGTTGAAAATACAGAGAGTGGTACTCAGTAATGTGTTGTATTGGATTTAACCCAAACATACACTTTGTATTCAGGACAAAAAGTGAATTGCTTCATCCATTTGGAATAATTTTATACTGTACCTGCTTCCTCCTTTTCACTCTGTCAATTAGGTTAGTATTGTGGAGTAACTACCATGTTGATCCATCCTCAGTTTTCTCCTAGCACAGCCATTAAACTCTCTTAAAGTCACCCATTGGCCTCGTGGTGAAATCCCTGAGCGATTTCCGATTTCCCTGAGCGATTTCCTTTCCAGCAACTGAGTTAGTTTTGGAAGGACGCCTGTATCTTTGTAGTGACCGGGTGTATTGATACAGAGCTCAAATGGATATGCCAATGTCTGCTCTTTCTATTTTTACCCATCTACCTGTAGGTGCCCTTCTTTGCGAAGCATTGGAAAACCTCCCTGGTCTTTGTGGTTGAATCTGTGTTTGCAATTCACTCCTCGACTGAGGGACCTTACAGATAATTGTGTGTGTGGAGTTGAGAGATTGAGGTAGTCATTCAAAAATGTTGTTAAGTACTATTATTGCAAAGAGTGAGTCCATGCAACTTATTATGCGACTTGTTAAGCACATTTTCACTCCTGAACTTATTTAGGCATGCCATTACAAATGGGTTGAATACTTATTGACTCAAGACATTTCAGCTTTTAATTTTTTATGAATGAGTTTATTAGTTATTGTTCAATTGAATCCATTTTAAAATCAGGCAGTAACACAACAAGATGTGGAAAAAGTCAAGGGTTGTGAATACTTTCTGAAGGCACTGTAGCTACCTACCAAGAAGCCATTTCAGGCTATCAATCAAGTTAAAGAAGCTATACTGAACAGAAATATAAATGCAACATGTAAAGTGTTGGTCCCATAGTTCACGAGCTGAAATAAAAGATCCCAGAAATCTTCCATACGCACAAAAAGCTTATTTCTCTCAAATGTTGTGCAGAAATAAGTTAATACGCTAATCCAGGCACCTAACAGGTGTGGCATATGAATAAACTGATTCAACAGCATGACACAGGTGCACCTTGTGCTGGGGACAATAGAAGGCCACTCTAAAATGAGCAATTTTGTCACACAACACAATGCTACAGATGTCTCAAGTTGAGGGAGGGAGTGTGCAATTTCGCCCTTTTGTGGGGAAAAACTTATTCTGATTAGCTAGGCCTGTCTCCTCAGTGGGTGGGCTTGGGCCCATGCCCTCCCAGGCACACCTATGGCTGGCACCTGCCTAGTCATGTGAAATCCATAGATTAGGGCCTTATTTATTTATTTCAAATGACTGGTTTCCTTATATGAACTAACTCAGTAAAATCGTTGAAATTGTTGTATGTTGCGTTTATATTTTTTGTTCAGTATAGCTTGTCTAATTATCTTAGCTGGCATGCCTGCTAGCAAGGCTGGTATACTTAAAAAAATGACCACGAGTTAGGATTATATAGACAGCTCATGATGTATGCTTAGATATGCAGAAAAATACTTGTTTTTTTTACATAGAATTAAGCATAACGATTATGGCTCTAGATTGCAGGAAAAAGCTGTTTCAGGTGTTTGAAAAATATTTTTGGGGTGCATGACACCCCTGGTTGTAGTCATCATGGGTGTTGACCCATGTTGAATGTAATAAGCAGTAAAAAGGCAGAACAATGATTCAAGCCAGAGTTACTAATGCCCTAATCACCGTAACATCTGACTCAAATGTACAACGATTGCTTCAACCCTTTGAAGTCTGGTCACAGCTGACAAAACCATCTGTGAAAGCAGGAACCTGACTGTCTCTCCTCCCCTCACACACAGTACAGTACACTCACACACAGTACAGTACACTCACACACAGTACAGTACACTCACACACAGTACAGTACACACAGTACAGTACACTCACACACAGTACAGTACACTCACACACAGTACTGTACAGTACAGTACACACACTGGTGGATTTAGGTATAGGTGACATGGGCAGCCTCCCAGGGCGGTATCTTGCCGGGGGCGGCACGGGGCGCCCGCACAAAATGAAAAAATCGGAATGGTTACATTTGCGAGATTGGTTTTCTATAGCTCATTTGCACATCATTTCAATGATATCATGTCACCATGTGGGACTGTGGGTCAATTAACCATGTCGGAGTGGGTGCCCTGATTCTAGTTTGTGAGCTAGGCAGGCTGCTGCCTGGGAAGGTCTCCCACTCAGAAGTACAAGATGGGAGGGGGGCTGGGGTAGGTAGACCTCAGGTCTCTCCACTGGAAGCCCGAGGTAGCGGGAGCGGGGGAGTCTATCAAATAGCGCACCTCTAACTTGGATTTTACTAATTGCATTAGTACTGTACGAAATGCTACCAAATAAACCACAATTCATTCATAATACTGTGGATATATTGTTTCACATACATATTGTTGCATTTCTTTCTGGTTTGTGCAAAGTCATTCAGAATAATATAAAACCAGTCTGCACACCACCAAGGTGAATTGGTTTAGTCTTGACTCTTGGTTGACAGTGTTGGGGGATGGGTAATGTAGTCTTGACTCTTGGTTGACAGTGTTGGGGGATGGGTAATGTAGTCTTGACTCTTGGTTGACAGTGTTGGGGGATCGGTAATGTATTGATGCTCGAGTGCCAAATCGACACATTTGTTTCTATTTGTCTTTGTTACTTCTTTTTGATATTTGAGTCTTGTTTTTTGTAAATGTTTTTAAATGTCATGATTATTTATTTGAGTTGTTCCAAATGTCTGAATAAAACAGTTAGTGCAGAATGTTTTTTGTGTGTTTTTTTGCGGTGGGGCTGAAGGTGGGGTTCGCCATACAAGCTAGATCCGCCACTGCACACACACACACCAAAATAGCTGTCACTTTTTACAATGAGAAGGATGGCACTGTATTGTACCTCTGATCCGGATTTCCTCTTGTCTGCGTCATTGATGTTGATGTTGAGCAGGTCTCCGAAACGTTCGTTAGTGATGAACTGATGGTGGGTGGGAACAATTCCCGTGTGTCGCCTCGATGCTGTGTCAGCCTCTTCCTGCTCCCTCTTCAGCCGCCGTTGCTCTTCCAAAATTTTCTGCCAGGAAACATACCATTATCTGTCATTTATTTAGTATTTGACTTGTTTTTGAATGCCACATTAATAGTTCTAAGGACCACGGACACTCCAAGATGGAGGATGGAAATGATAGGTAAAGCTATTTGAATATGGGGGAAAATATTTCACAGTTTTAGTATACGCTGAACAGTTTTTTGTAATATTTATCAGATTTTGTTGAGAGAGGACGACAAAAGAAATGTTGCAGAAACAATAAACAAACCATAAAACAAACAATAAAGAAACATTACCTCTTTATCTCCATGGCGTCTCCTGACCACCTCATCCAGGCCGTCACCAAGGTCTCCTTGGGTCAAGGACTCTGAATCTAATACAAAATAAATCAATCAATTATGTCCTGAAATTCTCCAAAGGCATTCAACATTTTCCCATAGCAGAGTTCATCAATAGTGCTGCTTTCAATATCTATAATATTGCAATAAACAAAAGAAGAAATGGCTCTAAACCCCATTGCAATACCACTATTACAATAAGAACTGTAAAACATATTTTGACAATGCAAGGGAACACTGTAAAATATAGAACTAGACATGCTCCGGAGAAAAGGGGTCTGTTGCAGTATGACAAAGGAAAGATACACACACTGAAGGGGAAAAAAAACATATTCCCACATGCACAAAAACAATAAACACAGTATGACACAGCTTTATTTAGCCTGTTTCTATGAAACAAATACTAGAGGTGGATGGCTATAGAGAAAACAAAATACTGTACAAAACATTCAGATCAACAAAAAATAAGTGACTTATGATATGGTTGATGTACAATGTAAATGCATATCACCCATCACCAATGAGTCATCTGATCTCCACACTGACATGTTTAATTACTTCATCCCAGTTATCCCTAACTGTATCCCTAAACTCATCTTGCTTCCCAGGCAGCCATTAGCAATAGACATTTCACCATTCCTCAAACCAAACACAATAAGAAAACCCCTATAATTACCAACCTCTGAGACATAAATCCATGTATTATTACACAGAATATATACAGAAAGTACCAATACCAGCTATAAGGAAATAAGAGGGAAGCACATAGTCTCTCTACTTGAAATTCCAGTCTTGTCAGAATGATAAAATGGAGGATGACAGACGAAAACAGACCCCTGACACAGCACATTTGCTTATGCCAAAGCTGACAAAAACCGAAAGCACATAGCCTTGTAAAAGATATGGTAACGCATTACTTGAGGGTGTATACTGTATGCCATATGCATTGCCATAACAATAGCCTGCACCAACATTACATGGCATTTTACATGAAGATCAATACATTTTTATCTAAATGAATCCCTTTTAGCCAATCTATTTTAACACAATTCAGAGAAGTGTCATGTAGGCCTCGGACGTGTTTATGTAGCTATGTATAACTCCTTAAGACCTGTCACTGAATAAATACATTACCAAAAGTTGTCAGAATGCACTAAAGTTACAAGTGTTTTGCGATGGGTTTATGGAAAGGAATGTTTGTCAGGCAAGACAATTTAACCAAACACCGCATTGTTACTGTGACACACCACACAGACAAAAAAAATATGGAAGGTGGTAGCATCACGTTGTGAAAAATACAGATAGAATGCAAAGAAGAAAAGCTTGGAGAAAAAACAAAAACACAATGAGTGGCCATAGAGATCGGCACGGGTGTGTGGGAGAAGGGACACTCAGGTGAAAATATGGAGAGGAGATAGCCACCTCTGCGGTGAGCTGCTAGCGGCTGCAGAAGATTCCCATTGGCGTCCGAGACTCCCCTATTAGTCAGGTTGTTGTCACTGTCGGACGGTGCACCTTCCCCGTTGCCCAGCTTCTCCAGCAACTCCAAGGAAGAGAGGCGCGGTGGAATGAGGGGCCTGGGATCATACACATGTGTCTGTGACGTTTGACCTGCCATCACCTTAGTGGCTGAGAGAGTCTTTTTGGCCTGGTGAGACCGGAGAGGCCTCTTCACCCTGAACGGTGCAGGGCCCATGAGGAAGAGGTTCGAGGGGAGAGAGGAGGAGTTCTTTATTTTCTCCTGGGTAGACAGTTTGTCCTGCTGGGCCGTAGCCTGCTGCTGCCTCTCGTGCCGCCGGATAGTGGTGAAGCGGGTATAGGAGGCAGGGCAGGAGCCTTTGCACTTGCTGCTGGGTTTATGGTGGTGGTGGTTGTGGAGGTGGTGGTTGTGTGGGGAAGCGGACGGGGTGACTGGTGCCGGGGGACTGTTTGAGGTTCTGGAGATAGTGACCTTTGGGGGTTTTTCTGTTGGTACTGGGGCTTTCTCTGTTGGTACTGGGGCTTTCTCTGTTGGTACTGGGGCTTTCTCTGTGGGGCCGTGCTGCTCTGTCTCTGACTCAGTCCCAGAGAGGGACTCGGCTCTCAGTGTGCCACTGTACTCAGAGGATCCCACCATCTCGCTGCCTGACAGAAACGCCTTGTCTCGGGCTGCCTTGCCGTCTGTGTCCTCGAGAGGGCAGCCCTCTGTCTGTCCAGTGTGCCCTGGGACAGTGACCAGCAGCGACTCAGCCGAGACAGCGGACGCCATGAAGAGGTCGGCGGGGCTGTGGTTGTGGGTGAGGCTCTGGCCTGTGGGTAGTGCTGGCATGGAGGAGGAGCGTGTGGGAGACGGGCTGGAGCGCTGGATGATCAGCTCAAACTCTGACACCCGCGACGACACAGCGTCCCGCCCGGGAATGTTCTCCCCTGCCTCATCCCCCTCCCCATCAGTTCCATTGACCCCCACCTTCTCGAACAGGGAGGTCAAGCTACGGACACTCCCGTGGGGGCTGGAGCCCACTGAGCAGGATGGCCTCTGGATGCTGTGCATGTTCCGGTACAGGGTGGAGAACTCAGATGTGCTCCTTCTAGTCGCAGGGCTGCCATTATTTAAACCAGCCTCAGAGTCAAGGGGGAGACCATTAAAGTTTTTGTGTGTGTTTGAGTTTAGTCCGCTCTCCTGGGCCTCTGCGCCTGTGGTCCCTGTGTATATATCCTCACAGCTGTGTGCCTTTGGGTGCCTGGCAGGCGCAGTCCTCCTGTCCTGGCTGTCAACACTAGGGGGTATCAGCTTAGGTTTGAACTTAGAGGGGAGGATTTGGGGTATGCAGGCTTTGGCAGCAGATAAGGGCTTCTTATTCTTACACTGGTAACCTAGGGCATTACTGGCAAGAACTGATCGACTATTTACAGAAGAGCATGGTGAAATTATATAGCCATTCCCACCTTGATAATCCACTGGCAAGCATGCAGGACAACAGAATAAACATCATATTAGGTTAATGGTCACAAATTCACACACACTGAAAATAACACAGGGTCAACACATTTCTAAAGTAAAGACAACGTCCATCAAAAGTTGATGAGGGAGAAAAGAACGTGATGCATTTCACATCAAGTAACAAATGACTTTGTTATACTATTAGTAATGCCACTTGTTAAATGCTTCGCTTTAAGTGGAGAAGTGAACATGTTGATTCTGAATAGTGCTAGAAATGCATGTTAACTGTCTTGTCATTTTCACTGGAGCTGATATGTTAATTCAATCACAATTATTCATAATTAAATGATTAGTGATCGTAAAGCAGTAACATAAAAGAAGTGAAACAACAGAAAGGGCAAAGAGCAGGGCAGTATGTCATGCATGAAATGCTATGTGATGTAATGTTGGTAAGCTTGCTGTTCGAACATCAAATTAAATAACAGATTACATTTTCAGATGACATTTTCACAGTAGCTTTGATATCAGTTTAAACTAAAATGATGCAATAAAAGAGCTCATAAGAGTTCATAAGAAACACAAACTACTCTATAAGCCACCGTTGCCCATCTACGCACTACTTATGAACTAGGCCTCAGCATTGAGGATTTGGAATGCCCTTAACTTTTTGCAGCTAACCCAGAAAGCCCTTCCAACACCAGGGTCCATCACAGCACAGTCTCAAATAGAACTGTCAAAACAGCAAGGTCATACACGCCCCTGTGAGCGACTACAACATAATATTCTGGAAGACACACCTGCTGGGATGAGTAGTCATGGTTGACTCTCACCTCTGACTAAGAGATGTGCTAGTAATGCCACGTACTGTATGTGCTAGTCCTACCACAGTAAAGAATGACACAACCCAGTAGGGAATGATGACACACAACCGCCACCAGCTGTTGTGATAGCAACTCTACAGGGATGTTGCCTACAGCAGTAAATGCTAATTTACATTATGCTAATGCGGCTGTATTATTTGGCTCAGTCACATCTACCATCAGTATCCTGTTTAAGCAACTCCTCACTGTATAAGTTGAAAACTAATGTTATGTCCATGAATATGTCATTATAGGGTGGCTTGCGAAAGTATTCACCCCCTTGGCATTTGTCCTATTTTGTTGCCTTACAAAATGGAAATAAAATAGATTTTTGGACCGGTTGTATCATTTGATTTACCCAACCTGCCTACCAATTTGACGATGCAAAATATATTTTTTATTGTGAAACAAACAAGAAATCAGACAAAAAAACAGAAACTTCAGCCTGCATAACTATCCCCCAAACCAAAGTCAATACTTTGTAGAGTCAACTTTTGCAGCAATTTCAGATGCAAGTCTCTTGGGGTATGTCTCTATAAGCTTGGCACATCTAGCCACTGGGATTTTTGCCATTCCTCAAGGCAAAACTGCTCCAGCTCCTTCAAGTTGGATGTGTTCCGCTGGTGTACAGCAATCTTTAAGTCATATCACAGATGCTCAATTGGATTGAGGTCTGGGCTTTGACTAGACCATTCCAAGACATTTAAATGTTTCCTCTTAAAAAACTTGAGTATTGCTTTAGCAGTATGCTTAGGGTCATTGTCCTGCTGGAAGTCCCAGTCTCAAATTTCTTGAAGACTGAAACATGTTTCCCTCAGGAATTTCCCTGTATTTAGCGCCATCCATCATTCCTTCAATTCCCACCAGTTTTCCAGTCCCTGTTAATGAAAAACATACCCACAGCATGATTCTGACACCACCATGCGTCACTGTGGGGATGGTGTTCTCGGGGTGACGAGAAGTGTTGAGTTTGCACCAGACATAGAGTTTTCCTTGATGGCCAAAAAGCTCAATTTTAGTTTAATCTAACCAGAGCACCTTCTTCCATATGTTTGGAAGAAGTCTCCCACATACCTTATTTTTTTCTTTCAGCAATGTCTTTTTTTCTGGCCACTCTTCTGTAAAGCCCAGCTCTGTGGAGTGTACGGCTTAAAGTAGTCGTATGGACAGTTACTCTAATCTCCACTGTGGAGCTTTGCAGCTCCTTCAGGGTTATCTTTGGTCTCTTTGTTGCCTATGATTAATGCCCTCCTTGCCTGGGCCGTGAGTTGTGGTGGGCGGCCCTCTCTTGGCAGGTTTGTTGTGGTGCCATATTCTTTCCATTTTTTAAATAATGGATTTAATGGTGCTCCGTGGGATGTTCAAAGTTTCTGGTATTTTTTATAATCCAGCCCTGATCTGTACTTCTCCACAACTTTGTCCCTGACCTGTTTGGAGAGCTCCTTGGTCTTCATGGTGCCGCTTGCTTGGTGGTGCCCCTTGCTTAGTGGTGTTGCAGTCTGGGGCCTTTCAGAACAGGTGTATATATACTGAGATCAGGTGACAGATCATGTGACACTTAGATTGCACACAGGTGGACTTTATTATGAACTAATTATGTGACTTATGAAGGTAATTGGTTGCACCAGATCTTATTTAGGTCCTTCATCGCACCACTTTCAATTTTTTCTTTAACAAGTTATTTTTACAATTTCACTTCACCAATTTGGACTATTTTGTGTATGTCCATTACATGAAATCCAAATAAAAATACATGTTAAAATATAGGTTGTAATGCAACAAAATAGGAAAAATGCCAAGGGAGGCGAATACTTTTGCAAGGCACTGTAAGGGGACGTTACAATTATAGCCACTAGAAAGGCCTGCAGGAAACAAAGTTCTGCGACAACAAAGTGTGCCATTATTGTTTTGGAGAGCATGAAGCAGGACCACATGATGAAGCTCTCTCTGCACTTTATCTTGCTCTGTTGTAATGTACTGTAACGGAGTGTCCACAGAGCTGAGGTGGTGTGTCTCTAGTAGACCATAATGAGAGAGCGTGCTAGTCAGTTGACTTTGGCTCAAGATGACTCTGGGCAGAATTCCCTTTATAGCAGTTTCCACATTTTATGGAAAAGGGACTTCAGTCAAGACTTTTATAGGATAGGGATTTGAACTTCAGTCAATCTGGTATCTTTGTTTCACGATACGCTACTGACAATCTAAAATAATTCTGTAGAGAACAAATATTTATTACTAATTGAGGAGCGCAGACAGCTTACATGAACTAATAATACCTCTACAAACAATACATTTGTGCATCTGGCAAAAACAAAAACAAACTCTAAACGGACTGGCGCAAAGGTTAATTCTCTTACTTTTAGACTTCAGGTCTAGGCCTTGCTTGGCCAGTTGGAATTCTGGTTATGTATTGGGGCAACATTGCCACACGGTGCCCGATCTGTCCCTTCCTTTCTCCTCCCCTACCCTCCTTTCCTCTCCCCTCCCTCGCATTTCTCTCCCCTGGTCATGTGCGCAGGAATTCCATCCTCTGACCTCCCTTTGACAGCTGACTTCCCCATGCCTAGCCACCCTGCTGTGTCCCTCTTGTTTATCTCACCCCTCTCTGGCCCAGCCTAGAAAACCAGGGCCCTGTTTATCCCCCCTTTCCTCCCCATTAGTCCCCTCGCCTGGACCTTTGCTCCCTGGCTTTAGAACACTCTGGAGCCCTGCCCCTAAGCATCTCCAACGAATGCCTGGTCTGCAGAGGCAGATAACTGTAGGGTGAGGGCACAACCCAAGGTTAGCTTGATAGTCTCCATTGATTTAGCAGGAAAACCTTCAGCAGCCTAACTCTCGATGGATTTCCAAGCGGATATGGACAGTTTGGTGAAACATCCATGATATCAATGATTTAAAGAATAAACGGCTGAGAAAAGATTTATGCTGAAAGATGATTGGCCTCTGGTGTGATAACCCGAAGCAGAAAACATGTGGATGTCAACACAAAGTCAAAAGGAAACACATGTATCCCTAACAGATACTTTTATAATCCAACATCCCAAAAAGTCATTTGGTTCCATCTGAGTGGTAAAAACCCCTTTCAGAGTCCCACTGTGAAGCCAGTTCAGTACCCCCTCTTCACTGGCTGCATGTGTGGAGTGGAATCCTACCTTTGGAGGAGGTGCTGGCATGGCGCTTGTTGATGGCCCGCAGACCTTGCAGGGGAATGTCGCCGCCCTCCAGGACGCTCTTGTAAACATGGCGGTCACATTCTGGAGCCGCTGGCTCGCCGCTGGATGATCCTTCGTCCTTCTCCACCTCGCTGTGTCCGGCCTTACACCCGGAGCTAGAGCAAAACATTGGAGAAAATATTCAACCTAAAAAGCAGCTTGACTCAGAAAGCCCGATTTAGGACAAGACGATATGTTCACACAGCCAGCTAGCTAGAAGAAAGCATGCTGTAATACATGCCAGTGTTGGTAATTAAGTGCAGTTTAATTGAGTAAAACAATTAAGAGTAACATGCATTTTATGAAAAGATTTTGTGAGTTGCCGTATGGTTAGACTTATCTTACACATCCTGCGGTTGATTACTTGTTGATTCAGCCGTTTTGTTCATTTTTATTAGGGGAACATGAGGAGTGTAACGACTCGGACCTAGACGTAAAATAAAACAGCACTCCACTGCCCTTAACTTTGTACTCCACGGAGGCCAATGGGAGAGATTTCAAATATTATTGTCTGAACGTTCCTACATGTTACTCTGCTATGCATCTGTACTTTTTTTTAGGGTTACTCTACTTCAAATGCCACTGTCTCAGGAGAGGGTTTGATGCCTCCCTGTCGTTATATTTATGCTGCCGTGCATGAGTGGAGGCCATTTAAACTAACAACAATTTCCAGTAACGTAGTAAATCATGTGGAATAAAATGTAACAAAGCCTGAAAACAAAGTTTTTGAGCAGAGTAAATTCAGCACAGTGAATTACTCCACCCACCCACAGTATCTCTACAGGGTAACACAAAAGTGGTCTATTTCCCATTGCAGAATATTCCACTTTCCTGTGCTGTAAATTAACAATAAAAAAAAACATTTGCAGACACAATAGACATCTTTAAGACCAGAAGTGAAGTACAGCGAGGTGTGAGGAGAGTAGCAGGTTTTCCCCAAATGAGTTTGGCCCTCTGACATAATGCCTTGTTTAAGTGTAGTTCCTGCAGTTGAACAACCAGAAGCACCCTCTAGTGGCCTAATGGGTGAAATGTTATGTTCATAATTAATCAACATTATTTTTAAAATGACAGAATCCAGTGTTTCTATATCAAATGGTTGTTATATTGGGATGCAAACTCAAAATTGAATACATTTCAGCTCTATACTGACATGGTACAGGTGTCTTATTTAAAAAAAAAACATTTACCCATAACCATGTTAAAACGACCATGTTTTAAGGCCAATAAACACTCTGTGTGACCCTGATTTAGCCCACTGCAGTAAAACATTAAGAGGAAGAGCCATGCCTCCTTTTTTTTGTTTATTTAACCCCCCTCAACAATAACCTTTTTCATAGTTCTCAGAATAACCAGCCATTTGGGCTACTGCATTCATACTCAATAAAAACCTGTACTTTATAGGGTACATGCAGGTATTCAAATAAGGTACCCCGTATAACGCCTTGGAACCATCTCTGATGGTTCCCTGGGAAGAGTCTATGTGAGGTCATAAGACATCCCATTGCCTGAGAGGGAGCCAATGGCCCCACAAGTAGGCTATGGAGCCTAGCTTCAGTTGCATAAGTTGCATTACTTCAGTTGTTATCTGAAGATGGTCTTACCCAATTGCATCTAACCAGCAGGCATCAATGTGATACAAACGTATTGGGGAAGAGAGATTGATCATTAACGATGGATAATATTGCAAGGCTAAGAATAGTTTGATAGTAGCTTACCATGTTTGTAAATGGCAATATTGGAAATATAACCCTACTCCTGATAGACTATTCACATTTGATTGAGATGCTAACAATTGAATACTGTCTGTACACATGTCTGTTGCTAGCCTATCTTGAACTCAGCCAAAAATATATATTTTGGTCCCCTGTTTATACACGTATGTATACAGTAAGCAATGTGGTATACAACAATGAGGTAAATGTGTACTAGAAAGTTCTTGAATGTAGACTAGGCGTTTAATTTCAAAGAAACCCCAGTAAACTCTCACCCCTAAACATGTGTCTCGTAACCCTTTGAGGAAAGCCTGTGGGACTTATGGCTTCATCTCAGGAGTTTACAATTTTAAACAAATTTCTTAAACAGATTATAGGATTTGTACACAAACTGCTGTGACGCAATACTTGCATCATAAACATTAATAAACATTATCAAATCAATACCAGTTTGGGCCAATGAATGAAGCAGTCTGATTATTTTGTAGAAAAAAACATTAAAGTAATGTGCAAATATGAATGGATGTTAACCAGAAACTGTTTTAGCATATTTTAAATGTCCATAACAACTTGGTGGCAGATGATACGACAAGTTACTAAACATATTTCTTAGACTTTTTTTTACAAATAAATGTACAAAAAGAAAAGGGAAAAAAGGCTTTAGACTGATTTAATGCTTTCAGAAATCCATCTAGACTATTGAAATAAGTTAAAAGATGCAGCATTCATAAACATTATGAGATAATATAATAAGTGCACAGACAGATGTATCTGTTAATGAACTCATTCCAATACAGTGCATGGCATTATCATTAACCCGTGTTACTTAATATCCAATGAGCTGGCGACAATTGAACGACGTCAAAGATCCTTGTAGAAAATCAACTATTCAAAAGAGTTAGGGAATATCATGCTATGAAATCCAAATAGAAGTTTCGGGAGAGATGGAAAGTTCCAAACAGAAATGGTGGGAGAACTTTCTTCTATTGGGACCACAAGAAATTCGCCATGGCTAGGGCTAGAATTCCTTAAATTTAATTCCTGAAACAAAATGAGTGCAAATAAATCTCTGCTGAGAAAAAAAAAACCAAAAAGATCAAAGTCGTAACACTGCTGGTTTGCTTATTGATCGAACACCCACTTTCATACCAAAGTTATTCTTGCTATAAGATACAGGATGGCTTCACACACCCACTCTGGGGAGATAACGGATAAAATTACGTAGCTGTAGGGTGGACTAGAGTGGAGTTCCCTGTCTCTCTCCACTCACAAATGTCATCCAGGTTTGACTCTGTGGCTGTTTGCTTTCAGCTTGAAATAAATCACCATATAGTAGCCATATCCCCACCACCACTACCTCCCCAAACCTCTCCAGACAGAGGACACACTGTACTGGTAGCTTTTACACTCGTTAATAGGAACCTCTCTCTTTCGCTGTCCCCCCCTCTCAGGAAGCAGCAGTAGTCTCCCCCTTCCCTAAAATGGGGAAATCTCCACAGGGTGTTAAAATGCTTAAAATCCCCTGCTGACAACACTCCTAAAAACGTGCCCTAAACACAGACAAACACACATTTATGGAATGGATAAGCACAAGACAGAAGCATAGAGGTAAGAGAAGCATGGACTTACTACTGCTGTAGTTCGGCGGGTGTTTCCAGGGGGCTAAAAGAGGGGGCACTCTGCAACAGACCAAACAAAGAAGTCATTGATAAATCCACAGGAAGGTCTCTTCCAACTAGAATAGAAGCAGGAGCATTAGCTGTGGTGACTGGCTCTCTTTTTCTCTTTCTCTTGTGTCTGTCTGAAGTGTCTCCAAAGCCTGGGATTGTTAGCTCTGCTGAACGAAGCTTTTACATGGAGGAGCAAGCGTGTGTTTTGGCACGCTTGCAAGTTGGAGAAAACAAGCGGCAGTGAGGAGGGGGGTGGGCGTGCATCGGTCAGCGGCGCCCATGCGGGGAGGGGGCTGTCACTAGGCTCAGCCAATGAGCTGGTGTCCCTCACAGAGGGCCTCTCTTTTGTCTGGTATTGAGTCACTATCATTACCACTGGACCAGACCAGGTGACAATTAACCAGCTGGTGGTGCAAGCAGGCCAAATTACACACACACACACAAATATCATCACAGTATGATGCTGATAACAACAATCCCAAAACACAATAAAAGCCTTGAGAAACACAGTCAGAGGCATTACAATATCACACAAATTAAGTAAAACTGACACAATGCCATGTAGTATAAACACAGGCCGACATACACAAACAAACAAGGAAAGGGTGAGTGAATACGTTTGTTTATAGTACTTTGCCGTACGAGCTGACAAAACACATAGTTATCTAATTTGATGTTATTCTGGGGCGGTTCCTAAAACACAGAAGAGCCATTCGCTGGTGGGGCAGCACCCGCTAGTGCTTTGAATGGTTTAGAGCGGGCTAATTTTAGACCACTGTTTCTGTTGCTTTTCTCCAAGCGGACATCACAGAGTGTAAAAATAACAGACATGACAGGCAGGCTATGAATAAAAGCATAAGTGTTGTTTGCAAATAAGATTACACAATCCCAAGCGCCAGCCTGGCCCTTCTAAAAGCACCTCTCCCCCAACCATACATGTCCACCCCTGCCCCATCCCAAACAGATGACCATACCAGACCAGTAGCATACCGCACAAGCTCATTTCCCACAACATGCCTTCCCTCTGGTTGCCAGGGGAGGAGGATCATTAATAACCTTTCAAAATGAATGCCTATCTTTATAAGATCAGAATTCAGCCTGGCAGGTATATAGACTAATCTATTTATAAAGCCAAATGTTCCACAGGCGCCTTACCCCTTCTTCGAGAACATGCCACCGCCACTGAATTATCTGTGCCTTTTCACTCTCTTGTCTTCCTATCCCTCTCTGTCTGACAGAACTGGGTTCAAAAACTTTTGGAAATAATTTCAAATACTTTAGCTGGGCTCGATTGAGCTTGCCTGGCGTAATGGAGCCAATATAATAGTTGCAAATCTGCAAACCCCACACATCTGGCACTACAAGAAGGCTAAAGTAAACACTAAAAGTATTTGAAAGACCATAAATAATATTTGAACCCAGGTCTGCTGACGGATCTCCCGGTCCTTCTCGACAGGGGATGAAATGGATGGTGTCCCTTGGTACTTGTGAGCAATTGAGCTGCCACTACACTGCTCTGATGGAAAACAATCATGAAATAGGAGTGAGAGACTTATCTGAACTAAAGGAAGGGGGATCCCATTCTGATTATTTACAAGAGATCTACAAGCCTGAGGATTCCCAGCGATCTTCATTACATGTATGGATATGTGTTTAGTGTATGTCAGGGGAAATAACAATTACAAGCTGAAAAGATGTCATGCAAAGGTTCACTCATATCTGGGGTGGAAAATATGATTTATCTTTCAATGTTAAACATTCCATATGAAGTGGGGTACAAAATAATATTACTAACGATGGAAAGTTCATATGCATGAACAATTGTCACTAGCATGCCAAGATCCCTGAAGTCAAACAAGGACTTTAGACAGATATTGCCGACATCTGATGTCTCTTTGTGTGCAATTGTGTGGTTTCACTGGAAATGAAGGGACACATGAAGGTGCTGTGAATTCCTTTCTCTTGACCCGTCAGTGGAACACTGCGTTAACAATGTTTGCACATTTTCCAAACAGGTGTCTGTGATGACTTTGCTGCAAGGTGATATATATAGGCCAACATTGCAGGTTGGGGATCTGGGTGCTTTGTTTATTCACATTCAAAAATAGGAATCATGAGTGTAAAGGGAGCCTTTCCCTTCCAAAAGTAAATGCTTATTTGTTTAGACAAGTTCTTATAAAAATGTAAAAAAATCAGCTCCCCTAGCATGTTGTTACTGTTATAGCTATATCTTTATCCCCTCAGCACGAGTACTTAGAGATAAAGGTTAAGTCTATAACTGAGGTTAAATATGAAAACAATGAGCTGAGGGGATTATGGGTTACTTCCGGTCGAACATTAAAGTCACGGAGAGGTTCATAATGGGTGTGTCCCAAATGGCACCCTAGTCCCTATATAGTGCACTACTTTTGACCAGGGCCGCCGTTTGGGATGCCCAGCCATTCAGTGTATGAATCCGTACAGAGACTGTGGTCAGAGTCCGACACTGTATTAATGACCCCACATGCAGCTGCCCTCTCAGTGACAGCTTACGCCAGACAGACTAGTCACTGACGCAGTCACTCAGTCGGGACACAGAAGGCCAAAACTTTCTTCCTAACCATAGATATGTATGGTATTTTGTTTCCGTTTCACCTTGTATGTCCATGGAGCTGTGATTGAATGTGACTGTAATCATATGAATTTCGAGGCCTTTGACTGTGAGCTCGTGCATAAGTCGTGACCTTTGTGAAGTATTAATATGGTTGAAGTGATTAAACAAGAATGTCAATGCATCGATCTGGTTATGACCATGATTTTGGAGCGACAAGGATTGTGGTCATAAGACAATGCACTACAAGTATAACAGGTCAGAAAACCGCTTTATCTATTGTTAGATCGATACGCTGTCAAAAAACCATTAAGCTCCTGGACATAGGCAAAATAATAATAACAAAACTAATATATATATATATATACACACACACAGAACCAATCAAAAGTTTGAACACACCTACTCATTCAAGGGTTTTTCTTTATTTGTACTACTTTCTACATTGTAGAATAAGACATCAAAACTATGACATAACACATATGGAATCATGTAGTAACCAAAAAAGTGTTAAACAAGTTAAAATACAGTGCCTTGCGAAAGTATTCGGCCCCCTTGAACTTTGCGACCTTTTGCCACATTTCAGGCTTCAAAAATAAAGATATAAAACTGTATTTTTTTGTGAAGAATCAACAACAAGTGGGACACAATCATGAAGTGGAACGACATTTATTGGATATTTCAAACTTTTTTAACAAATCAAAAACTGAAAAATTGGGCGCGCAAAATTATTCCAGGAGGTGTGACGGGTCATTGTCCTGTTGAAAAACAAAAGATAGCACATTTGGACTCATCGGACCAAAGCACCGATTTCTACCAGTCTAATGTCCATTGCTCGTGTTTCTTGGCCCAAGCAAGTCTCTTCTTATTATTGGTGTACTTTAGTAGTGGTTTCTTTTTGGCAATTTACCATGAAGACATCATTCACGCAGTCTCCTCTGAACAGTTGATGTTGAGATGTGTCTGTTACTTTTGGCTGCAATTTCTGAGGCTGGTAACTCTAATGAACATATCCTCTGCAGCAGAGGTAACTCTGGGTCTTCCTTTCCTGTGACGGTCCTCATGAGAGCCAGTTTGATCAGGCTTTTGCGACAGCACTTAAAAAAACTTTCAAAGTTCTTGGCATTTTCTGTATTGACTAACCTTCATGTTTTAAAGTAATGACGGACTGTCATTTCCCTCTTTGCTTATTTGAGCTGTTCTTGCCTAAATATGGACTTGGTCTTTTACCAAAAAGGGCTGTCTGCTGTATACCACCCCTACCTTGTAACAACACAACTGATTGGCTCAAACGCATTAAGAAGGAAATAAATTACACAGATTAACTTTTAATAAGTCACACTTGTTGAGATAATGCCAAGAGTGTGCAAAGCTGTTGTCAAGGCAAAAGGTGGCTACTTTGAAGAATCTCAAATATAAAATATATTTTGATTTGTTGAACACTTTTTTGGTTCCAACATGATTCTATATGTGTTATTTCATAGTTTTGATGTCTTCACTATTATTGTACAATGTATTAAAATAGTAAAAATGAAGAAAAACCTTTGAATGAGTAGGTGTGTACAAACTGTTTTACTGGTACTGTATATACTGTGAAAGAATACTCAGGTTTCCTCCTGAGGTTGATCATCATGTGTTACATGGACATACATGGAGTCTAGAGTCACTAGAAGTTCTCAGAAGGAGTCATCATCCCATGAGCACTAAGAAGTCATAGAGGTTACAAGCAGCCTGTAGAGTCACCATAACCAAGAAGAGATAAAGATATGCCAATCAAACCCCAATGTGCCGGGATGTCTAGCCCAACCCTTGAGGGTCAAATACTACACATACCAGGTGTAGCAGGAGCTTTGAGTTAGTCAGACATCAAATTGAGCTCATCTGGAAACCATCCTACTCGGAGGCCAAGTTTTCAGTACTACCCCCTCCTATTCCTAATATAACCAACCAGGAGTTGCAGGACAGGAGTTGCTGGAGTCTGAGTCAGACAATACTTTCCATGGATAACACTGACTTAAAGACAAAGTTGGGAAGATGAGAGATTCTTAAGCCTGCCCTGTGTTCGGCTGACGTGAGAATATGATCTCATGTAAGTCAGTGGTTCCGCATCATATGATCCAGGGTGTGGTTTCCAGGCAGACTCCGCTGTGGAGGTTGGCCCTGACTGACTTACAAAGCAGAAGGCAAGGAGACAGAACATCTGTTTGTGGGCAGCCAGTGAGTCTGAATACTTGTCTGTTGCCAACTGGAGCCCAGGGCACGTAGCCTAGCGGTATTTGTCAAGCTGCCTACTGTATATCAAACTTAGTATTCAACTTTGACAACATGCCCTCACTTGGAAAAGAAACTATAGTAAATACAGTGCATTCAGAAAGTTTTGAGACCCCTTGACCTTTTCCACATTTTGTTACGTTACAGCTTTATTCTAAAATGTATTAAATTAAATGTTTTCCTCATCAATCTACACACAATACCCCATAATAACAAAGCGAAAACAGGTTTTTAGACATTTTTGCAAATGTATTAAATATAAACACAGAAATACCTTATTTACATAAGTATTCAGACGCTTTGCTATGAGACACGAAATTGAGCTCAGGTGCATCCTGTTTACATTGATCGTCCTCGAGATGTTTCTACAACTTGATTGGAGTCCACCTGTGGTAAATTCAATTGATTGGACATGATTTGGAAAGGCACACACCTGTCTATATAAGGTCTCACAGAGCAAAAACCAAGCCATGAGGTCAAAGAAATTGTCCGTAGAGCTCCGAGACAGGTGTGGTAGGGTACCAAGAAGGGTACCAAAAAATGAATCAAAGAACACAGTGGCCTCCATCATTCTTAAATGGAAGAAGTTTGTAACCACCAAGACTCTTCCTAGAGCTGACCGCCCAGCCAAACTGAGCAATCGGGGAGAAGGGCCTTGGTCAGGGAGGTGACCAAGAACCCGCTATTTACTCTGACAGAGCTCCAGAGAAGCATGATGGTGGCAGCATCATGCTGTGGGGATGTTTTTCAGCGGCAGGGACTGGGAGACCAGTTAGGATTGAGGGAAAGATGAACGGTGCAAAGTACAGAGAGATCCTTGATGAAAACCTGCTCCAGAGCGCTCAGGACCACCTTCCAACAGGATAACGACCCTAAGCACACAGCCAACACAATGCAGGAGTGGCTTTGGGACAAGTCTCTGAATGTCCTCGAATAGCCAAGCCAGAGCCCAGACATGAACCCGATCGAACATTCCTGGAGAGACCTGAAAATAGCTGTGCAGCGACGCTCCCCATCCAACCTGACAGAGCTTGAGTGGATCTGCAGAGAAGAATGGGTGTGCCAAGCTTGTAGCGTCATACCCAAGAATACTTTTTTAGAATAAGGCTGTAACGTAACAAAATGGAGGAAAGGTCAAGAGGTCTGAATACTTTCCGAATGCACTGTAAATCAGACTAGACAGCACTCCTTGATTTCTATAAGGCCTGTCATGTAATGATTGTGTGGGCACTGTAATACTCTTTTCACACTACCGGGTTGAGCCAAGCAGAGCCAAGCTGTATTGTGCTGGCCTGGTTTTATCTACTATAGTTGTCAGAGACTCTACTGGAAATGACCACATGAAAGGAAAATATCTGAGCCAGCACAATACGGTTCGTGTCAGCATGAATGTGTGAAAAGGGTATAACAGTCTTGAACTAAAGTATTACCCACAGTTGAATCACCTTGCCCAGTCCCGCTGGGGTATGCTATGTGTCCTCATTTGCAGGGTGCCCATAAATGCTACAACAAAAAGAGTTCCACATGGGTGCTGAGTTAATGACATGGCACAAGCGGCATGGTGCCAGTGTTGGCATAGCCTTGAGGATCCTGTTGCAAGGGACAAAACGCAAAGATGGCCAACTGCACCGACAACAGCTGTAGCATTCATCAATTATTCTTTATCATCATAGACAGTAGCAGTAGGACACCTAACCCAAATTGGGTATATAATTAGCCTAACATATGGTCAATGTTCAAAAATGTAAATCATCCAATGACCGGACAGGAGACACTTCTACTGTGGTTCGCCATACAATGCTCAGCTGCCAGCATAGTTGATATAGCTAAGTTACAATCCAAACACAGCAAGCCTCACAGATGAAGAGCAGTCACCAAGATACACAGCATGGAAGGGGATTGAAAAAAAATATAAGACAGCACACTTCCAGGGGTTATTGAAGTGGAGAGATGGAGTTGGTATTCAATGAATAAAACGTGCCAAATTAAAATAACTAGCAATGATAGCATAACAAAACAATGAACTGCATTTCGTTGCACCAGACCCACTCCCGACTGATAGTAGAAAGAAAAACATAACAATGGGTTGTATATACAATGATAGAGCTATATCTAGAGTTGATTGACTACCTAGTGCTGGGAAAAGTAATAGCAGGCAATAACTCAAGGTAAGGCCCCATTACGCAAATTTTAGGAGGGGATAACGTTGTTCATGTTTTGCAAAAGTTGTTAGAGTAGTCCTTACGGACAGACATAGTTTGTCTAGGCATTTAAACATGGATGTTATTACCACATGCATTGTTTAAATACACCGTCACTTTAAGACTTTGACCACTTACCGCTTCATCAAAATCCATCTCTGAAAAGAATCTATACCAAGGCTCATTCTCTAAATGTACATCTTCTGGACTTATGTCCTGAGTCTACAGGGCCATGGCAACAAGGAAAAGAGGAGAAAGACAAAGAGAAGACAGTTCAGACAGCACATCGTTTACAGGCACAGGCAATGAGGCTATGACACATTCTTGAGGTGATCCAGACAACATTCCCGACGTAATGAATTTCTAAACAAGAGTTCACAATCAGAAATAATTCCTAAAGATTTGTCTTTATGTGCCCGGTGAATTATCCAAGGTGAAAAAAAGAAGGACATTTTGGAATTAGGATCATATACTTTAGGATCTTGTTCTCTCTAATTGGAATCTTGTTCTCGAATGTATAAAGACATAGAATGCACATAACATGTGACTTCAAAAAATAATATGAAGCAGTCACCTGAATCGTACTTAACTGTAGTGTGCAGTGTGTGCATACGTGTAAGAGAAGATAAGCAGGTGTAATACTACATATTTTGATGGGTCCCATCTGCTTTTGTATTCTTATTTGTGAAATATTCTAATTTTACTTATTCTAAATGTCAATATAAATAGTCTACTAGCATGTCAATTTGATTTTGACTTGTTTACATCAATCATTGAGCCACAATGGCAATGAGAAAGACAAGAATTGACACAACTACAGCTACAGTATAATAGGCTAAATGAAAGTAAGAGTCCGTGTAGCCTGCCGCTAATGCTGCCAGGAACCTGACACAGAACCACTGACCATGGTCTGTAATTACAGAGACTGTCACGTCACATGCAGTGTCTGTCTGACAACGATGGACAGCATAAACAAGGCCCTGTTCTCTACTGTTCAGTATATGGTGCCACTGGGATTGGTGCAGAACCGCATCATAACCCTTAATAGCTTACCATAAGAGACAAAACAATGATCGCATTATGATATAATCAAATAACTATTCTACTGTAGAGGAGATGCAACTCTATTCTATTCTGTATGAGCCACACAAAGAGGCTGCTAGCTAAACCAACTCTCAGCTTAAACAATATATGCAGCATTTATTTAAAGGCCTACTCCTTAATGAATCTCACGAGGCAATTCTAAGTGATACTCTTTAAGAATCAATGGTTGCATGCCATTGAAAATGACTGTAAATATCACAGTGGGCCTTTAATTCCTCTTTGATGGAGTTGATTCTATAATTTCAATTGATACCTGGTAGTGCACACTGTACTGGGACAATGATCTACCTACCGGTATTCATATTGTCAAAGGTAATGAAAAAAGAGACCCCACAAGGACATTGCCTGATGTCACAATATCCATTGCATTATTTATTTTTTACAGGCATTTGTCCGACTCCTTTCCCAACAAATTCAAGCCAATTCAAGGTTGAAACACTGCAAGACAATGGCCATGGCTTGAAAGTGATACCTCCACACCGCCAGATCGGTCATCTGTCATTGTAATAGGATCCCCCTTTAGGAATGTTGTACACATGGAAATTCAGTCTATACATGCGTTGCCTACTAGAGCTGCCCTAGTTAGTGAAGCAGCCACCCTAAGCTCTTAGAGGGAAACAGCTTACACAACATGCGTAGTATAGAGACTGCAGAGGCAAACACAGAAACACACACGTGGCACGGCTGTCGTACCTTTCTCTCCAGTTTCAGCACCGATGATTTTCCCGGCTCGTACTCGAAGATGCTTTTGGGCTCGGCACGGTACTTCCTAGTGTCTACCTTTTTGTCAGGGGGCTCCCACTCGTTCCTGCAGGAGGGAGGGGAGAGCAAATCCCTATCAAGTCAAGCAGTCTCCATGGGAACCGGCTGGGGCTAGCTTTTGGGGTGACAGCTCTATTATCAGCAGCGTTTTCCCATACAGTAAAGCTCATGCCCCTCCCACTCTCCATCTCTTTTTCCATGTCGTTCTCTCTCGTTCTCGCTCTCTCCATCAGAGCTGTCTTATTATTTTTTATATAAATAATCAAATATACAGTCATGTCAAGGCATGAATCAAGTCATGCTCGCTAAGTAGACTGAACCAAAGACCCGAGCTGCATTTCCTGAGAGAATACATCACAAGGTGTAGTCAATTTGATCTGCTTCAGGATATAGAATTCCACAATGGTTCCTTTGGTTCCACCTTGGTTCCACTATGATTCCACTGGGAATAAGCAGACTAAAACAATTGGGCCTAGTGTTGCATTTAATATTTTAAAGTTTGAAACACATGCTTTCTATTATACCCGTTAGTTACGGATCAAACAGCCTATTGTAGTGGGAAAATCCAGGTATTTCATCAAAAGTTATACTTGTAAAAACAAGTATAAAGAGCAGAGAGTAGTTACTCTCAAAGAGCAGAGAGTAATTCACAAGCGGTCAAAAAACTCAAATGCGGCCCTCAGAAGGTTCAGACGCTAGAGGTACAGCAACTAGAGGAAACATGTACACACCAAGGAAGGCGCTAGAGCCAACCAGGCACGCCATCCTCAGCTTCCGTGCGCAAACAGTTTATCCTCTATCACCTGTCTTCCTTCATGAATTAATCACTCATTCCTCCACACGCCTAGGAGAGTGGATGTTCTTTGTCAGGGCAAGGGGAGAGGTGAGGAGGCTGTTTAGTCACACCTAGTATGACAACAAGCACCTGAGGTAGTAGAGGTCAGAGAGGACCTAACTGGAGGTTACCACAGTTACCGCGATTCAATGTCAGAGGTGAGGAACAGATGTACTGCTCTGTACTTGTCTACTTCTAATTCCTAAAACAAACAAAAACAACATCTAATATAAACACAAAATTTGAATTCTTGAATCTTTGACAAGCATGTGTTCAGAAGTGTGTCGGTTACATGGTACGTGGTGTGTGTACACTGTACCTCGTTAAATATTCACTATCACACCAAACATGAATATAATCGTATACCTCTTACTGTATCTCATTACAGTCCCTCACGTAAAAGTGCTACCAAAAATGCATCCCCTTGTGAACTGCTCTGCAGAGGCAATGAATGTATTATGAAGAGTGAGTTCAATGGGTTAAAAGGTCTTCGCAGATACACTATACTACTATCCATGTTAAAGGGAAGCAGCAATAGAAAAGTACTTACCTTTTGGAAGGTTTGAGGGAAGAGGACCGGGTTGGCACAGGCATAGACAACCTATGGTCAACTTCAGCAGCACTTTTTGACCGTGGGACCCCTTTCACTGAAAATAAACACACAAGAACAACAGACACTGCTGTGAAAGCAGCCTGTAATGTTTATCGTAAACTTAAATAAACTGAAATCTCTTGTCAGTGATGAAAGTGTCTACTGTACAATTTGATTGTACAGTAAATGTAAAAATCCAAAGATCATGCTATTGAGATCACAATATAGATATCATATGAATTTCTCAATCTATGAGAATGACAATTGAAGAAACTCACCATCTTCCACAAAACCGTAGGGGGAGGGACCATCATCTGAAAGAGAGAGAAAAAAAACGTTATTATTTATCAACTATAAACATGTACTTATTAACATACACAAGGTCAATCCACTGGCAGTTCCACTTGTATAGGGTCTAAGCTATGCAATGTTAATCAAGGGTGACCCAATCTATTGTCTGTTAAATTAGCTTGTTATAGTGGTGCTACATATGTAGACACTCAGTATAACCAGTAGAGGTCACTTTGGTAGCAGCCGTGCCACACTATATTATTATAGGACCGAGATTGGGAAACCCTGCCCTAACGCACGTTCAAAGTTATATAGAACAGAAGTCTGATTAAGAATAAAAATAGTATAAAACATTGTTTTTTTTGGGGGGGGGGATTACAGACCGAAAAGGCACGTTATAGCAATAACATGCATCCACAACAATAGCTTTCCTGGAGGGGTCATATTTTTTATTATGAACATCTAATCACGATTAAAATGAATTCTCAAATTCAAATACATTATGCTGATATATACAGTATGTATTTCAGCTGTAACGCAGGGTATAGCCAGAACCTTATATCACATTTAAGGCTATAAGACCCGGTACGGCTCTTCAAAGGGCACAGTAAGTATCTCTTCCTCTTCTGTAATTCCCCAGTACAGTGTGTCCTTTATTCTATTAGTTCAGACATTATATTTCTTCAAATACACTGTAAATAGAGTCCTTTTCATAGGTTGTGTCAGTCAAAACCCTTTGGAAGAAGCATTACTTCTCTAAAAATGGATCCAATCGATTAACATCCTTATGAATAAGTAATGCTCTTCTTGGAAATCTCAGAATAGTCTACACATTTTGTACAAACCTTCTTCGAACTGTTTGATTTATTGCCCAATTGATTGATCGATTCAGTGAATAACTAGACATATCAGCTTGCCTGGAAGCAGACATGAGCAGAAACAAAGGGAAAGGAAGTACATCTATACACAGTACATACTGAACAGAACGGCATGCAAGGGCAGTTATGATTTAAAAACAACTGTCAACTGTTAGATAGATAGTACGAACAGACAACTGTTAAATAGTACAAACAGCTAAATAACTATTATTTCAGTGTGTCAATGCAGAATAACTGAATACACATACGCACACAAATAGAGCGTTTTTACACCGACTAGACCGATTTAAACTAGTCTAGTGTAAAAAGGCTAACAATGTACTGTAGATGGAACACAGGCCGTGTGGTCTACTACTGCCTGGACAGGACATACAAAGCCTCTCTGTCGAGCTTGTTTGTTGTAATCCATGCACTTGAGCACCATCTAGTGGCTCAAAACTAGCTACAGTACTGCATCTTTTGTTTAGGAAGAACTTGGGACTTGCCAGGAAATGTCTGTACATAAATATATACATTTTAAAACATGAGCAGAGCGTCCAATCCATTGTGTATGGATTAGTTCATGCAAAATGTTATGCTTTGCATTCGTGCTAAATATCAAACAGTTAAAGTGAATTCGCAGCGTCGTTTTCTATTAGTATCACTCATAGTTTCGCTAAGCAATCAAGTGCTCAATTTACTGACCCACTTTCAATTCTATCAAGGCAACGGTAAGTAACAAAAGGAGAGTCAATGCAGTAATAAGGTCATTATGAAGGAGTTATACATGATTAGTAAAGTCAGGAAGTGGAGCCATGATTGCAATTGGGTACCTGTGGTTTTCATCTGTCTAGGATCATAGAATTCAGGGAATATGTAGGTGGGGCGGTATGGGTTTTCCTCAACAGGTTCTGAGCGAGGCGACGGAGACACAAAACACACACAGCGTGACAGCAATGAACACACTCGCAGAACTCACAAAGACAACGGCTTGACAGAAACAACTGATATCAAGTCAAACACACACGGGAACGGTGAGTTTGATTTTCATGATGATCCCCTTACCTGGAATTCGGTGTATTTGTTTAAACATGTTCTTGTACCAGTCCTTGGACTTCTCTGTGTTCTGAAATTAACATAGTCATGGTTTTTGCCATATCTCAAAAATAAACAGGGGTTATGACAAATATATGGGTAAGAGTGGATTGGCGATTGGCGGTCAGGCATATTGATTTTCAACACTGTACTCCAATAGGTGTAGGAAGTACGGGTGCTGAAAAATCAGAATTTAAAAAATATATAAAAAAATATCACAAAAGTACTATACTGGGCCTTTATTACTCCTGTATGAGCGGACCAAAATAGCCATCAGCAGCACGGGTAGAACCCCCCCAGCCCTAAACATCTTCCTGTGGCCATGTGTACTCCTCAGCATCAAATTAAAAATGCCCTGTGAAGATTATTTTAAAAAGGCACAAAGTAGATTACAATGTTTTTGGGCCTGTACATAGGTTTGTGTTCTTACCCGTACTGGCAGGTTGGGCTGGTTCAGTGGGCCCAAGACAGGGGATTGTGAGAACCTCATCCTCTTGCCGTCCATATCTGGGTATTGGCTCTGTTCTCTCTCTGCCCCAACTACAGGTCCTGGATCAGACAATTTGTCCCTCTCTGGGGTGTGGTCTGAAAAAGCCAACATTGCTGTGTCAAAGGGAAGAGAAGCTGGGTACTACAAGTCAAAATTTGTTTCCCTTGATGAGTAGATGCACTGTACTATAGGTCTACGTAAATGGTGGCCAACCAGTTTACCCCATATAATCCACAAGCATACTATGCAAATGATATACAGTAATTTCAATGGACAAACATGATTATGAACAGATTACCTACAAAAGCCACAGCAATGAAAATACTTAGTTTGAGATACCAAATTATATATAAAAGTAATTTATCAATTAGATATCATTGAGTACTCTCCATCCGTGAGGTACAAAAAAAATCCAATATCTCAGAGCAGGGGCATAAAACGTTGGCGTATTGGGCAGACATGAGGCTGATGGCAAACATTAAGCATGCTGTGTCGACTGCAAAAAGCATCCCAGACACATGGATGCACAAAAAAACAATGCAGCAATGTCTGACGACTAAACAGATATTGATAACAAAACTGCTATTGGCACACAAAGTGAAGGACACTGAAGCATTGTTGTACCTGATTGATCTGATATTCCATACTTTTGAGTTATTTAAAAAAGCTTTCAGTGTCGGAACTTTCCATTTAAACAGATCAATGGAGTCCATACTTCATAGTGTGGTCAACTGTTGGCATGGCAATTTCACCCATAACCCACATACAGTATGACCCAGAATCAGAGGTGCTTACCTCTGTTGTGTTGTAGCAGACCTATGGTTGGGTTGACCGTTTTGGTGGTGGATGGGTAGGCAGAGGGAGCCTTTGTCGATGTAATATGGTTCTGAAAGTCAAAGGCAAGAAACTGCCGTTCTTCTGTGCTCACGGGAGAACTTCCCTGGTAATAAGCGAATAAAACACGTAAGTGATGCTGTTCGGCTTTATTAATGAAATTGTAAGTGATGCTGTTCCTCTCTTACAAAAGTTTTGAATAACAACAATAAACGAAGTAAACGGCCAAGAGGTTGCATATTAATATATTCTGGTTTCGCAAAGAAATAATAACTTCAATTGACAGCAAAAAAATACACCAAATATAGCTATTTCTATCACAATTAAATCTGGTTTTAATCACATTAAACAAGCATAGAATTATCCAATTTACAGTATTATCCCATAAATAGGGGAAATTAACAAAAGCTTATTCACTGATTAGATAATACATACCTGGGGTTGAGTTCTGTTGACTGTAGGTAAATCAGCTGTGATGTTGTGGAAGCATCCCTCAGCCAATCCTGTTAGAGAGCTGTCTCCATTGATCTGGCCGATCCAACTACCTGAAATGATCCCAAAACAATCTAATTTTGGCCAGCGAATAGCAGTGCAAGACGATCCTCTCAGAAACCTAACAATACTGAAAGATACACAAACTACTGTACTCTTGGCAATATTTGTCTTTTGGCGATGAACCTGTTTCAGAGATTAACACCAAACTACAAACAGGAAACAATTAATCCTCAATTAAATAAATCACTGGATAATCCTGCAGGGACAAAAAGCTTCCCATAGTGCTTTTCCCATACATAGATGCTAATATCCCCATGGATAAATAAAATAATGATTCTCCCACAATCTGTGAACTTTGTTATCAGAACAAGGCGCCTATTCAGTGGTCTGTAAAGGCCGTTTGTTCCAATGGCCTTTATATTCAGGCTCGCAAATAAAGCATCTCCCCGAAAGCCTTGGCCAGTCTCCAGCCCAGTTCTAACATGCTGAACGCAACAAACAAGTCCACATTCAAGGCCCTGGTTCCAAAGTGCAGTGTGGGTAGGTCCGAACAAAAGAGGTCTTTGACGAAACACATGGAAATATGAGCAATCATGGTCAATGATTCTGTGTTGTGCTGGGCAACCAAATATAAATACACTAAAATGTGTCAAGTTCTCACTTTTAATATCAAAACATACTGAAATATGTGTATAAGTGTGCCCAGGGGAACTTCATGAAGTATATAAAACATTTTAAGACTTCTATGAACAGAAAAGCTTGTGAATACAGTGCATTCTTCTCCATATCCATCAAGATCACTATGGAAAACAAATGACTAAATAGTCATTAAAGTTAGTGATTCATACTATGACATAATCAATATATTACAATATGCTATTTTGTTAACGGGAACATTTCCTTCCACTTTTAAATAGTTTGTCTCATCAGCTTTTACTCCAGCTAGACATCAGCTCTCTAACCTGACCACTTTCACAGAGCGATGCTAGCGTATCACTCGACTCTATATTAGAAAGAAAATTCAACATAATATCAGAGATATGAGATATAATGCACATATGATGGAATATCTAAGACTTGAGAGCAGCTGTAGCATTCTGTTGGACTTACTTGGTGCGGTTTCGACGTTGGATTCTTTACTGACGCAGTCCTCGTCGTCTATGTGTACCAGAGTGGCCCTCAGAGTCACGACCCCCTTCCCTTTACACACCCTTGTAGGGTCCAGCTCTATAGACAGATTAGACAGGTACACGCAAGGATGTTACCACTAGAGTGACTTACATTGGATGCCCATAGTCACTCATTCTTCAATGCCAAAATGTGTGAGGCAACCTCGCAATTCTACAGTCTGTTTGAATCTATTCTCAGTAAGCTTCAAATCACACAGCTCTATTGCCTCAGGTCCTGAGGGAATCCATGCTACCTCAATCCCCAAATGATAAAAAATAGGATGTAAATGTCAAATCCAGACCAACACTAATACTCCCCACATCCACATCATTAATTATATGCTAACACCATCAGTCTGTCATTATATCCAATTAGTACAACGGTGGCGCAGCGGTCTAAGGCACTGCATCTCAGTGCTAGTGGTGTCACTACAGACACCCTGGTTCGATTCCAGGCTGTATCGCAACCGGCCGTGATTGGGAGTCCCATAGGGCAATGCACAATTGGCCCAGCGGCGTCCGGGTTTGGCCGGTGTAGGCCGTCATTGTAAATAAGAATTTGTTCTTAACTGACTTGCCTAGTTAAATAAAAGTGAAAAAGAGACACTATATAGTAGCTTACAGTTGTTTAAAGTGAATGCACATCGTTAGCAAGTGAGTATCGAAAGGATCCTCCTCGGCATATCCAGTGTGTTAGAGGTGTCCTAGAGTACAGTCTGATGAAAGATAAATGAGACGGAGGATTGGAGGGGTGGAGGAGGAGTTAATGAGTGTGTTCACCTGCAGCCGGAATTAGGTCAGGAGAGCCTTTCATGCTTGTCAGAGGGGTGATTCTGACTGCAGACAAACAGCGAGGACCTGAGGAGACCGGAGGAACTACCAAAACAACAGACAGTGTACAGGTGGGGACAAATTGTGAAAAGTGAACAGGGGGAATAGTATACAGTTGCATTGACATGGAGGGGTGTTAAGTGTATTAAATATCAAGGTAGCCCTTTCCTGCAGTCAATGACCAAAAGTGCCCTCTTTGGCCTCATGGATGGAATGTTATTAATATTTTTCATAATTTCATCATAAAAAAATATTATTTAGAAAATCCGGTGTCTCTGTCTCAAACAGTTTTGTTATATTTCACTTCAATCTTTTGTGATGTATATAAAGTGTAATATTGGGAACTCAAAATATAATACACTTCAACTCGATATCTGCCATTGTACTGTACAGGTGTCTTCTTTTTTTAAAGCCCATAACCATATATACGTGAGGTGTATACTTTGTTTCAAAGTAGATTTGTTTAAGACTACCAATAATCACTCTGTGTGACCCTGATTTAGCCCACTGCAGTAAAAGGTTAACAAGAGAGATGCACTATGTATTTTTTGTTAAGAAGAGAGATACCATCCCCTCTCACACCCCCTCCATTCGATCCCTGGGTGTAAACAAATGTATTTACCTGAACCTCACCAAGTATGGGGTAAGCCAAATAGTAAACCCCTGTCTTTCTGTATTATACAACAGATTTGAGGGAATTTGGGGCCGATGAGCACTGCAATACTTAACATTGTAGACATGTATTACATACACATCATCATTCTCATGAAAGAAAATAACACCCATAATTTGAGACAAATAACATCGAGGTGAAGTGGAGCTGGAAGACAGATTGCAGAAAGGAGCTGAATAGTGGCAGATCGCTGTAACAATGACCTTTGGAAACATAAAGGACAGTGGACCACTGTACTTTTGACTACAGAGAACAGAGCTACAAGTGTACAGTAACAGATGTTACGGACAATAGTTGTTTGACTATATAAAATGGTGTGTAGGCTACATCACATACAGAATGGTGATGAAATCTTGCATCTTACCATGTAACTTTCCCTCAGATGAGTAGACAGCATTTGTGTGCCCCCTTCCCCTAAACTGTCAATGCCATAAATGCATGCCATCTCTAACTCCGCCCACTCTAACATATGTATGTTTGCCCTCCCTCATAAAATAGCACTTTTGTTGTTGTTCATTGCTTTTGCTTGTTTCTCAATGCTTAGTTGATTGACTAGAATGTATGGTTAGTGTTGTAACATACGATAAGCATATTTCTGGTGTGATTATGCTGCTTCAATTATCAAAATGAGCTTGATCATTACACTCAACCAAATGAACAGGCATTGTGATCAAAAGGTAGGATTGAAGACCGTAAACATCAATAAAGCCTTCTGGGACCACAGAACTGAGCTATACAGTATAATGAGAGATATGGGAAAAATAAGGGGATGAAACTTACTGTAGGATTGTTCAAATCTCACACTGCCCTCTGTTGGTCAGCCCTGGAACAAAAGAAAGTCAGAGGGAGAGTTATTGTAGAGGAAAGAAGGTTTGAGCAAAATACATTCATTTACAGCATAGTAGTCCGTTTTTTTATGGGCCATCATGGGAGACCAGGAAGTTTGAGCAGCAGTTTGTTTCTAGGCAGGAATAGGCTGGGATATAGTCGAAACTGGCAGTAATCAGGGACGGGGGAAAATACTTGTTTTGAGAGGGGATGTGGGACCTCTTATTTGCGCACGCACAATTTATTTATGATCATAATAGTAAAGGCATGTCATTTAGCTGTAAATGTATTACCTTTAAATATGGTATGAACACAGCCAGGCATGATGTTTTCATCTGATTGTCAAACGAATCACTTAAAAAAATAGGCTACCTGTGCACGTTTGAGCTACTCTATGGTCATGTTACCCTGCTCAGAAGTTGCATGCATCTGACAGATCGCTATAACATACTGTATGATGTGGTTAGCTGATACGTAAAAATACCTATCCAGGTGTTGTAAGTGTCTTGGCATGCGTCAAAGGGCAGAGGAAAGCGCATTATAATTGACGATCCAAACAGCGAAACAGCGCCCCTCTGTTTAGCTAAATGTAGCCCATGTATCTGATGCTGTCTGGAAAAAAAAGAGTATGACATGCCACTCTTTTTGGCCAGACAGCATTAGATACATGGGCTACACATACAACGCATTCGTAAAGTATTCATACCACTTCACTTTTTTCCACGTTATTTTGTTACGTTATAGCCTTACTCTAAAATGTATTAAATGAAAGGTTTTCCTCATCAATCTACACATAATACCCCATAATGACAAAGCAAAAACAGTTTTTTAGAAATGTGCAATATGTGCCATGTAAGAAACTAGCTAGCCATTTCACATCGGTTACACGAGCCTAATCTCGGGAGTTGATAGGCTTGAAGTCATAAACAGCTGCTGGCAAAATGCAGGAAAAGTGCTGTTTGAATGAATGCTTACGAGCCTGCTGGTGCCTACCATCGCTCAGTCAGACTGCTCTATCAAATCATAGACTTAGTTATAAAATAATAACACACAGAAATACGAGCCGTAGGTCATTAATATAGCCGAATCAGGAAATTATCATCTCGAAAACAAGACGTTTATTCTTTCAGTGAAATACGGAACCGTTCCGAGTGGCATCAATAAGTCTAAATATTCCTGTTACATTGCACAACCTTCAATGTTATGTCATAATTACGTAAAATTCGGGCAAATTAGGTGGCCCAAACTGTTCCATATACACTGACTCTGCGTGCAATGAACGCAAGAGAAGTGACACAATTTCACCTGGCTAATATTGCCTGCTAACCTGGAATTATTTTAGCTAAATATGCAGGTTTAAAAATATATACTTCTGTGTATTGATTTTAAGAAAGGCATTGATGTTTATGGTTAGGTACACATTGGAGCAACGATACGCACCGCATCGATTATATGCAACGCAGGACACGCTAGATAAACTAGTAATATCATCAACCATGTGTAGTTAACTAGTGATTGTGATTGATTGATTGTTTTTTATAAGATAAGTTTAATGCTAGCTAGCAATTTACCTTGGATTACTGCATTCGTGTAACAGGCAGTCTCCTCGTGGAGTGCAATATAATCAGGTGGTGAGAGCGTTGGACTAGTTAACTGTAAATTTGCAAGATTGAATCCCCCGAGCTGACAAGATAAAAAATCTGTCGTTCTGCCCCTGAATGAGGCAGTTAACCCACCGTTCCTAGGCAGTCATTGAAAATAAGAATGTGTTGCACATTGCACTCCACGAGAAGCCTGCCTGTTGCGCGAATGCAGTAAGAAGGAACCACCAGCTTTCATATGTTATCATGTTCTGAGCAAGGAACTTAAATGTTAGCTTTCTTACATGGCACATATTGCACTTTTACTTTCTTCTCCAACACTTTGTTTTTGCATTATTTAAACCAAATTGAACATGTTTCATTATTTATTTGAGGCTAAATGGATTTTTATTGATGTATTATATTAATTTAAAATAAGTGTTCATTCAGTATTGTTGTAATTGTCATTATTACAAGTAAATAAATAAATATCGGATATCGGCGTTGAAAAATCATAATCGGTCGACCTCTAACGCGAACCCACACGCACTGTACACAAACACACACCGCCACACACACACAGTTGGGGTTCGATGACATCCTCCTGAAATTAGGGTATGTCTTTTAAAACACTGAATCATAAATCTCACTTGCAGACAAAAGAGAAGATGTGAGAGCTAACAGTGTACACTACGCTAGGTAAACACATCAGTGCAGAGATCGTTTTAGTCCTTATTAGGAAGAGGGATGCCTCCGAACAGAGAACGTCAGTAGTCCGACCAGAGAGAGAGAGAGAGAGATTTGAGAGGGAGACACAGCAAGAGAGAGAGAGAGATTTGAGAGAGAGACACAGCAAGAGAGAGAGAGAGAGAGAGAGAGATTTGAGAGAGACACAGCAATAGAGAGAGAGAGAGAGACACACAGTGAGAGAGAGAGAGAGAAAGAATGATTTGAGAGAGAGACACAGCAAGAGAGAGAGAGAGAGAGAGATAGAGAGAGAGAAAGATTTGAGAGAGACACAGCAAGAGAGAGAGAGAGAGAGAAAGATTTGAGAGAGAGAGACACAGCAAGAGAGAGAGAGAGAGAGAAATATTTGATAGACAGCAAGAGAGAGAAAGATTTGAGAGAGAGGCACAGCAAGAGAGAGAGAGAGGGAAAGATTTGAGAGACACAGCAAGAGAGAGAGAGAGAGAGAGAGAGAGAGAGAAAGATTTGAGAGAGAGACAGCAAGAGAGAGAGAAAGATTTGAGAGAGAGACAGAGAGAGACACAGCAAGAGAGAGAGAGAGAGAGAGGCTCTGTTCACAAACACAAACACACCCTACAGAGCCCCAGGACATCAGCACAATTAGACCCAACCAAATCATGAGAAAACAAAAAGAGAATTACTTGACACATTGGAAAGAATTTACAAAAAAACAGAGCAAACTAGAATGCTATTTGGCCCTACACAGAGAGTACACAGCGGCAAAATACCTGACCACTGTGACTGACCCAAAAATAAGGAAAGCTTTGACTATGTACAGACTCAGTGAGCATAGCCTTGCTATTGAGAAAGGCCGCCGTAGGCAGACATGGCTCTCAAGAGAAGACAGGCTATGTGCTCACTGCCCACAAAATGAAGTGGAAACTGTGCTGCACTTCCCAGCCTCCTGCCCAATGTATGACCATATTAGAGAGACATATTTCCCTCAGATTACACAGATCCACAAAGAATTCGAAAACAAATCCAATTTTGATAAACTCCCATATCTACTGGGTGAAATTCCACAGTGTGCCATCACAGCAGCAAGATTTGTGACCTGTTGCCACGAGAAAAGGGCAACCAGTGAAGAACAAACACCATTGTAAATACAACAACATATTTTCCCTTGTATACCTTAACCATTTGTACATTGTTAAAACACTGTATATATAATATGACATTTGTAATGTCTTTATTGTTTTGAAACTTCTGTATGTGTAATGTTTACTGTTAATTTTTATTGTTTATTTCACTTTATATATTCACTTTATATATTATCTACCTCACTTGCTTTGGCAATGTTAACACATGTTTCCCATGCCAATAAAGCCCTTGAATTGAATTGAGAGATACAGATTTAAGAGAGAGACAGCAGGAGAGAGAGAGATTTAAGAAAGAGACAGAGAGAGAGAGACACAGCATGAGAGAGAGAGAGAAAGATTTTAGAGAGAGACAGAAAGAGAGAGAAATGGAGAAAGATTTGAGAGAGAGACAGAGAGAGAGTGAGGGAGATAAATAATGCCCCAATAAAGCCCCTTGAATTGAATTGAGAGAGAAATACAGAGACAGGTCTAAGCACATCTGTGCAGGGACAGCCAGCAGTACTCAGGCCAAGATCAACAGGAGACTGCGATAAGCTGTATTCAAGTAAACCTCCAGTACTGAGAATCTCTACCTAAATGCACATTCTCTAGATCTGGACAATTTGAAATTATTTTAGAGCCTATTTAACTTCAACAAATACAGGTCAATTTGCCTCAGTGACATGCACACTGAAATAGATATTGTACTAAATCGAGAAATTCAAAACCCAATTTTCAATCAAATTAATTTTGGCAGTCTGTTTAGATGATAAATGATAGTACTCTGCACTCAGATATCTAATGAGAAGTCTGATATAGGTCATTAGCTTAAAGAGGCCATGAGGTGACTTCCTGACAACTGTTTCCCGCCACACTGTGACATCAGTAAGACCTCTGGACATTGGTCATTCATTAGCTAAACAGGGGGAGGGGGTTGAGTTGGGAGAAAGGCTGAAACCTGACAACAGACGAATTGACAAGAATGAATGACAGTGACAGTGCATGGATATTTCTGCTGAAGATATGATGAATCCACTGCCATTCTATAATGAGGTAACTTTCATTGCGGTATATAATTCCCTGCACCAAAGGGACTTCATTACCAATTACTAAAAAAATATTTTTTTATTTTTATCCAACTCCTACCGCCTCTTGCAGGTAGCCTAGCGGGTAGGTGCGTTGGGCCAGTAACCAAAAGTTGCGAGATCGAATTCCCAAGCTGACAAGGTTAAAATATATTGTTCTGCCCCTGAGCAAGGCAGTTAACCCACTGTTCCCCAGACTAGGTCCCTCTTTCCCTTTCCTCTTGAGAGAGAATGAACATAGAGCTCTATTTATTTTTTAAAAACTATTTAGTAAGTCACTAAATATGGGCAAATTTTTTTGAAATACAAGTACCAGTCAAAAGTTTGGACATACCTACTCATTCAAGGGTTTTTCTTAATTTTTAATAGTGAAGTCATTACAATTATGAACTAACACATATGGAATCATGTAGTAACCAAAAAAAGTGTTCCATTTGAGATTCTTCAAAGTTGCCACCCTTTGCCTGATGACAGCTTTGCACACTCTTGGCATTCTCTCAACCAGCTTCACCTGGAATGCTTTTTCAACAGCCTTGAAGGGGTTCCCACATATGCTGAGCACTTGTTGGCTGCTTTTCCTTCACTCTGCGGTCCAACTCATCCCAAACCGTCTCAACTGGGTTGAGGTCGGGTGATTGTGCAGGCCAGATTATCTGATGCAACACAAACATCTGGGGCTGTATTCATAGACTCTCAATGGCAGTGCAGTCCATAGAATCTTAGTCATTATTATTATTATTATTCATCATTATGCACTCCTTCTCTGAAACGCTTTGCTTTATAACATGCATTATGACATCACATAATTCCATGGCAGCAGATTGACTTATTGCATTGTGGGTAATGTAGTCATTATACTGTTTCCAAATTGGCCTACAAGTGCATACATCATAGGCATTGTGACAGCACTGTTAACTGTAGCAACAGGCATTCTATGGTATTTTTGCCTAAAATGAAGGAAATCGAAACAAAATTGCAGGAGCAGACCCCGTCACAAGGTTGTGGCTTATTATAATTTAGCAGTGCTGTTAAGTACTGTAAAGTAGTTTTTGGGGTATCTGTACTTTACTTTACTATTTATATTTTGGACAACTTTTACTTTTACTCCATTACATTCCTGAAGAAAATTATGTACTTTTTACTCTATACATTTTCCCTGACACCCAAAATGACTCATTACATATTGAATGCTTAGCAGGACAGGAAAATGTTCCAATTCACGCAATAAACAAGAGAACATCCCTGGTCATCCCTACGGCCTCTAATCTGGCGGACTCACTAAAATGCTTTGTTTGTAAATTATGTCTGAGTGTTTGAGTGTGCCCCTGGCTATCCGTAACTTTAAAAAACAAGAATAATTTGTTGTCTGGTTTTTTTAATATAAGGAATTAGAAATAATTTATACTTTTGATATAAAATATATTAAAGTATATTTTTGCAATTACATTTACTTTTGATATTTAAAGTGGAATTGACAACATTTGATCTACTTTGCAAATATGAAACAAACAGACAATCATAATATCAGTAAGAAAATGTCAAATTCTCAGTTTATTCTACAAACCAACTTTGAGGTTTTAAAAAATAGGATATATATGACTTAAAATTCCACGATGTACAATAAGGCATTGTTGGCAGTTCAATGCATGATTAATATAATTCACAAATAGATTTCTTGGTAGTCCAAAAAATATTGCTACCAGGTTGTAAATCATAGCTGGCCTGGTACATTGTTTGCTGCCTTCACTATTTCAGTTTCAATGACTCAATATTTTGGACAAACGGATGAATGTAACTAAGACTGGGAATGTCAATACAATCAATCTAGCAAGGACAATTTAATTTTTTAAAATTTCAATTTGACCTTTATTTAACCAGGCAAGTCAGTTAAGAACAGATTCTTATTTTCAATGACGGCCTGGGAACAGTGGGTTAACTGCCTGTTCAGGGGCAGAACGACAGATTTGTACCTTGTCAGCTCGGGGGTTTGAACTTGCAACCTTCCGGTTACTAGTCCAACGCTCTAACCACTAGGCTATGCTGCCGCCACAATGATCAGTCATAACGTGGCTAATAGGCTAGCATGTCTATTTCTGTAGCTCTTATTTAGAAAGCTAAAAACACAGAGCCTACCATTAGCTAACTAGCTGCTGGGAGGATGTTATGTCATTAGAGGAGTGGGTGAGTGACCGACTTTTTCCCCTCATATCGTTTTTTTTTGTATGGCTACAGCTAGATGCAGGTGTCATTTGGTTACTAAGCAAAACAATGGAATCGGTTTGCAAGCTAGCTGAACGACTATTATCCAATTAGCATATCTCTTGCGTTTGTAAATTGACTCTGGCTATCTACTCTGATTTCAGAGCACTCTCATCTGAGTGTGCCAGAGCGCAGAATAACTGATGAATTTACTAACGTGTGCAACACCCACTGAATATGACCGGTGTCAAAGAAAAAAAAAAGTAACAGTTAGTCACGAAAGAGAACATGTAAACAGTTGCTACTGCCTGTAAACACACATTCTAGTTCAACGTGAATGATGGCAGGCCCATGTGGCAAATGGCTTATTTGCATGAAGGCCTACAGTAGCTCTGATTGGCTATGGCGCACCGGTCTGTCTAGACTGTACGAGAAAGATGTTCTTATTAGGCTTTATTTGCTGCAGTGTCTATTAATTGTCTGTACGCACGGCCGCTTTCCCACTCTATAGTGCTATAAAATGTTTACAAATGCCTTACGATACGTCATTGACAAACATCCTAAGAATTTATGAAAACGTGAAAATTACCATATATAAGTGCTCGCATGTCAGAAAATTTACAAAAAAGTGTCATATTCTTCCTCAAGTAGTATTTTACTGGGTGACTTTCACTTTTACTTGAGAATTTTCTGTTAAGGTATCTTTACTTTTACTCAAGTAAGACAATTGGGTACTTTTTCCACCACAATCATTTAGATTACATATTTACATTACATTACTTGTGTTAAACAATTTCAGTCCCTACAGGATTTTGCTGAAATTTGTTGTGATATTTGCGGCAATTCTGTCATTTTGCATGGCAATATGCAGATGATTTTGTCCAATTTGTCCCGAAAATGCGCTGATGTTTGTTAAAGTATGTCTTGATTGTGTCATGCCCTGATCTGTTTCACCTGTCCTTGTGCTTGTCTCCATCCCCTCCAGATGTCGCTCATCATCCCCGGTGTATTTATCCCTGTGTTTTCTGTCTCTCTGTGCCAGTTCATCTTGTTTGCCAAGTCAACCAGCGTTTATCTCCCAGCTTCTATTTTTCCCAATCTCTGTTTTTCCTAGTCCTCCTGGTTTTGACCCTTGCCTGTCCTGACACCGAACCCACCTGCCTGACCATTCTTCCTGCCCTGACCTCGAGCCTGCCTAACGCCTTGTACTGTTTGGACTCGGACCTGGTTTATGAACTCTCGCCTGTACCCGACCTGCCTTTTGCCTACACCTTGTGTTATAATAAATATCGGCGCTCAACCATCTGCCTCCTGTGTCTGCATATGGGTCTCGCATATGCAATCGCAGGATCCTGGAGGGACTGCAAATTGACATTTACAATCCATATGTTTATACAGTGGGGTCTGAAGTTATTTACACCCTTGATAAATATGTGGAAAAATGACTGTATAGAATAAATAATTTATGAGTATGTGGACACCCCTTCATATTAGTGGATTCGACTTTTCAGCCACACCCATTGCTGACAGGTGTATGACATCAAGCACACAGCCATGCAATCTCCATAGACAAAAATTGCCTGTAGAATGGCCCGTACTGAAGAGCTCGGTGACTTTCAACGTGGCACAGTCATAGGATGCCACCTTTCCAACAAGTCAGTTTGTCAAATTTCTGCCCTGCTAGAGCTGCCCGGGGCAACTGTAAGTGCTGTTATTGTGAAGTGGAAACATCTAGAAGCAACAACGGCTCAGCTGTGAAGTGGAAGGCCACACAAGCTGGCATGCCAGCAACAAATGCTGACACTACACATCCAAGTATAGTAAAAGGGGCACAAGAAATAAGAAAACCCATCAAAACAAAGGAGAAAACAACATTGCTTTTTGAAAAGATTTCTAAAGATTTTTTGAAAGATAACAAAGTTTTAAAAAAAAGATAGATTGTTCTCCATAAGGTGTGATTCAGGACTAACAGAGAAAGTCTTATTCATTGTACAGTAAATATTATCCGCAGAGGTTCCACAGCACAGAGAGCTACCCTTCAGCAGAACCTTTTTCAAAACCAAGAATCATCTCAAAGCCGGAGCAAGTTGTGTAGATAGATAAGATGCTTGGAAGATGTCATGTGACAAACTCATCCCTATTATAATATTTAAGGAGCCCAACACAACTGCTTGTGGTGAATTTCCCATTTAAGAAGGGAACATTGTTTGCCAAAGGAGTACATGCCACTGTGTATATATACTTATGGTTATAGAAAAGACGTACAGGAAAAACACATCTTCTGCATCACTTCAATTTTTCCATCACTAGATATGTTCTAGAGTGTTTTCAACACTCACTTTAAGTACACACACTTCCCTTAAAACCCTCTCCTAAAAATAGGCATTTCCAAAAGACACAAAACTCTGCAAATACATCACATTAAGATCACAGCTTACCAACAAGATTCTTTGCAAACCAGATCAACCAGCCTTGAGTAGGTAGCTCTCTCAGACAGTCACAACAGCCTACAAGACTCCAGACAGTCCCTCTTTAAGATCTCTCTCTCTCCTCAGTCTTCTGAGACTAACTGGGTGAGGTGATACGGACTGGCCCCTGCACCCTCTGCTTTAGGTGCCCAGTTCTGACCTTGAACCAGACCAACAAGGGGGTCTGGTTGCTTTCAGCACAAGGCGTACCCAGATGGACCCGTCATCGCATGCCACCTGGGAATGTGGCACCCACTCAACAGCTGCAACAGATAATTTCAAAACATTTGGCCCCACATCTAAATCTAGTCCATGCAACATAGACTGGACATTACAAGATGTTTGGAATTAGATACTGGACAACCCTTGGGCTTGACTCACAAGCTCCCTTACTGATACACTGGTCAGTCATACTGTGTCATTTCACTAAGTTCATTATCAACAACTATGGTCTCATTAAACTGTAAAACTGTATGGTGATTAACAGTCGAGAGGAATGTGATACTAGTACAGTATGTACTGTGGCAAGAAGAAGTATATGAAACCTTTGGAATTAGCTGGGTTTCTGCATAAATTGGTCATACAATTTGATCTGATCTTCATCTAGGTCACAACAATAGACAAACACAGTCTGTTTAAACTAATAACACACAAACAATTATACGTTTTAATGTCTTTATTGAACACACCCTGTAAACATTCACAGTGCAGGGTGGAGAAAGTATGTGAACCCTTGTATTTAATAACTGGTTGACCCTCCCTTGGCAGCAATAACCTCAATCAAACATTTTCTGTAGTTGCAGATCAGACCTGCACAACGGTCAGGAAGAATTTTGGACCATTCCTCTTTACAAAAATGTTTCAGTTCAGCAATATTATTGGGACCGCTCTCTTGAGGTCATGCCACAGCATGTCAATTGGGTTGAGGTCAGGACTCTGACTGGGCCACTCCAGAAGGCGTATTTTCTTCTGTTGAAGCCATTCTGTTGTTGATTTACTTCTGTGTTTTGGGTCATTGTCCTGTTGCATCACCCAACTTCTGTTAAGCTTCAATTGGCAGACAGCCTTACATTCTCCGGCAAAATGTCTTGATAAACTTGGCAATTTGTTTTTCCGTCAATGACAGCAAGCTGTCTAGGTCCTGAGGCAGCAAAGCAGCCCCAAACCATGATGCTCCCTCCACCATACTTTACAGTTTGGATAGGTTTTTCATGTTGGTCTGCTGTGCCCTTTTTTCTCCACACATAGTGTCGTGTGTTCCTTGCAAACAACTCAACTGTAGTTTCATCTGTCCACAGACTATTCTGCTAGTAGCACTGTGGAAAATCTAGGTGCACTTTTGCAAAAATGTTTTTTTTTTTTGGACAGCAGTGGCTTCTTCCGTGGGGCCCTCCCATGAACACCATTCTTGTTTAGTGTTTTATGTATAGTAGACATGTCAAAAGAAACTTAACATGTTCCAGAGATTTCTGTAAGTCTTTAGCTGACACTCTAGGATTCTTCTTAACCTCATTGAGCATTCTGTGCTGTGCTTTTGCAGTCATCTTTTCCTTACGGCCACTCCTAGGGAGAGTAGCTACAGTGCTGAACTTTCCCCATTTATAGACAATATGTCTGACCGTGGACTGACGAACATCAAGGCCTTTAGAGATATTTTTGTAACACTTTCCAACTTTATTCAAGTCAACAATTCTTAATCTGAGGTCTTCTGGTATCTCTTTTGTTCGAGGCATGGTTTACATCAGGCAATGCTTCTTGTGAACAGCAAACTCAAATTTTGTGAGTGTTTTTTATAGGGCAAGGCAGCTCCAACCAACATCTCCAATCTCGTCTCATTGATTGGGGTCCAGGATAGCTGACTCCTGACTCCAATTAGCTTTTGGAGAAGTCATTAGCCTTGGGGTTCACATACTTTTTCCAAACTACTCTGTGAATGTTTAAATTATCTACTCAATATAGACAAGAAAAATAATTTGTCTGTTATTAGTTTAGGCACACTGTGTTTGTCTGTTGTTGTGACTTAGATGAAGATCAGAAATCCAGGTAATTCCAAAAGGGTTCACATACTTTTTCTTGCCACTATATATTTTTGCAGTAAAATGATGTAATGAAATAACTTCTGTAAACTCAATGTCACTGCCAGTGACTGAGAACAGCTGTTGTGTGCTGTAGCAATCTCCACATGTTTGAGAACTGCTCTGTTTGCTTTTTAAAAAATAAACAAAAGGTCAACGCTACCAAGTTGAACTATGATACACCTCACACAGCCCTGGATCCCTACTATATTTCTGAGTTTTCCTTAAATGTGATTAGTGTTCATTTCCAAAAGCTCTCACCAAGAGATCTGGTGTACTACATAGAGAAAGACAGAGAGCTGTTACATAATATAGTTGACTTTTGCTTTGTCAACAAACGGCAGAGAGGAGAGAAGCTGTCCAGCGCTCAGTGTGGATCTCACCAAACAGCTCCAAACATGGATAGAAAGGCCCGCTCCAGAGCAGCTGCTTAGCCCTCTAATTGAAAGGTCCCCCTCTCTTCCATAAACAGCATCCACACAGGCAGTGAGCCGAGGCTTCTACACATTCCACACCTCAGCCATTGGATGTTCAAGGGCTAGTTTTAAACAACTGCAACCTAAAAGGAAATGTATGCAACTTGTACATATTCTAGTGTTTCTGGGTTTAGAGTAATTGAGTAATTACAGAGTAATTGTCGAGAGGGAAAATATGTCCAATACATACCTACTGGACTGGAGTAGTCTTTTAATCCTACATAATATATTACACGAGAAAATATGGACAAAGTTAAACACAATAGCAATGAAAATAACTGAAATCCACGTAAGCACTGAAGGAGAGTAAATCTCTATTTGAAAATAATAAGCACCCACTAAAATGTGTGTGATGAATAGGGAAAAATAGGGCAGCTTTACAGTATGTTTGAGCGGTGGGGCTAGGTGTCATCCTTTTCGGAGAGGATAAACACCCACCCAGTGAGTTGGTCTGGCCAGTGAAAGGTTATGGCTTCTGAGGTAGGAGGGTAGTTGTTGCTGGTGCTGCGGCATGCTAGCATGGCCGTGAAAAGGACTGACAGGGAAGGCACTGGCATACCACATGGACACAACGTCTCACATGGACATTTTTAGAGAGGACACAACCTGACAGCTCCGTTTTTAGAGCCAGTGTAATAAGAATGTCACTAAACTGACAGTTTACCAAGGACGATACGGTTGTTTCACAAGGACTCTAGACTTTCCTCCAAGATCACTTAGTAGAGAATACACAGAGAAGCACAGAGAGAAAGAGGATAAACAATGAGACAATGTGAGCCACCTGGCAAAATGTATAAAACAATACAAATATGAAAGTGGGATTTCTTTATCTCTCAAAAATGCATTATCAATCTTAAACATAGAAAACACTACAATGAACTACATGATAATACAGATTAGATACCATTTGACTGACACATAGAGTATTTCATTTGGTAATTATGTTACTGGAAGACCTCATCTACACTATCACTGCCAGAGGACAAGACTCACCTTAAGTGTAGGAGGTGGGTTTCTATTGGCTTAAACATTGGAGAACCTTAACATGTTTGTGGGACTGTTGATGACTGTTCAGGTTATTTCTTGAGAGAGTGTTGAAAATGTCACATTATTTCAGGGGGATGTTTTGACTTGGACATGGAATACAAGCTTACTCTTCAGTGTGTTGCATATTAACTCCCTGAGTGGCTGTGTGACCAGACTACTTGATAATTTTGTCATAGGATACAGTAGCTACACATACCTAAAAACAGCAATGTCATAATCCAGTAATTTCAAGTGCTTTGACAAGGTAGGCCCATATGAAAACAATATCTCTAAAAATGTATCAATATCTGCCTATTTTAAGGGTGCCACCCCTATGTCTGTCTATCCCTTTACCCTGACACAAGCACTAAAGGGCACTAATAGCCTATTAACTGGCAGCTCCAAGAATGATCACTTTATTTATTTTGATAAGCAGGCACTCAGCTTTATCACTACAGCACACTACACATGCTTGCCTTAACATTTTTGTTGGGTATTCTATCATGCCTGGATGAAGCTGAGTGGGGCACATAGCAAAACTGGATGTTTTTGTCAAAACGACAAGCAACAATGCAGGTAGCCTAGCGGATAGAGCGTTGGGCCAGTAATTGAAAAGTTGCTGGATCAAATCCCTTAGCTGACAGGGTCAAAAACTGTCGTTCTGAGCAAAGCAGTTAACCCACTATTCCCCGGGTGCCGAAGATGTGGATGTTGATTAAGGCACCCCTCTGATTCAGAGGGGTTGGGTTAAATGTGGTAGACACATTGTTGCCTAGGTATCCCCCTTTCCCAATGGTTTGTTTTCCTTGTTTTTCCATCACCACTTGCAGAGCCAGCGAGAGGGTGACTAGAAATCAATCCCCAAACAATAAATTGTCTATTCACTTTCTTGTTTACTCGCTTGCATTGGTGGGCTTCTCTTTGTGCACACCGACCTTGAAAAGCATAAAGCTTCAAGCAGCACGATCCACTTTGGCCAATGGGAGCAGATGGAGAAAAGGGGGAGGGAGAAGGTTGCTAAGCAACAAGCAGTCACGGGATGGAAACAGAAACCTTTCTGATGTCTCTGGCAGAAATCGGCTTGCCCAAAGACCCATCAGTTATTTAGAATAAACAGAATGTTGTGAACGTTTGCTTAGACCATGGTGTTAAACCACTGGTCTAAATAGGTTAGCTGCTAGCTTTTCTCATAGGCCAACCTGGCCAAATTAGCCATGATGCTGAGGATGGCCAGCTGAGCAGGTAATTATATCCGGTAACAAAATAATGAATCCCCTGTCAGAGACCTTAAACTGTAGAGCCATCATCCAATCACATTTGGTCAGCAGGTCAATTTGGCCACCAGAAGTAGATTGCCAAACCATCCATTCGCTGAATTTTTGTGCCAATATATTTTTGCATGATGCTTCCTTGACTAGGCTACTGATGTCATACAAAATTCCAAAGGGTTGTTACAACTTCTCGTTGTTCGGGCAGCGTTCGGCGGGCGACGTCACCGGTCTTCTAGCCATTGCCGATCCACCTTTCATTTACCATTTGTTTTGTCTTGTTTTCCCACACACCTGGTTTACATTTCCCTCATTACTTGTCGTGTATGTAACCCTCTGTTCCTCCTGTCTGTGTGTGAAATTGTTTGTTGTAAGTGCTTGTGCACATTTTGACTGGTGCACGACGGGTTTTGTACCCATATTTTGTTATTCTGGATGCCGTTGGTTTTGATAATTAAACTGCTCCGGTTATTACCCAGTTCTGCTTTCCTGCGTCTGACTTCCCTGCCACCAGTTACGCACCCCTTACAAGGGTTTTCGGTACATTAAAATCTGTAATATATGATGTTACACCAAGTCGTGGCTGAACGATGACATGATTAACATACAGCTGGATGGTTTTAAGCTTTTCGGCAGGATAGAACAGCGGCCTCTGATAAGACAAGGGGAGGCGGCCTATGCATATTTGTAAACAACAGCTGGTGCACAAAATCTAAGGAAGTCTTGAGGTTTTGCTTGCCTGAGGTAGAGTATATCATGATAAGCTGTAGACTACACTATTTACCAAGAGAGTTCACATCTATATTTTTCATAGCTGTCTATATACTACTGCAGACTGATGCTGGCATTAAGAAAGCACTCAATGAGCTATATACGGCCATAAGCAAACAGGAAAACGCTCATCCAGAGGCGGCGCTCCTAGAGGCCGGGGACTTTAATGCAGAAAACTCAAATCAGTTTTACCTAATCAGCATGTTAAATGTGAAACCAGAGGGAAACAACTCTAGACCACCTTTACTCCTCACACAGAGGCGCATACAAAACTCTCCCTCTCCTTCCATTTGGCAAATCTGACCATAATTGCATCCTCCCAATTCCTGTTTAAAAGCAAAAACTAAAGCAGGAAGTAGTGACTTGGTCAATAAGAAAGTGGTCAGATGAAGCAGATGCTAAGTTACAGGACTGTTTTGCTAACACAGACTGGAATATGTTCCGGGATTCTTCTGATGGCATTGAGGAGTACACCACAACAGTCACTGGCTTCATCAATAAGTGCATCGATGATGTCGTCCCCACAGTGACTGCACGTACATACCCCAACCAGAAGCCATGGATTACAGGCAACATCCTCACTGAGCTAAAGGGTAGAGCTGCCGCTCTCAAGAAGCAGGATTCCAACCCAGAAGCCTATAAGAAATCCAGCTATCCAGCTATAGCCTCTGACAAACTATCAAACAGGCAAAGCATCAATACAGGACTAAGATTGAATCGTACTACACCGGCACCGATGCTCGTCGGATGTGGCTGGGCTTTGAAACTACTACAGACTACAAAGGGAAGCACAGCCACGAGCTGCCCAGTGACACAAACCTACCAGACGAGCTAAATTATTTATATCCTCACTTCGCGACAAGTAACACTGAAACATGCATGAGAGCACCAGCCGTTCCAGATGACTGTGTGATCACGCTCTCGGTAGCTGATGTAAACAAAACCTTTAAACAGGCCAACATTCACAAAGCCGCTGAGCCAGACGGATTATCAGGGCATGTATTCAAAGCATGCGCGGACCAACTGTCAAGTGTCTTCACTGACATTTTCAATCTCTCCTTGATCGAGTCTGCAACACCTACATGTTTCAAACAGACCACCATAGTCCCTGTGCCCAAGGAAGTGAAGGTAACCTGCCTAAATTATTACCGCCCCATGGCACTTACGTCAGTAGCCATGAAGTGCTTTGAAAGGCTGGTCATGGCTCACATCAACAGCATCCTCCCAGACACCCTAGACCCACTCCAATTCGCATACTGCCCCCAACAGATCCACAGATGATGCAATCTCAATCGCACTCCCTTTCACACCTGGACAAAAGGAACACCTATGTGAGAATGTTGTTCATTGGCTACAGCTCAGCGTTCAACACCATAGTGCCCACAAAGCTCATCACTAAGCTAAGTACTCTGGGACTAAACACCTCCCTCTGCAACTGGATCCTGGATTTCCTGACGTGCCGCCCCTAGGTGGTAAAAGTAGGCAACAACATGTCTGCCACGAAGATCCTTATCACTGGGGCCCCTCAGGGGTGTGTACTTAGTCCCCTCCTGTAATACCTGTTCACCCACGACTGTGTGGCCATTCAAGACTCCAACAGCATCATTAAGTTTGCTGACGACACAACAGTGGTCACCGACAACGATGAGACGGCCTATAGGGAGGAGGTCTGAGAACTGGCAGTGTGGTGCCAGGACAACAACCTCTCCCTCAATGTGAGCAAGACAAAGGAGCTGATCGTGGACTACGGGAAAAGGTGGTCCGAACAGGCCCTCATTCACATCGACGGGGCTGTAGTTGAGCGGGTCGAGAGTTTCAAGTAGCTTGGTATCTACAACGGACTATCATGGTCCAAACATATCAAGACAGTTGTGAAGAGGGCATGACAAAGCCTTCTCTCCCTCAGGAGACTGAAAAGATTTGGCATGGGCCCCCAGATCCTCAAAAGGTTCTACAGCTGCACCATCGACAGCATCCTGACCGGTTGCGTCACTGCCTGACTGTAAGGCGCTACAGAGGGTAGTGCGAACAGCCCAGTACATCACTGGGGCCAAGCTTCCTGCCATCCAGGACCTATGTAATAGGCAGTAAGGAAAGCCCATACAATTGTCAATAAAACTCCAGTCACCCAAGTTATAGACTGTATTCTCTGCTATCGCACGGCAAGCGGTACCGGACTGCCAAGTCTAGGACCAAAAGGCTCGTCGACAGCTTCTACCCCCAAGCAATTAGACGGCTGACCAATTCATAAAAATCACCACCGGACAATTTACACTGACCCCCCCTCTCTTGTACACTGCTGCTACTCGCTGTTTGTTTGTTACCTATGCATAGTCACTTTGCCCCTACCTACATGTACAGATTACCTCAACTAGCCTGTACCCCTGCAAACTGTCTCGGGACCGGTGCCCCGTGTATATAGCCTCGTAATTGTTATTCTTATTGTATTACTTTGTATTATTACTTTTTATTTTAGCCTACTTGGTAAATATTTTCTTCTTCTTGAACTGCACTGTTGGTTAAGGGCTTGCAAGTAAGCATTTCACGGTAGTCTACACTTGTTGTATTCGGCGCATTTGGCAAATAAAGTTTGATTTGATTTAAGTGAGTCAGGCTGTTGCTGAGTGAGTGAGTTGTGGGGAGAGCTGGAGGGGTGTGTGTGTTCAGAGAGAAGCATGCAGCTCAGTCCACTATTGGCTGAGTCATGTGAGTGAGCAGAGACAGAGCAGCATGCGCACGCTGTGACAACTTTTTACCAGTTGTAAGTAGGCTATTTAACTTGTAATTATGCAGGAGTGGAAATTTAAAATGCAAGTTGTGTGCTTCTGTTATGGGGAAAATTCCTCAATGAAACTGACATTAAATGTGGAGAATGATACATTTGCATCTGTTGGCCATCAAATGTATATGCCATTGTAGGCTACAATAAATATGTTGAAATTACTATATCACTGGAGTCATTGAAAATACATTTGTGCCACTTGTGTAACCTACCTGTAGCTGGCAAACAGATTTAATAAATAGCCTATAACTTCAGTGTATTGTTGTTTTAGCCTTGTGTTATTCTGCCATTATTAATGGCCATGTTTAGTTATTTAAATTAGATTGACGGTAACAGACAGTCAGTCAGATTAGGCTACAGGTATTTATTTATTTTTATAAACACTGGCTGTTGTTGACAAGAATATTCAGTTCATATACATATTATTAATGTTTAATTCAGTGATTGAAATTGCGACCCCATCCTCGGTAGCCTATTCCAGCGGTATTTTTGAAAACACAAGCACTTCTTACCTCAAAATTGCTAAGCTAAGCTATTCATGTTGAAATCATTTGTAAGTATATTTGAACGAAGCAAGCTGCTAAATCGTTCAGTTTACATCTTGCCTATATCTTGCCTAGGCTACTGTAGCCTATGTTAAATAAGATTTAGGCCTATCAGGGGCTATAGGCTACCTGCATCTACAGTAAAACTGTTTTCCCTTTGTCTTTATGGGGTATTGTGTGTAGATTGATGAGGATTTTTATTTATTTAATAAATTTTAGAATAAGGCTGTAATGTAACAAAATGTGGAAAATGTCAAAGGGTTCTGAATACTTTCTGAATGCACTATCTCAGCAAGACATGTAATTCAAAGTTGAATTACAATCATAAACCCAGATTTTATTTTGTAGCCTATGCCTACTGAAATGACCATTAAATCTTACAAATGTTCTTAACATCTGGCACATAATAACAGCACAATTGCCAGAAAATAGCCTAGCATTCGGTTTTTTGTCCAAGTGTTTCTTGCGCAGAAATTTCAAGATCCTCTGTCCATCTTTCATCACTCAAACTCTCCTGGTGGATTTATCTATAGTTATGCACATGTTCTAAAGGGATTTATTTACAATTATGAACCGGGTTTGAGCCCTGAACGCTGATTGGCTGAAAGCAGTGGTATATCATACCGTATACCATGGGTATGACAAAATAAACTTTTTACTGTTCTAATTATGTTGGTAACCAGTTTATAATAGCAGTAAGGCACCCCAGGGTTTGTGGTATATTGCCAATATACCACGGCGAATTGCTGGATCCAGGCACTCTGCGTTGTGTAATGCTAAAAGACAGCCCTTAGACTATATACCATACCCCCTCATGTCTTATTGCTTAATCATAGTAGTCAGACGAGTTAAATCAACATCCATTGATAGAAAATGATCTGGCGAGTTTAATAAGGGCAAATTATATTTTCTCTTGCAACATATTCAAATGTGTTTACTACATCATGTCATAGTTCGCAATAATAATAATCTTGATGAAAACCAAACTGTGCTTCTAATGTCGTTAGTTTATTATATAAATTTGGCAACTCTTCTCTTGCTGTGGAAAAAAATGTGGGCAAATTGTCAGGCCAGGTTTTCAGTGGTCAATGTTATAGAAAGTTTAGCTAGACCTGGCAACCCTGTTTATGTGGAAGTGTTTTTTTGTAGTTTTTTAAACCTTTATTTAACAAGGCAAGTTAGTTAATAACAAATTCTTATTTACAGTGATGGCCTACCAAAAGGCAAAAGGCCTCATGCGGGGACGGGGGCTGGGATTGAAAATAAAATAGAAATATTGGACAAAACATACATGACAACAAGAGAGACAACACTACATAAAGAGAGACCTAAGACAACAACACATGACAACACAGCATGGTAGCAACACAACATGACAACAACATGGTAGCAACACAACATGGCAGCAGTACAACATGGTAGCAACACAAAACATGGTACAAACATTATTGGGCACAGACAACAGCACAAAGGGCAAGAAGGTAGAGACAACAGTACACCATGCAAAGCAGCCACAACTGTCAGTAAGAGTGTCCATGATAGTCTCTGAATGGAGAGATAAAACTGTCCATTTTGAGTGTTTATTGCAGCTCGTTCCAGTTGCTAGCTGCAGCGAACTGAAAAGACGAGCGACACAGGGATGTGTTTGCTTTGGGGACCTTTAACAGAATGCGACCGGCAGGACGGGTGTTGTATGTGGAGGATGAGGGCTGTAATAGATATCTCAAATAGAGGGGTGTCAGGCCTAAGAGGGTTTTAAGAGGTAAATAAGCATCAACCAGTGGGTGCTTCCAATTTGCTGAGTAGAGTGTCGAAGGCTATTTTGTAAATGACATCACCGAAGTCAAGGATCGGTAGGATAGTCAGTTTTACGAGGGTATGTTGGCAGCATGAGTGAAGGATGCTTTGTTGCGAAATAGGAAGCCGATTCTAGATTTAACTTTAGATTGGAGATGCTTAATGTGAGTCTGGAAGGAAAGTTTACAGTCTAGCCAGATACCTAGGTATTAATAGTTGTCCACATATTCTAAGTCAGAACCGTCCAGAGTAGTGATGCTAGTCGCGCGGGTGGGTGCGGGCAGTGATTGGGGGCAGTGATTGGTTGAAGAGCATGCATTTCGTTTCACTAGCATTTAAGAGCAGTTGAAAGGCCACGGAAGGAGTATTGTATGGCGTTGAATCTTGTTTGGAGGTTTGTTAACACAGTGTCCAAAGAAGGGCCAGATGTATACAGAACGTCTGCATAGAGGAGGATCAAAGAATCACCCGCAGCAAGAGCGACATCATTGATGTATACAGAGAAAAGAGTCGGCCCGAGAATTGAACCCTGTGGCACCCCCATAGAGACTGTCAGAGGTCCGGACAACAGGCTCTCCTATTTGACACACTGAACTCTGTCTGATAAGTAGTTAGTGAACCAGGCAAGGCAGTCATTAGAGACACCAAGGTCGTCGAGTCTGCCGATAAGAATGTTGTTTGACAGAGTCGAAAGCCTTGGCCAGGTCGATGAAGACGGTTGCACAGTACTGTCTTTTATTGATGGCGGTTATGATATTGTTTAGGACCGTGAGCGTGGCTGAATTGCACCTATGACCATCTCGGAAACCCGATTGCATAGCAGAAAAGGTACAGTGGGATTCGAAATGGTCGGTGATCTGTTTGTTCACTTGGCTTTCGAAGACTTGGTGGCGGATAATTTTAGGAAGAGAGGGTCCAGATTGTTTAGCCCAGCTGATTTGTAGGGATCCACATTTTGCAGCTCTTTCAGAACATCAGCTGTCTAGATTTGGGTGGGAGAAGTGGGGGGGGGGGGGGGGCTTGGGCCAGTTACTGCGTGGGGTGCAGAGCTGTTGGCCAGGGTTGGGGTAGTCAGATGGAAAGCATGGCCAGCCGTAGAGAAATGCTTATTGAAATTCTCAATAATCGTGGATTGTTGGCAAATCTGATGGCCGAATGGTAAAGAACATCTAGCCGCTCGAGAGCACCCTTACCTGCCAATCTATAAATTACATTCAGGTCACATGCACTTAATCAGGAAGCCAGCCCTGAGGCCGATTTGTCAAACAACTGTCTGAACATGGAGGTAACCATTCAGTGTGTCATAACTATTGTACATTCAGACCCTATGGGTCATTCAGTTGCTTTCATGTCTATACGTGACATGAGTGTTTGTGCAGACAATCATTAATAGCATAATCCATAGCATTTGTCCAGAGGTTGTCGTTCTCTGACCATGGTGGGTCTATTGTTTGTTTCTTATTTAGCTCATACAGTGAGTTGGTTATGCAGTAATCATATTTGCGTCCAACTGTAGAGCACAGTATGGAAGGTTGAGACAGCAGTATCTTATTCATTGTGTCATTTTTACACATACAGACTAATTACAGAGAACCGGGTTGGAATATAGTGTACAGAGGAATGCAATGTACTCGAATGGACATTGGGCATGCAAGAGATTATAATAAGAATGGGAATTTCAGAGCTCGGACTCATTTTTTCCTTCACTCACACAGCCTATTCACACTCACATTTTGAGATGAATGCTAGTTTGTAATTAGACAACCATCCATCCACCCACATGTCATTATACTGTACGGTACCTTTTGTACAGTAGCCACAAATCAAGTTAAATGGGGTTACCTATCAGTGCCGCATAATATGCATTACATTATGCTCATACATACCACTGATGTTATTCATGTATTTACCTACATACTATGTTGCCATATGTTGTTTCTACTATAATGAAAACCGCTACAATATTCTGAACCATTTAAGAGGAAACTAAGAAAGAGTTCAAGTGATGCTGTTCAATGTGCAGTAGGCCAATAGTAGACTATTGTCTTTTTGTAACCAGATAAAACATGCAAAGAGCGTTCCATGACAATAATAAACATTACGTTATTTCGTTCCGTGATTTGGAATACTTAATTTTACAAAACTATAGACTAGTGTCTAGTCTAGTGCGACACAAGGATGAGCAGCGGTCGTGTGTATGGTTGCAGATATCAAATGGATGTGTCTTTACTGCAGTATAGCTTCAACACAACGACTGTACTGCCGTCTGAAGACAAAGTCCCAGGCGATTTTGGTCCCACTTGGAATCCAATAAAAGCCCACCAATGTAGGTAATAGGCTAATATTAGAATTACAATCACACACTCGAGACATTACCGCAAGTCCCTCGTGCCACAGAATCAAACACACATTTGTCAGGGCATTTGTTGCCAAGGGGGCGAAATTATCCAACATGGGCATGATGCAAATTGGCTTTTGTAGGCTATTTACAGTATCTGACGTGCAAATAAAGCAAGAGACAATAAAATGGCAAACGTTTACCTTTGTTGCAATCCAGTGTTGTTTATCAAATATCGCTCCCACACACGGCAAAGAGATATGTGCTACAATGTACAGTCAGGACAGTGAGCTACACAGCACCCACCAATCACCCCGACAACGCACTGTACCTCACTCCTTGCTCATAGGCTACATGCGTATTTCCCTCCTCGAGGACAGGCAAAGGGAGGGAGGTGGCTTCAGGACTCATTGTCATATAATGGCATATCTTCAAAACTCTTACATTACAGGCTTCTTACACATGTATGATCCTTAGAATGTTGATGGATCATTTAATTAAATACATTATTGTCAAATAGGAAATTAATGCATATGAGGTGGTTGTACGTTTGGTGAAGTTCAATTATATTTCTGACCACTGTGCATAGTGACTCAGCAACAGGTGCAAATATCAGAAATTAATCAACCATAAGAGTAGCCTATTGGGTCTGTCTTGGGCTTGTCAGTAAAGCTACATATGGTACTTGCTGTATGAAATACACTCAAATGTAAGCGAACAATAATGTGTTGTGCTGTGCAGGTTGACAACGACCCTAAACAAAGCAACAGACAATAAACACATGACATTTCATAGTGTATATATGATAAAATATAGAAGTAATTACATTTTTTGAAATATAGCCAAGCATGCCAAACATCACCAAACAAAACAGTGTATCTCATGAACAGAGTGCCACCAAGTGGCTGATATTGTACCATACAGTATGTACAGTGTGCAGTGTAAAATGCTTGTCTAGGAAATGAATGTTCATATCCATGGCAGTACACACCAAACATTAACGCAACCAGTAGCGACCCGTCATACTGGGTAGGTGGGGTTCTGTTTTGAGCCCCACCTTTCTAGATGAAAATAATAATGATAATAAAGCCCAAAAACAAACATGGTCTCTTTTTTGCTTTCTTGAGTAAGGAAGCTCCAAAATGCAGGTGTTACAGCCTAGCTCAGTGCTTTCTGTGGTGGTGGGGCAGCCATCGGAAAATACTGAGCATAGGGGTTGGTAATGTTCTCTAGTTCCGTCGTGATTGGCTTAGTGTTCTTTCACTCATGGGGACACTACGTCACCGCCAAATCTAAGGGTAGAGCTTGCACATTCAAGGCCCTTGGATGCTGCCATAGAGTTATATTAGAAGTGCCTATCCAAGAAGGCTCAAGGTCTTTGGCCACAGATTTTTTTAAAGGAAGTCAAATTAAGTTATATCTACAGCAACATTGATTGGACTCATCATGTCAACGTCATACTTTCAAAATCATCATGAATCACATTGACAATCTACTGGCAAATCATTTTTAATCCTTGTCATATGAAGATAAATAATAAAGAGAAATTATAGATAAAACGTACCGGTGCTCTTCGGCCATTGGACATAAACATTACGCAACAAGATGGAAATCGCAAATTCAACAATGAGTGGTTTGGAAGGAATCATTGGCTAACTGCAAGCATTGCAAAGCAATCACTAGCCTGCTATTCAGTGGAGTGGGTGTGTGTGGTCCCAAGTCTGGGTTTAATGGTCTCTTTTCCAAGCTTAACAGGGTAAACATTCAACATTGGCCATGGTGTCAATCCAGCATGACTTCTGCCGAGCTCAAAACAACTGGAAACTCAGAATTGGTAATCTGATTACAGTGAGTTCAAGACAACTGGGAACACTGAAAAAAAACGAGCTCCGACTTGGAAAATATGTTTTGAACGGTCATCCAAATAGGAATTGCAAGTTTGGAACTCGGGCCTCTTTCTAGCTCCAACCTGAAGATGCCTGAGGTCATCATGATTCAACCTTGTTTTTTTCCCCGAGTTCCCAGTTAGCTTGAAAACACCATAAATGCAGAGAATGCCAGACTTTAATGACCAAGTCTGATGACCAAATTTTCCCACGAAGGACCGCAGCACCACCTTCCTGTTCAAGTGAGCACAGGACAACAAGGTGAGTCCAAACATGTATTGTATGCTGCTGCATAAATGATGTAATATGCCAGGGAGATATGTATACTGTAGCTAAGAAAGTAATATTAAACGTATGTTGTGTAGTAAGCTGTTAGTAACCCATGTTACTAATTTTGCCTGCTGTTCTGACTTGATGGTACACATGTAGCCTATAGCCTGTTTAAGAGAAATGTAATCATTGAATATTGTTAGAACTTTCGTATGCCTATTTTATTGAACAGATAGTTACATTGACTACGTCCTTCCTACCTCGCTCATTAATGTCTTAATCAAAATGACGGATTGCCTCTTATCCAGTCGTCGTTCCCTTATGCCATAGTTTGTAAATCTCAATTGTCAGTAGAAACCACATTTGTTTAAGCAAGTCAGCCATACCAGCTATGTTTTTTTTAAAGTCAGTAAATGAGGCTGAAGGAACTGTTTCGCTGCCAGACAAGGCTCTGCAGATAGCCAGGAGTAGCAGTGGTAAGGTGTTGGGACAGCTTTATGTAGACCCTAACAGTTTGTGGGCACCGTTTGTCAGCGTTATAGTGCAAATAATGAATTGTTTAGTGTTGGGTTGTGGGTTTGCTGGCATGCATTTTACACGCTAAAATCACCACTGAACTCAACACATTTATTTTAAAACAGATTACATGAATGTTTAAAATTAGCATTTGTAAAATCAAACTTCATCGTGTGATCGGTTGTTTAATACAGTAGTACGCATGCACAAGCTTGATAAACAAACACAATCTTTATTTGATCACTTTGTTGAAAACCCTTTACAATTCTAACGCATACAGTTATTACAAGATCCATGTACAGTATCAATGGGTCTATGGTAGGGTTGGGGTCAGTTAGAATTCAAGTCAGTCAATTCGGAAAATGATTGAAATCGAAAATTCTAAACAATGAAAAACTTTTGAAATGAATAGCTTCTTTTTATTATATTAAGAAGTCATTAAAAATGTTTTCCCTTTTTAAAATTACATTTCTACAGGCCCATCTCTCAGCGGTTCATCTAAAAAGTGTGCATTGTTGATGTTTGAATCCAAGATTGGCCATTTAAATTGGAATTTCAGTTTACTTCCTTAATTGACTGACTTGATGATCATGTTCTATGTGCTTCTGTTCTACACACTCAAACGTTTATGTATGCCAACGTTCATGTAAATCAGCGACCATCAACTAGATTTATTCAGCAGGGGCCGGAACGTAGTTACACATCATTTATAGTCTGCAAATTGACCACAAGAAGCCCAAACAGATATAATAATTGACTAAAACATAATCATTTTTTAACCCTGCTGACATGTGTACACGATCACATACGGTATATCTCTCTATTATGCATGGGAATACTTTGGAACAGATTTCAGCAGAGATGTGCGTCACCGTGTTCTCCGGGGTATGGGAGGGGGAAAGGTGGTCCTCTGAGTTGGTGTTTTAGGAAGTGCTCGAGAGGGGCATGATGTGTAACGCTCCAGCAACAAACTCTCTGAGGCCCTAAAATGTACAACAGATAACATGGTTGTTACACTTGGCATGACAAATTAAACACAGAGACTAAGCAATGCAGAGTGTATTCGTGAGAGTCACACAGTATTTTCAGTCATAAATGAGTGTGTCTCTCAGGGGAATTATTAAAATAGTCAAGGTGTTGAAGAGGTGTCAGTCTGTAGAGCCCCTTATAGCTGATTGTCTGTTTCACAGTTAGTCCAGTAAGTCTCAGCTCAAAAATCATTTTTAAAAACAGTCATAATGTCAGCTGCAGTAACTGGACATGTTTTTTATTTTTTTAACATTTCAACATATAGGCTATGACACAGTTAAACTTACATCTAGGTCATTAAAGACCCACGAGAGCAGTTATTTGGCAATTATTAGGGTCGGGTTGGTTTTGTGGTTGGCAGTTTAAAATGCACATCAACTCGGATTACCCAAATAATTTAGTTTGAGATGCAAAATTCACAGAACTATCAACAGAAATATACCCAGACCAGTTTCATTACAAGTAAGGAGAATAAATGGTAACACTGCATATGAATACCCTCTTCATAATGCATATTTAACTCCTTATGAGAAATGCATTAAAATGGAGAAATTGGGCACTAATAACTGCTCATAGACATTCAAACTGCATTATGACCAAGGCCATTGTCTTACGTCAGATAGCGCGTCAATTCCGCCTGCACGGATCTGTCTCGTATCTTGCAAAGGGTAATGGGATAGCTCGAAAGTAGTTCTGCTACTCCGAGTCAATATTCAGGTGATAATAAGCAAACAAGAAAACGCTCACCCAGGGGCGGCACTCCTAGTAGGCGGGGACTTTAATACAGGGAAACTTAAATCAGTTAAAACTAATTTCTATCAGCATGTTAAATGTGCAACCAGAGGTAAAAGAACTCCCACCTATACGCCACACACAGAGATGTATACAAAGCTCTCCCTCTAATAATAATAAATGCCATTTAGCAGACGCTTTTATCCAAAGCGACTTTGTATGTGTGCATACATTCTACGTATGGGTGGTCCCGGGAATCGAACCCACTACCCTGGCGTTACAAGCGCCATGCTCTACCAACTGAGCTACCTCTCCCTCCATTTGGAAAATTTGACCATAAATCCATTCCCCTAATTCTTGTTTACAAGCAAAAACTAAAGCAGGAAGCACCAGTGTCTAGATCAATAAAAAGTGGTCAGATTAAGCAGATACTAAGATACAGGACTGTTTTGCTAGCATAGACGGGAATATGTTCCGCGATTCCTCCAATGGCATTGAGGAGTACATCACATCTGTATTGATGACTTCGTCCCCACAGTGACCATACGTACATACCCCAACCAGAAGTCATGGATTACAGGCAACATACGCACTGAGCTAAAGGGTAGAGCTGCCACTTTCAAGGAGTGGGACTCTAACCCGGAAGATTATAAAAAATCCCGCTATGCACTCCGAAAAACCATCAAACAGGCAAAGCTTCAATACAGGGCTAAGATCGAGTCATACAACACACCGGCTCTGATGCTCGTCATATGTGGCAGGGCCTGCAAACCATTACAAACTACAAAGGGAAGCACAGCCGCGAGCTGCTTAGTGACACGAGCCTACAGAATGAGCTAAACTACTTCTACACTAAAGGAACACCTATGTCAGAATGCTATTCATTGACTACAGCTCAGCATCAACACCATAGTGCCCTCAAATCTCATCAATAAGCTAAGGACCCTGGGACTAAACACCTCCCTCTGCAACTGGATCCTGGACTTCCTGACAGGCCTCCCTCAGGTGGTAAGGGTAGGTAACAACACACCCGCCACGCTGATCCTCAACACAGTGGCCACTCGGGGGTGCGTGCTCAGCCCCCTCCTGTACTCCCTGTTCACTCATGACTGCACGGCCAGGCACGACTCCAACACCATCAGTAAATTTGCAGATGACACAGCCGACAACAACTGATCACCGACAACAACGAGACAGCCTATAGGGAGGAAGTCAGAGACCGGGCTGTGTGGTGCCAGGACAACAACCTCTCCCTCAATGTGATCAAGACAAAGGAGATGATTGTGGACTAAGAGAAAAAGAGGACCAAGCATGCCCCCATTCTCATCGAAGGGACTGTAGTGGAGCAGTTTGAGAGCTTCAGGTTCCTTGGTGTCCACATCACCAACAAACTAACATGGTCCAAGCACACCAAGACAGTCGTGAAGCGGGCATGACAAAACCTATTCCCCCTCAGGAGACTGAAAAGATTTCACATGAGTCTTCAGGTCCTCAAAAAGGTTCTATAGCTGCAGCAGCTGCATGGCACAGTACATCACTGGGGCCAAGCTTCCACCCATCCAGGACCTCTATACCAGGCAGTGTCAGAGGAAGGCCCTAGTCTCCAGCCACCCTAGTCATAGACTCCAGCCACCCTAGTCATAGACAGTTCTCTCTGCTACAGAACAGCGAACAGTACCGGCGTGTCAAGTCTTATAAAGAAATAAAACAAAATGTGTCAGAAAGCTGCTGTGTCGTTCAATGTACATGTGGATCGCAATGCTCCCACGTAGGGACATAGAGCCTGTGAGAACAGCCTTGTACCTTCAAGCTATTCAACATTGGAAATGTGGGACCCAGTTGTGTCAAAGTAGGAAGGCTACACGTAGCTAGTGTCACGAATATTACCGAAGGTGACTCCCCTTCTTGTTCGGGTGGCGCTCGGCGGTCGTCGTCGCCGGTCTACTAGCTATCGCCGATCCGTTGTTCTGTGTTCGTTTAGTTTTGTCTAATTGGTAGCACCTGTTTCTAGTTTGGTTGTTAGGATAGGGTTATATATAGTCTGTTCAGCCCGCTTCTGTTTCGTGCGGGCTTGTTCGTCTGTTTTGTTGTTTGAGTGTATTTTTGTTGGCATTTGGGTTTCACGCTGTCCGTTTATATTTCTGTTCATTTGTGTTTCCACTTTTGTACATGTTATGTTTCCGGGACATTAAAGCGTGTTGTTTTTCCCACATCTTTTGCTCTCTGCGCCTGACTCCACACCTCTTCACTCATTTACCGTAACAGAAGCCCGCACCACGATATGGAGTCAGCAGGAGCAGCGACCACTCCTCTTCCCACTATGGAGGAGAGAGTCCATCATCACACATCCATCCTCCATCGCCTAGGATCAGCGATGGATCAGATGATGGAGAGGATGGATCATTGGGAGAGGAATGGTTTCCCTACTACCCCACCGACCCTCCCACCAGTAACTCTACCATCTCCCCCATCTGGATCCGGTTCCAGCGCTCTGCACATGACGCCTCCGAGGAAATACGATGGAGCAGCGACAGGGTGCCAGGGATTCCTGCTGCAATTAGACCTCTACCTGGCCACCGTTCGGTCGGCGCCCTCGGAGGAGGAGAGAGTAGGGGTCCTCATCACCTGCCTGACCGGTAGAGCCCTGGAGTGGGCTAATGCGGTCTGGAACGGGCCCGACTCGGCGAAGGACAACTGCCCGGAGTTCATCCGCCGTTTCAGGGCCGTGTTCGATCACCCTCCAGAGGGTCGAGCGGCGGGTGAGAGATTGTTCCATCTTAGACAGGGGACGAGGAGCGCGCAGGACTTCGCGCTGGAGTTCCGGACCTTGGCTGCGGGAGCAGGGTGGAACGACAGGGCCCTGATAGACCATTACAGGTGTAGCCTGAGAGAGGACGTCCGTAGGGAGCTGGCCTGTCGGGATACTACACTTGGCCTGGATGGACTGATAGACCTGTCGATCCGGTTGGACCATCTGCTAGCTGCTCGTGGACGTTCTGAAAGGGTCCTGTCAGTTCTACCTCCTGATCCTCCTGCCCCTATCCCGATGAAGCTAGGAGGTACCGCGTCAAGGGAGATCAGAGGAGGAAGCTCCTCCTGTACCAGTTGTGGCCGGAGAGGGCACACGTCTGGTCGGTGCTGGAGGAATTAATCTGGGAATCATGAGGGCAGGCAGAACACTCATCGGTCACCCCAGGTGAGTAAGCACCACACTCTCCCAGAGTTTCCTGTTGGTCACATGTTCCTATTAATTTGTTTCCTTAATTATTCTCCTTCTCTCCAGCATAAGGCTCTGGTAGATTCAGGTGCAGCTGGAAACTTTATAGATCGCGGACTCGCTCAGAGGTTGAGGATTCCGTTAGTAAAAGTAGACCCCCCTTTTACCGTGCACTCTTTAGATAGTCGACCATTAGGGTCAGGGCTGGTGAAGAGAGCCACAATTTTGTTGGAGATGATTACGCAGGGGAATCACAAGGAGCGAATTAGTTTGTTCCTTATCGATTCACCTGCGTTTCCAGTTGTTATGGGGATTCCCTGGCTAGCTATTCATAATCCTACGATTTCGTGGAAACAGGGAACTCTACAGGGGTGGTCTGATGAGTGTTCAGGCAGGTGTGTAGGGGTTTCCATCGGTGCTACAACGGTGGAGAGTCCAGACCAGGTTTCCACCGTGCGCATTCCAGCTGAGTATGACGATTTGGCTATCGTTTTTAGTAAAAAGAAAGCGACCCAATTACCACCCCATAGGCAGGGGGATTGCGTGATAAATCTCCAGGTTAACGCTGCACTCCCCAGGAGTCATGTGTATCCTTTGTCCCAGGAGGAGAAGGTGGCTATGGAAACTTATATCACCGAGGCTCTGGGACAGGGGTACATTCAGCCCTCCATGTAAAAATAAAATATAAAATAATATGCCATTTAGCAGACGCTTTTATCCAAAGCGACTTACAGTCATGTGTGCATACATTCTACATATGGGTGGTCCCGGGAATCGAACCCACTACCCTGGCGTTACAAGCGCCATGCTCTACCAGCTGAGCTACAGAACCACAACCACAACCATGTCACCTGTCTCTTCGAGTTTCTTTTTTGTGAAGAAAAAAAGATGGTGGTTTGCGTCCGTGTATTGATTATAGAGGTCTAAATTCCATCACAGTGGGTTTTAGTTACCCACTACCTCTCATTGCTACGGTAGTGGAATCATTTCACGGAGTGGAGTTCTTCACTAAACTGGATCTCAGGAGTGCTTATAATTTGGTGAGTATTCGGGAGGGAGATGAGTGGAAAACTGCATTTAGCACTAAGTCGGGCCATTATGAGTACCTCGTCATGCCATACGGTTTAAAGAATGCTCCAGCTATATTTCAATCCTTCGTGGATGAAATACTCAGAGACCTGCACGGACAGGGTGTAGTGGTGTATATTGACGATATTTTGATCTACTCCGCTACACGCACTGCGCATGTATCTCTTGTGCGCAAGGTTCTTAGAGGACTGCTGGAGCATGACCTGTATGTGAAGGCGGAGAAATGTGAGTTTTCCAAACAATCAGTTTCCTTCCTGGGTTATCGCATTTCCAGCTCTGGTTTGGTAATGGAGGGTGACCGCGTTAAGGCCGTGCGTAATTGGCCGACTCCGACCACGGTAAAGGAGGTGCAGCGGTTCTTGGGATTTGCCAATTACTACCGGAGGTTTATCCGGGGTTTTGGCCAGGTAGCTGCCCCTATTACCTCACTGCTGAAGGGGGGGCCGGTGCGTTTACAGTGGTCAGCAGAGGCGAACGGAGCTTTTCATAAGTTGAAGGCGATGTTTACTAAGGCGCCGGTGTTGGCACATCCGGACCCTTCTTTGGCGTTTATAGTAGAGGTGGACGCATCCGAGGCTGGGGTTGGAGCGGTGCGCTCACAGCGTTCGGGTGTGCCACCGAAGCTCCGCCCCTGTGCCTTTTTTTCTAAGAAACTCGGGCCAGCGGAGCGGAATTATGATGTGGGGGATAGGGAGTTGTTGGCTACGGTTAAGGCCCTGCAGGTGTGGAGACACTGGCTTGAGGGGGCTAAGCACCCTTTCCTTATCTGGACTGACCATCGTAACCTGGAGTATATCCGATCAGCTAGGAGACTGAATCCTCGTCAGGCAAGGTGGGCCATGTTTTTCACCAGATTTCGTTTCACTATCTCGTATAGACCAGGTTCCCTCAACACTAAGGCTGATGCGCTGTCAAGACTCTATGACACTGAGGACAGGTCCATCGATCCTACTCCCATCATTCCGGCAGCTAAGCTGGTGGCACAGGTAGTATGGGATGTGGACACGGACATCGAGTGGGCGCTAAGGGGGGAACCTGCGCCTCCACAGTGTCCGGAGGGTCGTAGGTACGTGCCGCTGGCTGTCCGTGATCAATTGATTCGATGGGCTCATTGTCTACCCTCGTCGGGTCACCCAGGTATTTATAGGACAGTGAGAGGTCTTGAGAGGAAGTACTGGTGGCCCACTTTGAGGAGGGATGTGTGATTCTATGTTTCCTCCTGTTCGGTGTGCGCCCAGAGTAAGGCTCCTAGACACCTGCCAAGAGGTAAATTACAACCTCTTCCCGTTCCACAACGGCCGTGGACCCATCTTTCGGTGGATTTTCTTACTGACCTCCCCCCCTCTCAGGGTAACACTACTATCCTGGTCGTTGTGGATCGGTTCTCTCAGTCCTGCCATCTTATCCCATTGCCCGGTCTCCCTACGGCCCTACAGACTGCGGAAGCTCTTTTCACCCATGTCTTCCGGCACTACGGGGTGCCCGAGGATATAGTTTCTGATCGGGGCCCCCAATTTATCTCCCGTGTTTGGAGGGCATTTATGGAACGTCTGGGGGTCTCGGTCAGCCTTACCTCAGGGTATCACCCGGAGAGTAATGGTCAGGTGGAGAGAGTTAACCAGGAGGTGGGTAGGTTTCTGCGGTCGTATTGCCAGGACCGGCCAGGGGAGTGGGCGAGATATATTCCCTGGGCAGAAATAGCCCAGAATTCACTAAGCCACTCCTCTACCAACATGTCACCATTTGAGTGCGTGTTGGGGTACCAGCCGGTCCTGGCACCGTGGCATCCGAGCTAGACTGAGGCTCCTGCGGTGGAGGAGTGGGTACAGCGCACTAAGGAGACCTGGAGGGCAGTCCAAGAGTCATTACGCCAAGCGAGTATAAGGCAGAAGAAGAGCGCTGACCGTCACCGCAGTGAGGCCCCCGTGTTTGCACCTGGGGACAGGGTCTGGCTCTCGACCCGAAACCTGCCTCTCCGCTTGCCCTGCCGGAAGCTGGGTCCGCAGTGTATAGGGCCATTTAAAGTCCTGAGGAGAATAAATTAGGTTTGTTATCGATTATTACTTCCTTCGTATTATCGTATTAACCCCTCATTTCATGTGTCTCTTCTCAGGCCGGTGGTAGCTGGTCCCATGCAGGAAAATGAGGTACCGGAGGTTCCTCCGCCCCCCTCTGGACATCGAGGGGTCCCCGGCGTACAAGATACGAGCTATTCTGGACTCGAGACGCCGGGTGAGAGGCTTGCAGTACCTCGTTGACTGGGAGGGGTACGGTCCAGAGGAGAGGTGCTGGGTTCCGGATATTCTAGACCCATCTATGTTGAGTGAATTCCATCGCCTCCGTCTGGATCGCCCAGCGCCTCGGCCTCCGGGTCGTCCCCGAGGCCGGCGTCGGCGCGCTGCGGGAGCTGCGCGTCAGGAGGGGGGTACTGTCACGAATATTACCGAAGGTGACTCCCCTTCTTGTTCGGGTGGCGCTCGGCGGTCGTCGTCGCCGGTCTACTAGCTATCGCCGATCCGTTGTTCTGTGTTCGTTTAGTTTTGTCTAATTGGTAGCACCTGTTTCTAGTTTGGTTGTTAGGATAGGGTTATATATAGTCTGTTCAGCCCGCTTCTGTTTCGTGCGGGCTTGTTCGTCTGTTTTGTTGTTTGAGTGTATTTTTGTTGGCATTTGGGTTTCACGCTGTCCGTTTATATTTCTGTTCATTTGTGTTTCCACTTTTGTACATGTTATGTTTCCGGGACATTAAAGCGTGTTGTTTTTCCCACATCTTTTGCTCTCTGCACCTGACTCCACACCTCTTCACTCATTTACCGTAACAGCTAGTTATGTGTGTGGAAAACATAGAATCACAGGTAAGACATTTCACTTGTTTTGTATAGTTTGTTTGTAACTCCACTAACTACAGTCAGAAGTTTGGACACAACTACTCATTCAAGGGGTTTTCTTAATTTGTACTATTTTCTACATTGTAGAATAATAGTGAAGACATCAAAACTATGAAATAACACATATGGAATCATGTAGTAATCAAAAAAGTGTTAAACAAATGAAAATACATTTTATATTTGAAATTCTTCAAAGTAGCCACCCTTTGCCTTGATGACATTTTTGCACACTCTTGGCATTATCTCAACAAGTCTCAACCTCCACAAGTCTGGTTCATCCTTGGGAGCAGTTTCAAAATGCCTGAAGGTACTACTTTCATCTGTACAAACAATAGTACGCAAGTATAAACACCATGGGACCATGCAGCTGTCATACTGCTCAGGAAGGAGACACGTTCTGTCTCTTAGAGGTTAAAGTACTTTGATGTGAAAAGTGCAAAACGATCCCAGAACAACAGCAAAGGACCTTGTGAAGATGCTGCAGGAAACAGGTACAAAGTATCTATATCCACAGTAAAACGCGTCCTATATCGACATAACCTGAAAGGCCGCTCAGCAAGGAAGAAGCCACTGCTCCAAAACCGCCATAAAAAAGCCAGACTATGGTTTACATCTGCACATGGGGACAAAGATCGTACTTTTTGGAGCAATGTCCTCTGGTCTGATGAAACAAAAAGAGAACTGTTTGGCCATAATGACCATCGTTAAATTTGGAGGAAAAAGGGGGAGACTTGCAGCACGGGGGTGGCAGCATCATGTTGTGGGAGTGCTTTGTTGCAGGAGGTACTGGTGCACTTCGCAAAATAGATGGCGTCATAAGGTAGGAAAATTATGTGTATATATTGAAGCAACATCTCAAGACGTCAGTCAGGAAGTTAAAAGCCTGGTCGCAAATGGGTCTTCCAAATGGAGAATGACCCCAAGCATACTTCCAAAGTTGTGGCAAAATGGCTTAAGGACAACAAGGTCAAGGTATTGGAGTGGCCGTCACAAAGCCCTGATCTCAATCCCATAGAAAATTTGTGGGCAGAACCCGAAAAAGCGTGTGCAAGGAAGGAGGCCTACAAACCTGACTGTTCACCAGCTCTGTGAGGAAGAATGGGCCAAAATTCAACCAACTTCTTGTGGGAAGCTTGTGGAATGCTACCCGAAATGTTTGACCCAAGTTAAACAATTTAAAGGCAATGCTACCAAATACTAATTGAGTGTCTGTAAACTTCTGACCCACTGGGAATGTGATGAATGAACTAAGAGCTGAATTAAATCATTCTCTCTACTATTATTCTGACATTTCACATTCTTAAAATAAAGTGGTGATCCTAACTGACCTAAGACAGGGAATTTTTATTAGGATTAAATGTCAGGAATTGTGAAAAACTGAGTTGAAATGTATTTGGTTAAGGTGTATGTAAACTTCCGACTTCAACTGTATATATTTTCCAAAGCTTGAGGAGCTATTGAGCTATTACAATGTTGGGTGCACAATGGTGGAAGTACGTGTTTGGGGATGCTCAATATTGCCATCATAAATGCATTGTGTGGTGGACCCTGCAATGGCCCCTTGCCAGAAACCGCAGGCGCTGGTCCATGAAGGCATTAAAATGGCAGCTTGGGCATTCACTTTGGGATATGGCTACAGTGGTAGGAAGAGGGGAGCCAAGAGTGTGGCACCAGGGCAAGTGGACTGAGTTGTAACTAATTTGAAAGCAGGTGAAGTTTGAAGGTCGCAAGAGAGGTTGTGTGGTGTGCATCCCAAATGGATGCAGGGCAAAGAGTGGGTATAGAAACCTCCTTCGGGTGCACTACGTGTTCTGTGCCACTTTTCAGGATGGGGCCATGCTTTCAGAAGTTCCATGACATGTTGTGGGATAAAGGCAAACACTAAAGTGACAGTGTGAAATATGAATTTAATATTTTATTACCTTCTAACAGTTGTGTTTTGTATCTTCTCTCTTTATCGGTATCTATCTAATACTTGTTGCATCCACTGAATTGTTGTCAAAGTAAGCTAACTCTTTCTACATTTTGTGTCAGACCTGCTGTGTACTAAATCTTATTGAGAGTTTACCTACATTTTGAAATAGTCTCTGAATAGTTGTTTACATTTTTACATTGTTACAGAAGTAAGAATTGTTGTCAATCAAATATTCTACTTTGTGTGGGTTTTGAAATACTTTCTGAATATTGTCCTCTGGTCACATTTTGGATAATTATTTTATTTATATGTAAATAATATTTATAAGTATAGCATATTATACTTAGTACATTTTCAGTGAGTAATTTAGTCAAATTTACTTCAATTGAAATACTCTAGTTTTTTTGTTGTTGTGTTGAGTGTTAATTGTTTTTTGATTGCGTCTTTACACAATGGAAGACAAAATTAGTGTTATTTCCATTGACATGAAGGGTATCCTGTTAAAGAAGAGGCTGTGCTCTTTAATACCAAGTTAAATTGTCATTTATCTTTGTTTTTAAGCTTTGTCTGTTTGAAATGTTTGAGAAAATTAGCTTTAGCTTGAAAATACCCAGTAATCTACAGCAGCATTCTGGAATTCTATTTGGTTCTAAAGAGGTAAACAGGCTAAGCAAGCTTTTTGTGTTCGTAAAGAAAGAGATAACAAATTAGCTAACTATGTCAGTAAGCTAGCTAGCTACAACAGTTAGCTACACAGCCAACATCCAAGCACAGAATTTGTGCAGGAGATGGCCACCGGTTTGTTTTTATTTTCTCACATTTGTAAACTACTAAATCACTGTCACAACGTTTGTAACAATTTAGCTAGCTAGTTATTATGCCTATTTCTTGGAGAGTCATTTGAGGGCGCAGTGATATTGTTACATTTTGTACTGTACTTTCATCTTTTGAATGTCGGTTTGAGTTTGAGCTCCATGTCCTACAAGACAGATCGGCTGAGGGACAAGCTTTACGGAGGAGTGTCGGAATCTGACATGAGACCATGGACCAAGGCCTTATGAAGCAAATGTTCCTATGAATACAGTGAACATAAAACTAGACAATAAAAGCTTTATATGAGTAGCCTAATATACAGTATGTTGTGGTAAAAGCATTTTGATGTTAAACTCAAACTCAACATACGAAACAACTTCTGTAGCTCAGTTGGTAGAGCATGGCGCTTGTAACGCCAGGGTAGTGGGTTTGATCCCCGGGACCACCCATACGTAGAATGTATGCACACATGACTAAGTCGCTTTGGATAAAAGCGTCTGCTAAATGGCATATATTATTATTATTATTATCTGCTCTTTCCATTATATAGACTGACCAGGTAAATACAGGTGAATGTTATGATCCCTTATTGATGTCTCTTATTAAATCCACTTCAAATCAATGTAGATGAAGTGGATGAGACAGGTTAAACAAGGATTTTTAAGCCTTGAGACGATTGAGACATGGATTGTGTACGTGTGCCATTCAGAGGGTGAATGGGCAAGCCAAAAAATATAAGTGCCTTTGAACGAGCTATGGTAGTAGGTGCCAGGCCCAGCGGTTTAGGTCAACAACTGCAATGCTGCTGGATTTTTCACGCTCAACAGTTTCCTGTGTGTATCAAGAATGGTCCACCACCCAAAGGATGTGGAACGTAATATTAGGAAGGTATTCCTCATGTTTGGTATACTCAGTGTATATCCATCTCTCTACCTTGTGACAAGTTTTCATTTGAGATAATAAAGAAAAAGTTGACATGAATATAGCCTATCTTCAAACTTCAGGTTTCCTCTCTGACAGTGCAGTCATCAATCAGTCAGCATATATTTCCTCTTTATCATTTCCGTCATCTCACTTTCACCACTGTGTATAATGCGCACTGATGTGTTTCTCAAGTTGGCTTGCCTTTTCAATATGCAATATTCTCAAATAAACCACTGGTTTTCATATTTGTTGAGCTGCTTTCTAGACTACAGCATTAATAGATCCCATTGTAATATTGTAACATTGGTTGTTATACTGCAATATTAGACCATTTGTGATTCTATACCGCCATAATACTCATATTGATGTAGTACTATGATGGTGAATTTCTGTCTACCCCAGTGTTTTATTCAGGCTCAGGCTTCTTGTTGTCTCACTGGGCCATGGCTCTGGCGGAACTGCTCTAACTTGGAGCCAAGGCTAGGCCTTGGGTACTTTTCAGCTCTCATTCACATGACAATGGCTAGCTGAACTTTAACACCTTCTCACAAAGAATAGAATGTCACACTCCAGGAAGTCACTCTGCTGTTTGTGATGACGGGGTGGCAGGTAGCCTAGTGGTTAGAGGTTTGGGCCAGTAACCGAAAGGTTGCTAGATCGAATCCCTGAGCTGACAAGGTGAAAATCTGTTGTTCTGCTCCCGAACAAAGCAGTTAACCCACTGTTCCTAGACTGTCATTGTAAATTTACAATTTTTTCTTAATTGACTTGTCTAGTTAAATAAAGGTATAATATTACTACTTCTACTTTTAACTCCTGCAATATTGCCTTTCTGTAATTCCATGTTGCATAACAATGCAATTACATTCTGTAATCAAGTTGCATGAAGTTTCTGTGATCCTGACACAGGAACGTATGAAAGGGCCTCTCTTCTCCAGAGAGTGGGCTTACCGGTCTGGGAGTCGTGGTGGGATTCTGGGGGGAGGAAGTAGAGGTGCGGACTCAACGATCCTTGAAGGTCGTGGAGGAAGAGGGATGAAGTCAACTGTGTCCTTTCCATGGATCAAATCAATATACAGCATAATTAATAATCAGGTTATCGACAAAAGAGACATTGACAGAGAACATTGTAAATACATAGACAAGAGTACATTGTCATGGCCAAAAGTTTTGAGAATGACACAAGTATTAATTTTCACAAAGTTTGCTGCTTCAGTGTCTTTATATATTTTTTGTCAGATGTTACTATGGAATACTGAAGTATAATTACAAGCATTTCATAAGTGTCAAAGGCTTTTATTGACAATCACATAAAGTTGATGCAAAGAGTCAATATTTGCAGTGTTGACCCTTCTTTTTCAAGACCTCTGCAAACCGCCCTGGCTGCTGTCAATTAACTTCTGGGCCACATCCTGACTGATGGCAGCCCATTCTTGCATAATCAATGCTTGGAGTTTGTCAGAATTTGCGGATTTTTGTTTGTCCACCCACATCTTGAGGATTGAACACAAGTTCTCAATGGGATAAAGGTCTGGGGAGTTTCCTGGCCATGGACCCAAAATATCTATGATTTCTTCCCCAAGCCACTTAGTTATCACTTTTGCCTTATGGCAAGGTGCTCCATCATGCTGGAAAAGGTATTGTTCGTCACCAAACTGTTCCTGGATTGTTGGGAGAAGTTGCTCTCAGAGGATGTGTTGGTACCATTCTTTATTCATGGCTGTGTTCTTAGGAAAAATTGTGAATGAGCCCACTCTCTTGGCTGAGAAGCAACCCCACACATGAATGGTCTCAGGATGCTTTACTGTTGGCATGACACAGGACTGATGGTAGAGCTCATTTTGTCTTCTCCGGACAAGCTTTTTTCCGGATGCCCCAAACAACCGGAAAGGGGATTCATCAGAGAAAATGACTTTACCCCAGGCCTCAGCAGTCCAATCACTGTACCTTTTGCAGAATATCAGTCTGTCCCTGAGTTTTGTCCTGGAGAGAAGTGGCTTCTTTGCTGCCCTTCTTGACACCAGGCCATCCTGCAAAAGTCTTCGCCTGTCTGTGCGTGCAGATGCACTCACACCTGCCTGCTGCCATTCCTGAGTAAGCTCTGTACTGATGGTTCCCCCGATCCCGTAGCTGAATCAACTTTAGGAGACGGTCCTGGTGCTAGCTGGACTTTCTTGGGACCCTAAAGCCTTCTTCACAACAATTGAACCACACTCCTTGAAGTTCTTGATGATCCGATAAATGGTTGATTTAGGTGCAATCTTACTGGCAGCAATATCCTTGCCTGTGAAGCCCTTTTTGTGCAAATCACAAAAAGGGCACATGTTCCCTTGCAGGTAACCATGGTTGACAGAGGAAGAACAATGATTCCAAGCACCACCCTCCTTTTGAAGCTTCCAGTCTGTTATTCGAACTCAATCAGCATGACAGAGTGCTCTCCAGCCTTGTCCTGTTATGCAGGTGAATGAGGACCCAAAAGCGACTTAGCGAAAACAGAGTCTTTATTCCAGTAACTGGCAAAAGTATACTCCTGGACAATATAAGAAGAAAACAAAACATGAAAAAACTAAAATCCACTCGTAGTGACGAGGACAGACTGGAGACTCGATCATTGACTGCAGGTTGCCTCGGGAAGGCACCGACCGTAGCAGACTTAGACACCTGCTCACACGCAGCATCTGAAGGAGACAAGACACGACAGGGCGAGACAATGACACAGCACAGCGAACATCATATAAGGATCCGACAAGGACAGAAGCGGAAAACAAGGGGAGAAATAGGGACTCTAATCAGACGACAAAATAGGGGACAGGTGTGAAAAGACTAAATGAGTGAGTTAGGAGAATGAGGAACAGCTGGGAGCAGGAACGGAACGATAGAGAGAGGAGAGAGAGGGAGGGGGAGAGAGAGGGATAGAAAAAGGGAACGAACCTAATAAGACCAGCAGGGGGAAACGAACAGAAGGGAAAGCATAATGACAAGACAATATAAGACAAAACATGACATGTCCTCGTCAACATTCACACCTGTGTTAACGAGATAATCACTGACATGATGTCAGCTGGTCCTTTTGTAGCAGGGCTGAAATGCAGTGGAAATGTTTTTTGGGGGATTCAGTTCATTTGCATGGCAAAGAGGGACTTTGCGATTAATTGCAATTCATCTGATCACTCTTCATAACATTCTGGAGTATATGCAAATTGCCATCATACAAACTGAGGTAGCAGAGTTTGTGAAAATACATTTTTTGTATCATTCTCAAAACTTTTGGCCACACTGTACATGGTGCCTTCCTAAGTATGATTTTTAAATATCAAGATGCTTTAGATCAATTACAAAGGTTTTTATAATGTAACACTTTTTGCGGTGATTTTACTCAATTGGATTTAATGTCTCTCAGCAACTACATGTAGGAATAAGGATAAGATATTTAGCTTTGTTGACTAAATATATCAGAAGCGTGTTGGGTGAACTGGGCTTTGAAGAACAATTTGGACTTACCTCAAACTCAGGCTCAGTTCCACTGCTGTAGCTCATGTTACTATGTGTGCTGAGTCTGTTACTGCCACTACCTGAGAAAGTAAAAGTCAAAACTGTACGCTCAGGAAAGAAACACGACAAGTACATGTGAAACAATTTCTTGAAGAGTTAAGAGTCTGCAGTAGGACGTGATGACCCCCCTTCAGCCAGTAGGCTTAAGCGCACATTAATAGCTACAGATGAAGGCGACTCAGAGAGAGTAGCTGAGTAAAGCAACAATAATGGGGAGAGAACTGCAGCTACCGGTCTAATCTTTTAGACATAATGACCATAGATGATATGGAAATAATCAGAGTTGATCAGCACAACAAATGACCGCGTGTTGCAGATTTCATCACCTCTGCGAAGAAAAGTAAGTTCTTATAAAATAATCTTTCTACTAAAACAGATTATTGATCAAGGCAATCCACGCTAACATCATCTTGCAATATATCCAACATCAAAACTACATCAGCTGTCATTTTTGACTGCCATCCTGACGTAAGGATCATAGTGACATGAAAATGACAGATAAGACTCACTGGATGTGCTGGAGGTACTGCCAGTCTTCCAAGTGCTTCTCTGGATTGGCCGGGCCACAGGAGGGGTTTCAGTCATGACCTGTGGGGCAGGTTCATACACAGAACACTCCACAGCCATGTTCGAGCCCCAGTTAAGGTTCCTCTGCAAAGGGGCGCTTATCTCCAGACCTCACAGGGAAGAGGACAGATCAACAATAAGCATCAATCATCAACAATAAGCTACATGTCATATACACCGTACATACAGTATATGTTCCAAAGTATTTCCATTTAAATGTTTTACTGTAACATTATCATGATTTTATACTGGACAAAAATATAAACGCAACATGTAAAGTGTTGATCCCATGTTTCATGAGCTGAAATCAAACAATCAATCAAATTTGATCTGTCACATACACATGGTCAGCAGATGTCAATGTGAGTGTAGAGAAATGCTTGTGCTTCTAGTTCCGACATTGCAGTAATAACCAACGAGTAATCTAACCTAACAATTTCACAACAACTACCTTATACACACAAGTGTAAAGGAATGAAGAATATGTAAATACAAATATATAGGAATGAGAATGGTACAGAACGGCATAGGCAAGATGCAGTAGATGGTGTCGAGTACAGTATATACATATGAGATGATTAGTGTAGGGTATGTAAATATTATATGAAGAGGAATTGTTTAAAGTGGCTAGTGATACATTTTTTTCATACAATTTTACATTATTAAAGTGACTGGAGTTGAGTCAGTATGTTGGCAGCAGCCACTCAATGTTAGTGGTGGCTGTTTAACAGTCTGATAGCCTTGAGATAGAAGCTGTTTTTCAGTCTCTCGGTCCCTGCTTTGATGTACCTGTACTGGTCTCGCCTTCTGGATGATAGCGGGGTGAACAGGCAGTGGCTCGGGTGGTTGTTGTCCTTGATCTTTATGGCCTTCCTGTGACATTGGTTGGTGTAGGTGTCCTGGAGGGAAGGTAGTTTGTCCCCGGTGATGCGTTGTGCAGACCTCACTACCCTCTGGAGAGCCTTACGGTTGTGGGCGGAGCAGTTGCTGTAACAGGCGGTGATACAGCCCGACAGGATGCTCTCAATTGTGCATCTGTAGAAGTTTGTGAGTGCTTTTGGTGACAAGTCAAATTTCTTCAGCCTCCTGAGGTTGAAGTGGCACTGCTGCGCCTTCTTCACAATGCTGTCTGTGTGGGTGGACCAATTCAGTTTGTCCGTGATGTGGAACTTGAAACTTACTACCCTCTCCACTACTGTCCTGTCGATGTGCATAGGGGGGTGCGCCCCCTGCTGTTTCCTGAAGTCCAAAATCATCTCAATTGTTTTGTTGACGTTGAGTGTGAGGTTATTTTCCTGACATCACACTCCGAGGGCCCTCACCTCCTCCCTGTGGGCCCTCTCGTCATTGTTGGTAATCAAGTCTACCATTGTAGTGTCGTCCGCAAACTTGATGATTGAGTTGGAGGCGTGCATGGCCACGCAGTCGTGGGTGAACAGGGAGTACAGGAGAAGGCTCAGAACGCACCCTTGTGGGGCCCCAGTGTTGAGGATCAGCGGGGTGGAGATGTTGTTACCTACCCTCACCACCTGGGGGCGGCCCGTCAGGAATTCCAGTACCCAGTTGCACAGGGTGGGGTCGAGACCCGGGGTCTCAAGCTTGATGATGAGTTTGGTGGGTACTATGGTGTTAAATTCTGAGCTGTAGTCGATGAACAGCATTCTCACATAGGTATTCCTCTTGTCCAGGTGGGTTAGAACAGTGTGCAGTGTGGTTGCGATTGCAGGTTTTGGTAGCGGACCGTGTCAGTGGCACTGTATTGTCCTCAAAGCGAGCAAAAAAGTTATTTCGTCTATCTGGGAGCAAGACATCTTGGTCCGCGACGGGGCTGGTTTTCTTTTTGTAATCCGTGATTGACTATAGACCCTGCCACATACCTCTTGTGTCTGAGCCGTTGAATTGCGACTCTACTTTGTCTCTATACTGATACTTGTTTGATTGTCTTGCGGAGGGAATAGCTACACTGTTTGTATTGGGTCATGTTTCCGGTCACCTTGCCCTGGTTAAAAGCAGTGGTTCGCGCTTTCAGTTTCTCGCAAATGCTGCCATCAATCAATGGTTTCGGGTTTGGGAAATAAAAGATATCATATGCATAAAATATTTCCATAGGCACGAATAGCTTATTTCTCAAAAAAATGTTGCACAAATTAGTTTACATCCCTGTTAGTGAGCAATTTGAATTTGCCAAGATAATCCATCCACCTGATGGGTGTGGAATATCAAGAAGCTGATTAAACAGCATGATCATTACACAGGAGCACATTGTGCTGGGGACAACAAAAGGCTACTTTAACTTCTTTGTATTTTTTTGTACCATCATCTTTGAAATGCAAGAGAAAGGCCATAATGTATAACTCCAGCCCAGATGCAATTTAGATTTTGGCCAATAGATGGATTCAGTGTATATGCACAGTTTTAGACTGATCCAATGAACCATTGCATTTATGTTCAATCAAGACTGCCCAAATATGCCTAATTTGTTTATTAATTACTTTTCATGTTCAAAATTGTGCACTTTTGACTGGTACTGTAATTGCTGTTGAAGTAGCCTATAAAATACAGTATGCTCTTGTCACATGTAGAGGCAAAGTATAGAAGAGTCTCCAAATATGCCTACCAATCTCCTTCCCAATCTTCTCCCTCTCTTTATGGCGTCTGGAAATGCTGTCTCGTAATCTTTTCAGATTTTCCTGTGACAAAAAAACGTTTTCTGAATTCGTGGAGGTAGTATTTCAGATAATCATTGTCCACCCAAAAGTTAGACCCGGGCCACAGAAAATATTGGTTTCTTGTGTTCTGCCAAGAGATATGAGTATTAACTATAATCTACTACTGTACCTGTTGATAGCGCAGAGACTGAGATCTCCTATCCTGGTCCAACTGCCAGGTCTTGAATTCCTGCACAGCATCATCCACACTCAGGACCCCCACCTTCACTTTCTCCTGCAAGGCTATGAGCTGCCTCTGGCCTGGGGTCTTCATTCCAACATAGGGGTCGTGGGAAGAGGAGGTGGCCCCTCCGTCACTCACAGGCCTCACTGGAGGTTTGGAGTCACATACATTGTTAACTAATTAGTGGAGAAGCTGTGATTCAGGGCAATGTGCAATGCATAGAAAATAAAATCTCAAGTGATGTTCAATTTGATATGTACCTGTGTTTGATGGGACTTCTCTGAGGTTCCTCTGTGGATTTGATTCTTCATTTCCCGAAAACACTGTGAAAAGCATAGTCATTCACCTGGACCTTAAATACACCGCTGGTTTGGCGACTTATGCACTAGCTAATAGCTTTGGAGAACACTTGTGCTGTTCAGTCATGTACCTCTTGAGATGTAGGTCTTGGACTCCTCAGGCTCTGAAAACGTTACAGGTCTCGGAATTGGAGCTGGTGGACGGTTTAAAATGTCTGGGATATAGGTCGCATTCTCGTCCACCGTGTCATAGATTTGATCTTGAGCACACATGTTGTAAGGGTCTTCCTCCTCAAACCCCTCTGGTTCTTCCACCTCTTCATTAGCTGTATGCTCCCCAACTTGGGCCACACCTGCATCAGGTTTCCCTTAAAAAAGCCACACAATTTGTTGAAAAAAAGAGTATGTCCACAAGTCCAATTACAGTAAAATGCAGTACAGTATTTTGTAGTGAAGTTTAGACAACTGTTAATTGCCCCTTGAGCCAGATGTGAATGCTCTGGGGACATCAACTTACCCAACCAGTTTAAAGACAATGAGAACCCCATCAAACATTGAGGGCCCATAAGCAGACAATTATAGTGCATTCAGATAATATTCAGACACTATCATCAATCTACACTCAATACCCGTAATGACAAACACAAACAGGTTTTAGAGATTTTTGCAAAGTTAATAAAAATCTAAAACGGATATATCACATTTACATTTAAGTATTCAGACCCTTAACACAGTACTTTGCACACAGCCAAGACAACGCAGAACTGGCTTCGGGAAAAGTCTTTGAATGTCCTTGAGTGGCCTAGCCAGAGCCCGGACTTGAACCCGATTTGATACAGGTGTGCAAAGCTTGGAGAGTCATACCCAAGAAGACTCAATGTTGTAATCTCTGTCAAACGTGCTTCAACAAGTACAGAGCAAATCTGAATAACTACGTAAATGTGATATTTCTGTTTTTATATTTGCAAAAATGTCTAAAAACCTATTTTTACTTTGTCATTATAGGGCATTGTGTATAGATTGATGAGAAGAAAAAAAACATTTCATCCATTTTAGAATAAGGCAAAATGTGGAAAAAGTCAAGGATTCTGAATACTTTTCAAATGCACTGTTTATCGATATCAAATGATATCAATATCATATTGAATAATCGATATTGGTTTCAACCATTAGTATTTTGTCAATTTACCTTGAAAGAATTTTCTAAGTATGATTTCTTCTGGGTTATGCGACTCTCCTAATGCCTTCTCCATGTCCTCATCTGAGGGAAATAAATATTCAAAGATAATAGTAATCCATCATCATCGTCATTATCATTAAAGAGAAATGGTACTTCATGTAATTAATCATACAAAGGTCTTCCATGTAGTCTGGGTTTAACCCCATCATGGACTCATAGATGTCTTCTTGGCACCCGGGGTTTAGGGAATATTTCATGATGATATCTCGAGAGGAGTTGGAAGTGGACTCGTACACATCCTCATCTTCTTCAGCCGAAATGGACTCTTTGATATGAGACTTCAGCATGTCAGCCGTCTCCTACATACAAGATATCGTGCACATAGTCTTAGTCTTCACTAAAGATATGATTTCACAAAGTTACCACAATAAGATTTACCGGTGGCTGTTATTCGAAATCATTGTTGTGCAATCCAGAGCATTTCCCAAAATTGAGATCACACTAGATACAAGATAAACACATCACTGAATGAATATACTAACAATGGACTTACCACAAAGTCGTCCATGAACTGTCTCAGGTCAGAGAAGCCGCTCCTCTCTGCCAGTGTATTTGGGTAGTCTCCATTCTTATTCATCACGCTGTAGGACTGCAAGGCACCTGGACACTGTAGCAGGACTGTGGTAAGCTTCTTCAGCCCATACTTTGCAGCAAAATGAAGCAGGGTGGGAAGCTCCTGCTTTCGCTGATCTGAGTGACAAAAACAGTCAAATGTGATCTATTCCACTTGTTATGAACGTTCTTGAAGACTCAAAACCTTCAGGATATAAGTTGAACTTGATAAAAAAGAAATGTTCCCAATTCACCTAGGACACAGAATGTATTGACCTTTTGGACCTTGGATCATATCCCTGGATGTCAACGTAACTCAATGGGGATAAGATTCTTGGACTCTTAGATAAAAAATAAATAATTTGATGGCATTTCTGAATGTCCAGATAACATTTTTGGATGTGCCAGATAGGTTACAGCAGGTGAATGGTAGTTCATCAGTCATATGAAAAAAATCACATTTTTGCAACTTATTTTTCTTGAAGTGTCCCATTTATCCAATTTCATAACCATAACTGCCTGCTTTAGGATGGATTTATATCCAGTGGGGAGAACACGGTTTTCCTACTTACAAAGCATGTAGAGGTCTGACATTTTTATCATAGGTACACTTCAACTGTGAGAGACAGAATCTAAAACAAAAATCCAGAAAATCACATTGTATGATTTTTAAGTCATTCATTTGCATTTAATTGCATGACAGACACAAGTATTTGATCACCTACCAACCAGTAAGAATTCCGGCTCTCACAGACCTGTTAGTTTTTCTTTAAGAAGCCCTCCTGTTCTCCACTCATTACCTGTATTAACTGCACCTGTTTGAACTCGTTACCTGTATAAAAGACACCTGTCCACATACTCAATCAAACAGACTCCAACCTCTCCACAATGGCCAAAATCAGAGAGCTGTGTAAGGACATCAGGGATAAAATTGTAGACCTGCACAAGGCTGGGATGGGCTACAGGACAATAGGCAAGCAGCTTGGTGAGAAGGCAAGAACTGTTGGCACAATTATTAGAAAATGGAAGAAGTTCAAGATGACGGTCAATCACCCTCGGTCTGAGGCTCCATGCAAGATCTCACCTCGTGGGGCATCAATGATCATGAGGAAGGTGAGGGATCAGCCCAGAACTACACGGCAGGACCTGGTCAATGACCTGAAGAGAGCTGGGACCACAGTCTCAAAGAAAACCATTAGTAACACACTACGCCGTCATGGATTAAAATCCTGCAGCGCACGCAGGGTCCCCCTGCTCAAGCCAGCGCATGTCCAGGCCCATCTAAAGTTTGCCAATGACCATCTGGATGATCCAGAGGAGGAATGGTAGAAGGTCATGTGGTCTGATGAGACAAAAAATAGAGCTTCTTGGTCTAAACTCCACTCGCCGTGTTTGGAGGAAGAAGAAGGATGAGTACAACCCCAAGAACACCATCCCAACCATGAACTGGAGGTGGAAACATCATTCTTTAGGGATGCTTTTCTGCAAAGGGGACACGATGACTGCACCGTATTGAGGGGAGGATGGATGGGGACCTTGTATCGCAAGATCTTGACCAACAACCTCCTTCCCTCAGTAAGAGCATTGAAGGTGGGTCGTGGCTGAGTCTTCCAGCAGACCCGAAACACACAGCCAGGGCAACTAAGGAGTGGCTCCATAAGAAGCATATCAAGGTCCTGGAGTGGCCTAGCCAGTCTCCAGACCTGAACCCAATAGAAGATCTTTGGAGGGAGCTGAAAGTCTGTATTGCCCAGCGACAGCCCCGAAACCTGAAGGATCTGGAGAAAGGCTGTATGGAGGAGTGGGCCAAAATCCCTGCTGCAGTGTGTGCAAGCCTGGTCAAGAACTATAGGAAACATATGATCTCTGTAATTGCAAACAAAGGTTTCTGTACCAAATATTAAGTTCTGCTTTTCTGATGTATCAAATACTTATGTCATGCAATAAAATGCAAATTAATTGCTTAAAAATAATACAATGTGATTTTCTCTCACAGTTGAAGTGTACCTATGATAAAACATTACAGACCTCTACATGCTTTGTAAGTAGGAAAACCTGCAAAGTCGGCAGTGTGTCAAATACTTATTCTCCCCACTGTACATCCGACTATGAACTAAGATGACTGTCAGAGTAAATTTAATGTCACAATCTGTAATTAATATAAGGCATAATCTGTAAAAGTTAATGTCATTAAATGGTAATGCCAAAGAAATAAGAAAATAACTTATACATGGCTTTTGGGCTTGCTTACTACAAATGTATTAAACTGTTATAACCCAAATTGAACGTTTGTTTTTCTTAATTCTTTATGTTTTAGTGTCTTTTGATTCCCAATATATAGGGAATTTCAATCAACCCCCTATTTTTAAATGGAATTGACACCAACTCTGCTTAGAGCCACTGTCTGCATTTTTTTCCCCATTAAAAAAAAGCAAAAACAGTTGCGCTTTTCTGAAATTATTCCCTATTTCTTCTAAAATAAATTGAAATTAAAATTATAAAATGTCTCCACTCATTGTTTTGGATTTCAACATTGCAGAGCAAATTACATTGTTGTTAACTTAAGTTATTAAAACAAATAGCATGAACAAAATGACTAGCCAAGATAACTGCCAACAAATGCTTCTTGTGAGCTTGATGCATCTTTCTACTGGAAATTTGGGCCACTCTCCAGCAGCAAACATATCTAATCATTCAATGTTTGAGGGGTGCCCTCCACCAACTGTTTTTTCAGCTCTCGCCAAAGGTCATGTATGTGATTCAGATCTAGATGTCACGCCTTGGTCATTGTATTTTGTGTTTTCGGTATATATTTGGTCAGGCCAGGGTGTGACATGGGTTTATGTTATTGTATTTTCGTATTGGGGTTTGTAGTATTTGGGATCGCGGCTGATTAGGGGTGTTGTATAGGCTTGGCTGCCTGAGGCGGTTCTCAATCAGAGTCAGGTGATTCTCGTTGTCTCTGATTGGGAACCGTATTTAGGTAGCCTGGTTTCGCTTTGTATTTCGTGGGTGATTGTTCCTGTCTCTGTGTAGTTTCACCAGATAGGCTGTAATAGGTTTCACGTTCCGTTTGTTGTTTTTCTATATGTAATAGTTATTTCATGTATCGCGATCTCTTCATTAAAGACATGAGTAACCACTACGCTGCATTTCGGTCCGACTCTCTTTCGACAAACGAAGAACGACGTTACACTAGACTCTTGCTGACCACTCCAGAACAGTCCAGCATTTCTTTTTTTAACAATTCCAACATGCTTTTGATGTGTTTTTGGGGTTGTTATCCTGCTGGAAGACCCACAATCTTCAACAGAGACAGTTTGCAGACATGGGTTGAACATTGCACTCCGAAACAACTTTTTACACTGCTGCTACTCTCTGTTTATCATATATACATAATCACTTTAACTATACATTAATGTACATACTACCTCAATTGGCCCGACCAACCAGTGCTCCCGCACATTGACCACCCGCCAACCCCTCTTACGCTACTGCTACTCTCTGTTCATCATATATGCATTGTCACTTTAACCATATCTACATGTACATACTACCTCAATCAGCCTGACTAACCGGTGTCTGTATGTAGCCTCTCTACTTTTATAGCCTCGCCACTTGTATAGCCTATCTTTATACTGTTGATTTATTTCTTTACTTACCTATTGTTCACCTTATACTTTTTTGCACTATTGGTTAGAGCCTGTAAGTAAGCATTTCATTTGCATGCAAGATCTACTACACCTGTTGTATTCAGCGCACGTGACAAGTACACTTTGATTTGATAATCTGATGATTTCATGATGTCTTGCACACATTCAAGGCTTCCAGTACCAGAGGCAGCAAAGCAACGCCACAGCATTATCGAACCTCCCCCATGTTTGATTGTAGGGTAGATGTTCTTTTCTTTGAATGCTTAATTTTGTTGTTGGTAAACAAATCATAGAAAGACTCCACTGCTGAAGGAGACAGAAGAAAGCCTGATTGAACTCAAAACCCCACCTAAAACAAGCCTAAATCCTGGGGAACATGTTCTGTGGACCAATGAAATGAAATTAGAGCTCTTTGGCAATACAGATCAGTGCTGTGTTTACTGACAGACAAATGAATCATTCAAAGAAAATAACAACCTCCTTACAGTCAAATATGGCGAGGTTTGATAATGCTGTGGGGTTGCTTTGCTGCCTCTGGTACTGGGAGCCTTGAATGCGTGCAAGACATCATGAAATCAGCAGATTATCAGGTGTTTTGGAGTCCAATGTTCAACCCCGGTGTCCAAAAACTGGGTCCCCATTGAAGGTTATGGGTTTTCCAGCAGGAAAACGACCCCAAACGCACATCAGAAAGCACCCAGGAATGATTCAGTAAGAGATGCTGGACTGTTTTGGAGTGTCCATCGAATCACATCCAAAACTTATGGCGAGATCTCAAAACAGCAGTTGGAGGGTATCCATTAATCATTGAAGAATTAGAGCAGTTTGTTGCTAAAAAAGTGGGCCAAATTGCCAGTAGAAAGCTGCAGTTAACAAGACGCATTTGTCTGTATTTATCTTGGCCAAAGGCTGTGCAACCAATTACTAGGTCCTGGGTGGCAATAATATTGCAATGCCATTTATCTTTATTTCCTCAATTAAAATAGTAAACTTAAGTTTAAAAAAATGTAATGTGGAAAATCCAATTACAAGGTCTGATGGCCAAATGTTTAAATGTCAACTTATTTTATAAGAAATAGGGGAATGTGCAATGGTGCCAATATATTTGGCCGCAACTATCACTTGACTTGAAATAATATGATTAAAACAATGCCTAACTGAGATTAGTTGAATTGTTTGCGGAACTCCCTTTACTCTCTTGTGAAAAATCTACAATAATGTAGTGTAAGTATTCACTAGAAACTAGCTAGCACATGGTTTTTCCTTACAACGAAAACCCGCAATAGCAGTTTCAATAGAACTGTTAAGTGTGTAGACAAGCAAATGTATCATTCCATTATATTTTCTGGTCAAAATGTAAAGCACTTACATGCAGCCATATTGTCTTTCTCAATCTGTCTGATTCCAAACACATGAATTCCACTTGCAGGAATCCTGCCTTTTAACGAGTCTGTCAGCATATTGTCAAGTGACTCTGTGGCATTGGATGTGATATTGAATGCCTAGAAACATAGAAATGAACAACACACTACTGAAGGAAATAGAATATGTTCTAAAGAATTGAAATATAAATGTTTTGTAGGTTTCCTTGAAGCTTTAGCCTGTGTGAAATGCAGTGCAGCCTCCAAAGAAATATTTAGACATTTGACATAACTGCAGGCAACAGGAGATGGCCTCTTAAGCCCTTTTAATTACAGCGTATTCGCCATATGTTAGCTTTCAGTCAAACTGCACAAAAACGAAACCGAAACTTAAGTTTAGGCAGTAATTCCAACTGGTTAAGGTTAAGGTTTGGGATACGGTTAAAACACAAAATGTGTGCTTATCACTGGGATGGAACCCCCGATGCTTGGGGCCGTAGCTTTCATTTTAAGCCCATCCCCAGCACCTTAGCTTGTTGCAAGCCTAGTAAATGGTAACAGGGACTCGCATTTGTGGCACAAATCCCATTCAAGTCATGGAACCGATATTAGCGTTTTTCATACATCATGTTCAAATCATGTAAAAGTGATTTTGTTGAGCTTCACAATGATTTTGAGATACTTTCGGATGATTTGGATAAAATTCTAATATCGGCACCAGGACTTGGATTTGGCACAAATGATAAAATGTTAGAATTTGGAAACAGTGCCATAGAAACTTAAACATAGCATGGATTGCTGTCAAACCTTGTCCATACACTGCTTACAGGGTTAAGAAACCAATATGTCATTTTGTATTTTGGGTGAACTATCCCTTTCAAAATCAATTATTTAGAGGTGTTGAAAACAGAGTTTGTCAGTCTTCAGTATTCTGTTTCCACTCTATACTGAGCACTCTCACCTGACACATAAAGTCCATGGGAGCAGCTGCAAGTTCAAGGTAACGACTGACTTCTCCCATGGCTGTGTAGTATGTTACAGGCCTCAAACAGACTGGTGAGTCATTGCCATGCAGAGTGAGTGACACCTCTCCTGCTGGCATATCTGGTAAAGATAACATTTATCTGGGTTAGCATTCTTTATCTACTGTACAGAATAGTGGCTGGCAAATCACTTCAAGTTATTCATATTGGTCAAAGAAGTGTCCACAATAAGAATGTAATAGTGAAATAGAATAATAAGTGAAAGTGAAACAGAAGACTGGTCGGTCTAAATTTTTCTCTATAGCTTCAAGATCGAAAGTCTCTAAAGGTTAGCCTACTTACCAGGCGCATTAACACTGATGGTGTATTCATTCTCCAAAATCCCTAAAACCCATTTTGCAGCTGAATCTTTAGAGGAAAACTCCACCTCCATTTTCAATTGGTTGTCCAGTTTATTTGAAAAGATTATGAAAATAGTTGCATGGTCCTGTAAAACATGTACAGTCATCATGGAGACATCAGATACTGGAAGCAATTGTATTCTAGGCTTAATAGGAGTTGGCCCCAAAAAAACCTGCACTTGCAAATAAAGTTGTCCTGGGCTGATTATAATTTGAGTGTAATTTAAGGGTGCGCCTCGATATGAATTAAGAAATAATCAGACAAATTCACACACCAAAAATGATAGTAACAAAGAGGCATGATTGTCCAACACCATACACTCCAACAACTGTTACACTTATGACAGTATCATGTACATTGCCTTCAGAAAGTATTCTACCCCCTTGACTTACCTTGTTGCGTTGCAGCCGGAATTAAAAATGTATAAAAAAAATAAAAAATCTCACCCATCTACACACAATACCCAATAATGACAAAGTGAAAACATGTTTTAGAAATGTTTTCAAATGTATTGAAAATGAAATACAGAAATATCATAAGTATTCACAACCTTGAGACCTTTTAGAATCACATTTGGCAGTGATTACAGCTGTGAGTCTTTCTAGGTAAGCCTCTAAGAGCTTTGCACACCTGGATTGTACAATATTCCTACACAAATTCTTCAAGCTCTGTCAAGTTGCTTGTTGATCGTTGCTAGACAGACATTTTCAAGTCTTGCCATAGATTCTTATATTTAGCCTTGTGTTTTAGGTTATTGTCCTGCGGAAAGGTGAATTTAAACTCCCAGTGTCTGTTGGAAAACAGACTGAACCAGGTTTTCCTCTAGGATTTTGCCTGTGCTTAGTTCTATTCAGTTTCTTTTTATCCTAAAAACTCCCTAGTCCTTGCCGATGACAAACATATCCATAACATGATGCAGCCACCACAATGCTTGAAAATATGAAGAGTGGTACTCAATGATGTGTTGGTTTTGCCCCAAACATAACGCTTTGTATTTAGGACATAGCCAATTTCTTTGACACATTTTTTGCAGTTTTACTTTAGTGCGTAATTGCAAACAGGATGCATGTGTTGGGGATAAAAATGTTTCTGTACAGGCTTCCTTCTTTTCACTCTGTCATTTAGGTTAGTATTGTGGACAGTGGCAAACCATCCTTCGGGGCAGGTGGGGCTGTAAGGCTCTGCCCCACCTGTTTATGAAATAAATAAATAAACAAATGTTTTATTAAATACAGTCCCAGTCAAAGGTTTTTACACACCTAGTCATTCCAGGGTTTTTCTCTATTTTTTAAAACTATTTTCTACATTGTAGAATATTAGTGAAGACATCAAAACTATGAAACAACACATATGGAATCATGTAGTAACCAAAAAAGTGTTAAACAAATCAAAATATATGTTATATTTGAGATTCTTCCGTAGCCACCCGTTGCCTTGATAACATTGAATGAGTAGGTGTGTACTTTTGGTACTGTATATATATTGTTGTTGCCTGTTTTGCATGTTATTTTGGCATCAATTTGTTTCACATATCAGTTTGCAAACAATGTAGTTAATAGTTAATAAAGCCGCAAACAAACATGGTCTCTTTCTTGAGTAAGGACACTCCAAAATGCAGGTGTTTCAGCCTAGATCAGTACTTTCTGTGGTGGAGGGGCTGCCAGCGAAAGTACAGAGCATAGGCGTTGGAAATCTTCTCTAGTTGCGCAATGATTGGCTCAGTGTTCTGCCACTCATGGGGACATTACGTCACCCCCGAATCCACAGGAAGAGCTAAGCAGTTCAGGCCCATTGGGTGGTGTCATATACACTGCTCAAAAAAATAAAGGGAACACTTAAACAACACAATGTAACTCCAAGTCAATCACACTTCTGTGAAATCAAACTGTCCACTTAGGAAGCAACACTGATTGACAATACATTTCACATACTGTTGTGCAAATGGAATAGACAAGAGGTGGAAATTATAGGCAATTAGCAAGACACCCCCAATAAATGAGTGGTTCTGCAGGTGGTGACCAGACCACTTCTCAGTTCCTATGCTTCCTGGCTGATGTTTTGGTCACTTTTTAATGCTGGTGGTGCTTTCACTCTAGTGGTAGCATGAGACGGAGTCTACAACCCACACAAGTGGCTCAGGTAGTGCAGCTCATCCAGGATGGACCATCAATGCGAGCTGTGGCAAGAAGGTTTGCTGGGTCTGTCAGCGTAGTGTCCAGAGCATAGAGGCGCTACCAGGAGACAGGCCAGTACATCAGGAGATGTGGAGGAGGCCCTAGGAGGGTAACAACCCAGCAGCAGGACCACTACCTCCGCCTTTGTGCAAGGAGGAGCAGGAGGAGCACTGCCAGAGCCCTGCAAAATGACCTCCAACAGGCCACAAATGTGCATGTGTCTGCTCAAACAGTCAGTAACAGACTCCATGAGGGTGGTATGAGGGCCCGACGTCCACAGGTGGGGGTTGTGCTTACAGCCCAACACCGTGCAGGACGTTTGGCATTTTCCAGAGAACACTAAGATTGGCAAATCCGCCACTGGTGCCCTGTGCTCTTCACTGATGAAAGCAGGTTCACACTGAGCACATGTGACAGACGTGACAGTCTGGAGATGCCATGGAGAACGTTCTGCTGCCTGCAACATCCTCCCGCATGACCGGTTTGGGGGTGGATCAGTCATGGTGTGGGGTGGCATTTCTTTGGGGGGCCGTACAGCCCTCCATGTGCTCGCCAGAGGTAGCCTGACTGCCATTAGGTTTAATAAGAATATTTAATTCATTCAGATCTAGGATGTGTTAGTTTAGTGTTCCCTTTATTTTTTTGAGCAGTGTATTTACATTAGAAGTGTCCATCCAAGAAGTCTCAAGGTCATGAGCCACAAATAAAATGACGTCAAATCAAGTTATATTTATTGTAGCTTTGATTAGACTGATGTCAAAATCATACTTTCACAATATTAGCTAGCAAGCTAGACAAGCAGTCGGGGTCTGGGTTTCAGGATTTATAAGATCACTGATGTCATGATTCAACCTAGTTTTTTTCACAGTTCCCTGTTGTCTTGAAAGCACCATAAATCCAGAGAATGTAGTAAGCTGTTTGTTGACCATCACACTAAGAATTTGGTCTCTCTCCCCCACAGAAGTTAGCCTAATGTTCTGACTTGGTGGTGCACATGTAGTCTATAGCCTGTTTTAGAGAAATGTCATAATCAAATATTGTAAGCCCTTTCATTGTCTGCTTATATGCCCCTGTTATTTATCCTACAGCTCTGACTTACATCTGAACATCACACCTGTGGGACAGGTACAGGATGGCAACAACAACTGCCCGAGTTACACCGGGAATGCACAATCGCTCCATCAGTGCTCAGACTGTCCGCAATAGGCTGAGAGAGGCTGGACTGAGGGCTTGTAGGCCTAAGGTAAGGCAGGTCCTCACCAGACATCAGACAACAACGTCACCTATGGGCACAAACCCACCGTCGCTGGACCAGACAGGACTGGCAAAAAGTGCTCTTCACTGACGAGTAGCGGTTTTGTATCACCAGAGGTGATGGTCGGATTCGCGTTTATCATCGAAGGAATGAGAGTTACACTGAGGCCTGTACCCTGGAGCGGGATTGATTTGGAGGTGGAGGGTCCGTCATGGTCTGGGGCGGTGTGTCACAGCATCGGACTGAGCTTGTTTTCATTGCAGACAATCTCAATGCTGTGCGTTACAGGGAAGACAGCCTCCTCCCTTCCTGCAGGCTCATCCTGACATGACCCTCCAGCATGACAATGCCACCAGCCATACTGCTCGTTCTGTGTGTGATTTCTTGCAAGACAGGAATGTCAGTGTTCTGCCATGACCAGCAAATAGTCCGGATCTCAATCCTATTGAGCACGTCTGGGACCTGTTGGATCGGAGGGTGAGAGCTAGGGCCATTCCCCCCAGAAATGTCTGGGAACTTGCAGGTGCCTTGGTGGAAGAGTGGGGTAACATCTCACAGCAAGAACTGGCAAATCTGGTGCAGTCCATGAGGATGAGATGCACTGCAGTACTTAACTTTATGCAGCTGGTGGCCACACCAGATACTGACTGTTACTTTTGATTTTGACCTCCCCCTTTGTTCAGGGACACTATATTCCATTTCTGTTAGTCACATGTCTGTGGAATTTCAGTTCAGTTTATGTCTCAGTTGTTGGATCTTGTTATGTTCATACAAATATTTACACATGTTAAGTTTGCTGAAAATAAATGCAGTTGACAGTGAGAGGACGTTTCTTTTTTCGCTGAGTTCGTGGTTTATGTTCAGACTGTTGTTGTACATGTTTGCTGTGTACTATGTAATAGATTATTTTCCTTTTCTTGGCACTTTGCCCAGTCATATTTAAGGTTAGAACTACCTTTCTAGGCATTCTGATGCTTCTAGCTTGGAGTAAACAATGTTGATAAGATACAGTGCAGGTGCATTTATACAGAGACTTGATTACACACAGGTGGATTGTATTTATCATCATTAGTCATTTAGGTCAACATTGGATCATTCAGAAATCCTCACTGAACTTCTGGAGAGAGTTTGCTGCACTGAATGAAAGTAAAGGGGCTGAATAATTTTGCACGCCCAATTTTTCAGTTTTTGATTTGTTAAAAAAGTTTGAAATATCCAATAAATGTCGTTCCACTTCATGATTGTGTCCCACTTGTTGTTGATTCTTCACACAATAATACAGTTTTATATATTTATGTTTGAAGCCTGAAATGTGGCAAAAGGTCGCAAAGTTCAATGGGGCCGAATACTTTCGCAAGGCATTGTATCTACAGTATTTCACTTTTTAATGTGTATAGTATTGCTTACTAGGTGTTGTCCAATCAATGTTGTAACCACACCCTCTTCTAATTAGGACTGATTGGAAAAAGCTGTTTAAAAGAGGACATTGTATTATCATTTCTTTGTACTCCCTGATGAAGGCCATAAAGCCGAAACGCGGATTTTTAAAACTTTGTTTCTATTGAACACGCCATACAAATAAAGTCATTTTAATTCTTTCTTTTTGATAACCAATTTACCCCTTTTACCAAAGAGCACCTTCTGTCTACCAAAATCTACTATTGTGTACCTTAGCAGTGCTTCCCTTCCTCCTCTTTTTCATCCATTTAAAATTCAGTCTGCACCTTCTAAAGGCACTGTACCGGTTATGTCCCATTAATCTTTCCTTATGCTGTGCTGTCCAGAAGAAATCTTTGGAACTTTGTTCAGTGCCATTACAGCCTTGTCTGTATAGTATGTTAAGCAATTCTTACCCCACATAGAACTCTGTTTGGTTGTACAGTGAGGCAGGCGGGATGTGTGGGGCTCGTTGCCTGGTTTGAGTGGACCTCTGTTCTCACATTGTCACTTTCATCCTGGACACACTCTGGTTCTGTCACTGACTCATCCTCTGTCTCCTCAGCTTTGGGGTTCCGGACCACAGGGATTTTTGCTTCTGTTGTTGCCATAGCTTCCAAATCATGTCCAGTCTCTTCTGTGTTACCTTTTGAATACAAAGTCAAAATAAAAACCTATCGGTAGGTCTCAGTTGAAAATTGTGAAATGGGTGAGTTAATGAACTGAAAGTTTAGCCTGTAAGTTCTAGATGGTATGTAATTCTCTGAGTATAATTCAATAATGTAATGGTTACATGCACTTTAAACAGAGAAACAAAAATCCAAATGTAAACCTATGTCTGAATGTTATGAGAATCTGGCTGTATCTGGCTCCTGAGTGGCGTAGCGATCTAACGCTCTGCAGCTCAGTGCTAGAGGTGTCACTGCGGACACCCTAGTTCACAACCGGCTGTGATTGGGAGTCCCATAGGGCAGTGCACAATTGGCCCAGCGTTGTCTGGGTTTGGCCGTGTAAGCCGTCATTATAAATAAGAATTTGCCCTCAACTCACTTGCCTTGTTAAATAAAGGTAATATACTTTCCCCAAACGTTATAAGGGTATTATAGTGAACATACTGTCAGCAATGGATTGTAGAATGGTGGAGATGTAGAGAGCAGGTTCATCTTCAGGATAAAGTTTTCTCCAGCTCTGCCAGTCCTCAAACCATTCAGTCAATATGTCATCCTCTGATATTCCACACAACAGCACCACCACTCTGTGTGGAGGGTGTAGGAGTCTCTGAAAAGTGCCCAGGACTTCAGGGTCATCTAGAATGTCTAGGAATGCGGCTGTCAGTAGCAGCACAATGCATTTACTATTGTGGGAAATGTTGAGGTCACATCCATGTAGCTGATCAGCACAGTCAACTGCATACAATACGATAGACCTCTTGGGAAACTTCCGTGAAGTCTTCAAGATTTTTTGCAGATACATTGCCCATTCCTGAGCCTCGCTAGAATGGACAATCAACAGCTCGCACGTGGAGTGGAATCCAGACATTGCTGGAAGACAAATTATGGGATCTATTTTATCAATTAAGTATTAAAAGATCTATAACTTTTATAAACATAACTGTACTTAATATGCCTACATTTATATCAAATTGTCTTTATAGTTATTTTGTTCTCTTGAGAAAGAGAAAAGTCAGGGTACTAAAGCTGGGGTTATGCTAAACGTTGCACTAAAACTGTACACAACGGCCAAGTGTCCAAAGCAGCCTGAGCTATGAGATTTCAAGGTTGATGTGGTTAGAAGAATCAATAGACGTGCTGTTTGAGATGTCAACACAGAGTACAGTCAATAGGGAGCTGAACAAACATTGACCAGAGTAATTTGTTGCAACTCATGACCGTACTTCATCAAGCCAAGTTCATCCCTGTAAACCTAAGAGTTAAAGAAACAGCGTAAGTATGGCTTCTTTATTGTCAGAAACCACTACATTCATACTATTAAGAAACACGTGTCATTTGTTTGAACCAACATTATTATCCGCAATCATAAATGTGCTTCAATCATAATGTACAGAAATGGTTTTGCAAAACGTTTGCTGAGATGACATGCAGAAACATGTCACCAATGCTAACTAACTACAGGAAGAGTAAAACACTAACTTCCTTATTTTCAAAGCAGATCTGTAAATGGTTTTACATTCAGTCCAACTACAAAAAAGCAATTTTAACAGATTCTTGAAACGTTTTTAGGTATATGTCATATTTAAGTTTCTCAAAGAAAGCATTCATTAAAACCAAACCCTTCTTTCTTCCCCGCTAAATTGTTGATTGACCAACAATAGGTTCTACAGTGCGCAGTGAGTGCTTATAGTATTGGTTTGTACAATTAGAAACATTTGTATGTTGTAGTCAGGCTAACATCGGACAAAAAAAGAAAGAGATTTAAGACGTCAACAAGTTCACTTCTTACCCGTTTCTGAAGACGAGACAACTCTATCCATTGTGAAGTTTGAGAACAGTTGCATCAACTCACCCCACAGCACAAAACATCTGTCCTTGTCAATGGCTGTCCTCACTTTTTGGAGTTAAGCCCTTCTTTCTTTCCTGCTGAATTTAGGCTCTTCGCATGAACAGCTTTCACGAACTAACCCACTATTAATAGAAACAGTTTCCTGATGTTGAGTGGCACGGTGTCACTTCCTAAAACAGTTACAGCAGTGAGACATTCCCCTGAGAGGAGTGTGAAAGAAATGCAGACTGTATCCTGTAGTAATTTGTGTAGATATGAACTAGTGCTTGCGACATGAGTCATCTCTTCTCACAAAGTTTGTACCAACAAAACCTAAAACAAACCTCAAGTCAAAATAATAATGATAGAGCAAACATACGAAGACCACAAAACCGTCATTATATTTGACACCACCAATAACACACACACACACACACACACACACACACACACACACACACACACACACACACACACACACACACACACACACACACACACACACACACACACACACACACACACACACACACACACACACACACACACACACACACACACACACACACACACACACACATATGCACACCTGATAGTTGTCACATGTTCCTTTTTTCACTTCCTCACAGATTAAAATTAGTGCTTTTCAAAGTTAACCTGAAAATACAACAAAAAGCATGTCAGAGACTGAGGGCTCATGCAAGTTGACGGTATAGATGTCTTGTGGTTCCCCATCACTTACATATTAGACCAAAAGATGGCCTCATCAAACAGCCTATTCAGTAAGCATTTAGAAAAAATGAAAAAAGTTTGTATTTCTATAGTTATGTGACTATATCGTCATGCATAAAGTATTCAGGGCAAAACCACATTATAACACTCATAAGCACGTCTAAGAAGAACCTCTCACTCAATGTGATCAAGACCAAGGAGATTGTGGACTAAAGGAAAAGGAAGACCGAGCACGCCCCCATTCTTATCGATGGGACTGTAGTGGAGCAGGTTGAGAGCTTCAAGTTCCTTGGCGTCCACATCACCAACAAACTATCATGGTCCAAACACACCAAGACAGTCGTGAAGAGGCCACTACAAAACCTATCCCCCCTCGGGAGACTGAAAAGATTTGGCATGGGTCTTCGGATCCTCAAGGGTTCTACAGTTGCACCATTGAGGAGCATATTGACTGGTTGCATCACTGCCTGGTATGGCAACTGCTCGGCCTCTGACCGCAAGGCACTACAGATTGTAGTACGTACTGCCCAGTACATCACTGGGTCCAAGCTTCCTGCCATCCAGGACCTTTATACCAGGCGGTGTCAGAGAAAGGCCCTACAAATTGTCAGACTCCGATCACCCTAGTCATAGACTGTTATCTCTGCTACCCCACAGCAAGCGGTATCGGAGTGCCACGTCTAGGTCCAAGAGTCTTCTAAACAGCTTTAACCCCCAAGCCATAAGACTCCTGATCATCTAACCAAATAAAATTGGATTTGATTTTGATTTGATTTCCATAACATTATAGTGTATACATTGACACATGCCCAGAATAGGGCTAGTGATGCCACCAGAGGGCAGCACATCGTTACTGAATACAAACACTAACTCCAGCTCCAACTCCACACACTTATTGATCAAAGTTATATGAGACTGATACTTCCACTAGTTTTTAAACTTATCTAAAAATGAAATCAGTTGGTGCTCCAGCCATGAAATCATACTGCACTTCTCTTTTCCATTTAATAACAGATTGTGTGTGTGTGTGTGTGTGTGTGTGTGTGTGTGTGTGTGTGTGTGTGTGTGTGTGTGTGTGTGTGTGTGTGTGTGTGTGTGTGTGTGTGTGTGTGTGTGTGTGTGTGTGTGTGTGTGTGTGTGTGTGTGTGTATGTGTGTGTGTGTGTGTGTGTGTGTGTGTGTGTGTGTGTGTACACAGTACCAGTCAAAAGTTTTGGACGCACCTACTCATTCAATGGTTTTTCTTTATTTTTACTATTTTCAACATTGCAGAATTATAGTGGAGACATCAAACCTATGAAATAACACATATGGTTAAACAAGTCAAAATATATTTTACATTTGAGATTCTTCAAAGTAGCCACCTTTGTACATTCTTGGCATTTTCAACCAGCTTCAGGAGGAATGCTTTGGCTGAATGCTGAAGGAGTTCCCACATATACTGAGCAGTTGTTGGCTGCTTTTTCTTCATTCTGCGGTCCAACTTATCCCAAGCCATCTCAATTGGGTTGAGGTCTGGTGATTGTGGAGGACAGGTGATCTGATGCAGCACTCCATCACTTCATCATAGTTGTGATCTCTTCTCTATTATTCTACAATGTAGAAAATGGTACAAATAAAGAAAAAACACTTGAAGGAGTAGGTGTGTCCAAACTTTTGACTGGGGCTGTATATATCATGTTTTTTTAATCTCCTTTCCTCGAAAAGTATGTTGACTTTTGAATAGTTCTAATAAACGCTCACTTCTGAACCTGCCTCTGAAGAGTCTGGTGATCCATGACCTGTCTCTAAGTACAATTTCCTGTGGAAAAAGTCCCCTAATTTCTTTTAACTAGCTACCATAAGCATGACCGTACCTTTACCTTTTGTTTGGATTCCCTCAAAACCACTGTCTATTAAGTGGCTCACATCAATTCCCAGCAGCCTAAGTTTAATAAGAGCATATTTTGCTCCTATATTTTAACCTTGTTATCCAATATCCTGTCTTTTATTCCTCAGTGAGTGTTCAGCACATGGGTTTGACCTTACCAGAGAGCCAGACTCCGTTCAGAGCAGGAGGCTGGGCCTACACTGCAGTATGTCAAAACAAAAGTCCATTGTTTTTTTAAATCTACACTTTTTTAAAGTATACTTCTGGACAATTGTTCTGTCAAGAAAACGGAAAAAAACGACCAAAATTCAATATCTCTACAGATGCATTTCAACAAGCTCAGAATTCGTGCATTCTCTGATTTGAACCCAATTGTCAAGTGCATGATGAATCTGTGTGAAGTGTCAGTAAATAGTATCCTTGACTTTGTACACCTCTGCATGTACTGTGTAACAGTCAATGAAACAATACCAGCCATTGTCAATACTTCCCATTTGTCTTTTCCCTTCCACACTGTTAGCTTCCACTGTAATGACCTCAACCCTGTAGTACATGCTGTCCAGTAAGTTGACCTTGCAGTGTCACATTTCTATTGAGAGAATAAATCATTTAAAGGTTGAATATTTGAGAGTTGGGAATCATGCCTAGTCTACTATAGGCAAATATGTTATTCAGCTCAGTTGAATGCTTGGATATTGGATATCATTTATAATTTGACAAAATGATAGAAAAGGTGTGACCCATATAATTATAACCCTGGCCACTGTCATTCTCAACAAAAGTTATACTTGTTCCATATGTGCATGTTCATTAACAGTGCAAATATTCAACCGCCATGAATATAGGGCAGCTTCCCTATCTGAAAATCTTAGCATAATTTCCCTGGGATATGTTTAACCTCTCATCTCAAAGATATGATTGGGATTTGAAGTGATATCTTGAAATATTCTTAAATTAATTAACTTTATCAGAAATGGAACATAATGTGTTTCAGTTAGAAAAACACTTCTTAGAGTAGAGTGAGATATCATTTCAAAAAGGTGGAGTATGATTTTGCCTATTAATTTAACTCACACCAGGACAAAAGAGAACTATATTGTTCGGAGCCACAAGAGCACAATGGGCCTGTCACGTTCTGACCTTAGTTCCTTTTTTATGTCTTTGTGTTAGGTTGTTCAGGGCGTGAGTTGGGGTGGGTAGTCTATGTTCTTTTTTCTAGGTTGTTATATTTCTATGTGTTTGGCCTAGTATGGTTCTCAATCAGAGGCAGGTGTTGTTTGTTGTCTCTGATTGAGAATCATACTTAGGTAGCCTGTTTTCCCCCATTTGGGTTGTTGGTGTTTAATTTATTTTTAGTGTCTGTTCACCTGGCAGAACTGTTTTCTTTTATCTTTGTTATTATTTTGTGTAGTGTTCAGTTTGTTCTATTAAAACATGACCGAACACTTACCACGCTGCAATTTGGTCCTCCTCTCCTTCCACCAAGGAGAAGTGTTACAGGGCCAGACCAGAACTGTACTGTGTACATCTCACATTACAGGAAGACGCTCATGTAACCTGCTCACTTACTGTACTTCCCCATCCTAGGAGACATATCTGGATCCACCCACATATCTGCATTAGTAATGGTTTCGGGAGAAACCAGAAACAAGTTGCACTTACAGCCTAAGGATGTGGAGTGAAATCTTGAAATGGAAAACTGAAATAGGGGGTGGTAGCTGAAATGTTATTTGGATGATAGCCTGCATAAAAAAGGGACTATGAGTCAGCAGCAGGGCTCATTGTGATAAGGAAATACGTCTAATGTTACCTGATCTGGTATAATGTGGACCAATTACCACTCCATTGCACTTCATTACAGGACTGTAATAGGGCCGGGTTCAGCTCTCCAGTTGGAGTGGCCGAGGCGAAATTGAGTCATCATTGATAATATGATAAAAAGTGATAGTGAGAGGCCCCTCCAACAAATTATTGAAATGTATAGTTGGTAGGGGAAACACTATAACCTCATTTGGTAAAGAGCTGGCCAGCAGTTGTGGAAAGCTGTCCCTCAGACAGAATGAGATGCTTATGGAAGGAAATCTAAAACAATCTGAGAATAGTTGTAGACCCTGCACATGGAGTCTTGTACCTAATGAAAATATATTCAGGTGATTTTATTTCCACACTCACATTAGGCCACACAAATACATCTTCGGAAATGTACTTCTGTGCTTGAGCTCTGTTTTGCCCTCAGAGGTTACTATACAAAACATGAGAACATATTTGCAATTATTTTAATTGGTACTTAAATTTGGATCATCACACTGCATGTTTTTGTGCCTATTAATAATAAACTCTTTAACAAGTTTTTTAAGTTTGAGCATCAGTACTGCACTTTTTTTTTTTACCCAATCAGTGTCAACGAGTGGGACTGAGGATTTACCAATATGGTCTCATTAGAACATTTCAAAGTAGTGACATTTTATCATTGTAACCTACATGTATATGTCACCAAAACTGACACATTAGTCATATGTCATTTGCAGCGACACATTACTTATATACTGTATTTTCTGGATTTCCAGAAATCATTCGATACAACACAGTGGCACAAATGACAAAACAAGTATAAGTACTGTATGTCATTCAGTGTTTTCATACTTTGAGGTAGAATATATCGTATGTTGTGCCTGAGTACCTGAGCAATGTTTGTTTCCCTTGATAAAACTGCTCCATTTGTAGCTCAGAAATAAATCAAATAAACCAATGTCAGACATACATTTTCCAATCCATCAAGGTAATCAGATTTCTGCTTACCTGAATTGGAACTATTCTAAAATGTTATTAACAACTTAAATGGAGTTCAGGTCGAGAAAACCCACACAAGGGAAATGATGAGCAAAGAGCAGGATAAGATTCCAATTATTATTTAAACAAGCATTGCATTGACTAGCAAGAAGGAAAATAGCATTGACATTTCTCTCAACAAGGACGTTCTATGCAGGCTTACTCAGAAGAGACAACAACAAGTCCTATTCATGGGTTTTTAGACATTAGGTCGAGGTAGTCATTGGCAGAACAATACAAAGATAAGTGTGCCATTGAAGGGTCCTATTTCAATTGGCCATTGTCAAAGTATATGGGGGTGGTTCCTAAACTGCTATTGTTTGACTGTTGTTGTAATCTTACGTTTTAGACAAGCCACTTCGCAATGTTATAATGATCTATATTTTGTGTCATAAAGGGATAGTTCACGCTTTAGCTTATCCGTGCATTACCTAGTCTGTTGAAAACCAGTTTGTATGAAATGACAACACCCCTATGAAAATAAACTAAAACCTAAAGAAAAAGTGAACCATCCCTTTAAGTAGTCCTTCTAAAAACGACCTGTTTTACTAGAAAGAATGAGTGGTGTTTGCCGTTGACAGTAAGTAATCTTGTCCGATCCAGAACAGCCCAGGAGCCTGTCTCCTGTTTCTGTAGAGTGAGACAGTTTGATATACAAGTACACCCACTGAACAGGATACTAGTTTATCACAGAGAGGCATCGGGTCCCTTTTTAGTCTTTGGTATGACTTGACTGGGGATTGAACCCCCAACCTTCAAATCTGAGGGCGGACACTAACAAGGGCACTGAGATGGTCTGTTAATGCCAGTAGCCAAACTTATGACAAATTGTTACTTCTTATATTGTATATTTTAGTTTTATAAATAGCAGGAAAATTATGAAAACCAATATGTTTACATTCTTTAAAAAAAAGTGTTGCTTTCTTTTGGAGTTTCCTCCTCTTTCTACATGCTTGAGCTGCTACAAGCTGAAGTCAGTAACATTGATAATACAATGACGTTTTAAAGAGATTATCGCTGAGGAAATATACTGAACAAAAACATAAACGCAACATGTAATCATGTCAAATATTTTACTGAGTTCCAGTTCATATAAGGAAATCAGTCAACTGAAAAAAAAATCATTAGGCCCTAATCTATGGATTTCACATGACTGGGAATAAAGATATGCATCTGTGGGTCACACTCACAGATACCTTTTAAAAAAAAGGTGGCGACGTGGATCAGAAAACCAGTCAGTATCTGGTGGGAACACCATTTTCGTAATGCAGCCCAACACATCTCTTTCGCATAGAGTTGATCAGGCTGTTGATTGTGGTCTAGGGAATGTTGTCCCACTCCTCTTCAATGGCTGTGCAAAGTTGCTGAATAGTGGCGAGAACTGGAACACGCTGTCATACACGTAGATCCAGAGCATCCCAAAACATGCTCAATAGGTGACATGTCTGGTGAGAATGCAGGACATGGAAGAACTGGGACATTTTCAGCTTCCAGGAATTGTGTACAGATCCTTGCAATATGGGGCTGTGCATTATCATGCTGAAACATGAGGTGATGGCAGTGGAAGAATGGTATGACGATGGGCCTCAGGATCTAATCATGATATCTCTATGCATTCAAATTGCCATTGATACAATGCTATTGTGTTTTTTTTCCATAGCTTATGCCTGCCCATACCATAACCCCACCGCCACCATGGGTCACTCTGTTCACAATGTCGGCATCAGCAAACTACTCGCCCACACGACACCATACACATTGTGAGGCCAGTTGGACGTACTGCCAAATTCTCTAATACGACATTGGTAGAGAAATTAACATTACATTCTCTGGAAATAAATTCCTGCAGTTAGCATGGACATTCCTTCAGTTAGCATGCCAATTGCATGCTCCCTCAAAACTTGAGATATTTGTTGCATTGTGTTGTGTGGCAAAACTGCTGGGGGCCTCCAGCACAAGGTGCACCTGTGCAATGATCATGCTGTTTAATCACCTTCTTTATATGTCATGCCTGTCAGGTGGATGGATTATCTTGCCAAAGGAGAAATGCTCACTAATAAGGATTTTTTTTAAGTTGAGAAAGATGCTTTTTTGTGCGTATGGAAAATTTCTGGGATCTTTTATTTCAGCTCGTGAAATATGGGACCAACACATATTTTTGTTCAGTGTATAATTTATGAAACATTTAAAGGACCAGTTAGCCTAATCTGGATTATCTAAATAGGCAATATTGATCACCATCGTAAAATACTATTTAAAGATAATTTTTCTGTCACCTACCATTTCTGCTCTGCTGGAATCACTTGGACATGATAAGACATTCCGTTTGGATGTCAGCTCTGGCCTACAGTAATCATGCTGTCCAGCAGATCATTCTTGCTTCATTTACTCATATTGGGCCGGGTGCATGTCTAGTTAGAGATGTCTCAATGTTTTATTTTGAATTGAACATTTGCAGAGTGGCCTCATTGTCAATGTAAGAGCTTTTATATTGTTCTTAGAGCATATCTAAATATAGAACGATGTCAGTATACTATGTACAGATCCCCAAAAGGTACTAAGTTCACGGCAACACAAATTAGTGCTATATTCCGTATACATACTGGCATTTTGTGCAATCCTTGACAATGTGGTATATCGGAGGTACAGTATATTTTTATTAATAGGGTAAATAGTGAAGAGGTTTAGCAAGGTGCCACCCGTGGCAGGAGTATGGTTCAATGTATTACTCGGCTCATTCTTAAAGAGTTTGTACTCGTGGCCATGAAGCTGAACTATACTTGGCCTTATTTTTTGCTTAATCCAGTGTCTAATTCAATGATGTCAAGGAGTAATAGATTGACAAGTGACTATGTATAAACTAGCCAACTGCACCACAGAGGTGAGATATCAAAACCGGCTACTGCATGCAGTATACTTTTCAATCATTGATTATCCCCATACAGAATATACTGTAGTCGTCTGCAACATGTAATGGTTTTTTGAATAATAGTATTGTGTGTAGTCCTACTATAGAGCTCTCGTGAAACCGAATCTCAGCTCTCAATGCTGGATTATAAGTAGAAATATGACCAAACAGCATACTGCATACTGTCCAATTGCACAGAATATTACGTCCAACAGGGACTTCAATGTTTTACATGGGTAGTGGGTTTGCATTCACAGAAACTCTATATACAGAAACTCTATATACAGAAAAATGTGCCTAGATTTAGATGATTTTGAGTGGCAAACATGATTCATAATTTGTTTTGCGTTTCTCGATTAAGTAGCACTAGTGCACTACCTGGATGGTTCACAAGAGGTCAGAGCTCCACTGCAAATACATTTGCAGTTGCTCTGAATCTCATCTATGCAAGACGTATGTGTATACCGTCTGCAGCTCCCTGCGTATCAAGGCCAATGACTATTGAAAAAGGTTAGCATAAAACGTCATTACAAATCCAAGTCATGATGTGATTAATCGAGATGAGCCGTGTGACAATACTGTAGGTTTCGTTTTTAACATTTTTTTTGAATAATATCCTTATGACTGACACAGGTTACCAGGTAACAGTCTGCCTTGATATTAAAGTGATGTCTAAATGGAGACATTTTAATTGATAACCACCTCCGAAAGCTTAATTGCAAGCCGTTAATTGCAAGTGCACAAATGATTTGAACGCCTAGGTTTGGAAATGATCAAATAATGACTAAATAAGAAAAACAGCATTATTTGTCTTTACATATTAAACTGTTATGAAAGGTATATAGTAGTAAGACTAATACTCTGGCCTGTATGGTATAACACGTGTGTGTCTGTTTGTACGTAACGTGCCCCTTTCCTGCATGGCGAAGTACAGGGACAGTAGTTCCTTTTAGTTGATATTCTATGCAGCATATGACTTTTGCAATTGGGCTCGTGTATGGTAAATAGCACACCTGAGGTGAGAAGAGAAGAACAAATAAAATATAAATGCTGCTTCCAAGCCTGGGTCATGGTTTGAATCCCCCAAGAGTCAGTGTGTCATTCAAACCAAGTAAGTGAAAAAAAAAAGTTGACTTCATTTTAAGTCGTCATTTTCTGTTGACTAATCTGTTGGATTTGATCAGTCAGCCCATTGATTCCTTCACTCCCACATCATTGACAAAATTGAGATACAGAGGATTAAGAGGTAAATCAATAAACACAAGCTCTGTAAGGGTAGGTATATCAGTCAGCTGATACCTACACTCTGGACTCTCTGATACATGCACACAGGGGCCTCTCTAAAGCTGTGTTGTGGTTGCAGCTCAATACTCTTGGTAGGACTGATAGGGGCTCTCTCTATGCAGTCTATATTCCTAGTGAAACATATGGATCATTACCAACTAGACCATGGGAGGTCGCCTCTTTGTATGATAACATCTGTTAATCTAGGACCAACCATTATGGTGTGTTGTAGCTCAGACTGTAAGTGACTGATTTAGACCAATACACTCTAACAGTAGGTTGCTAACTAAATGCAAAACAAATGGAGAATAGTGCCTGATCATGTGTCCATTGTCTTTCCTCTTTCCCCATAACTTGTCCCTGTACTCTGCGTGGCATCATTTAGATCCACATAAGACAAAAGATAATGATATTATGTTAGAAATGAATGTTTTAGATACTCAGATATTACCCCACTTACCCTTTAGTACAAATACTTTATGTTTCCGTTTTGGTCAGAAAGTAGAACTAACTTTCCGAAAAGGACAACGAACAAGAGGAGGTGAGACTGCACAGCAGACAGACGAAGAGCGTTCCAGTCTCGAGCTCTTAACAAGCATAATAATACATCAGTCAAAAGCAATAATTTTGCAATTAATGAAATTCCAATTTGCCTTCAGTGCATTTTACGTTGACATTTTCCACATGGAAACAGTGCTTTGATAAAGTTTTTAAAATGCAAAAACGCATCTAAGAGGCTAAAGACCAGCCTGGGTGTCAACGTGCCTGGCAGAGGACTATGGTACTTAATTTTTATCGCCATGTGCCCGGGGTAATGGAAGCCTGAATGTTAACATTGGCTCCATTTTCATTATCACCATATGATTATGGATTTTACTGCATTTAGCTGATAATACAACTAGAAGCTCACCTTAAAATAAGTTGCTGGAAGGTTTCATTTCTGCCCAAATGAAATTTTTATTTGACAAACAAGTCTAATTACGCTGTACTTCTTGTACAGCGTCAGTCTGTTTCCTGATTGAACTTAGACCAATTTGCTGCCACTAAATGAGTTTGAATCATTTCCATTCGGAATGTCTCGAGGACATTAGCTTAGGGAGAGCTAAGTGGCAGCATGCTTTTTGAAGTTGCCCATTATTTGATGCCATCCTCTCTCTACCTTATATGCATTTTTCTTTAGCTACTTCAAAGTTAACTAGAAAAAAAACGACATACCTGGGAGTACAATGGAAACTTAAAAGTGTTTTGGCCAATTCTGGGAGGCAGAGAGAAAATGACTTTAATATGTGTGTAATGCACTTCGTTAGCTTCAATGCTCTTTGCTTTTCCCCTTTATTTCTTCCATGCCACCAGTTTTATTGTATTGAATGAGCGGATTTGTTTCTGTTGAAACTGTACACCTAAAAACTATTAAAACAGTATCAGTTTCAATTAAGAAGTAATACCTGCTAATTACAAATGAATAAGTTGTGAACCCGTGCATCACAAGAACTGCCCGCAAATTCAGAGCCTTCTATTTAGAAAGTATTGCTTGTAAATGATAATAATTCCGCCATGGCAAATAAATAACCCAGAAAAAAATGGTAACACTTTGAACGGTAGGCTAGGCTACATAAGGGCTTCATAATACATCCATAACACATTCATAAGCAGCAGCTCATAATTGTAGCTAGTTGATAAGGGCCATTACTGTGACATAACCAATATATTAGTGGTTGAGATAAGAATGATCCACTGCTTGGGAATGTGTTATGAATGAGTTATGAAGTCTTAATGTAGGCACCCCTCATCATATTCCGGGTGCAGGGAGACAATTTCTAGAATCCAATCCTAAACTAAGGACATTTTCACAAAAATGTCTATCCCTTAATCTGCTTATTTAAAATGTCAAATATGAATAAATCCATAAATACCCCATTCTGCCCTATTGACCTCATCTGTTATTGATCTATGGTCAACCATTTTCAAGAACACATGCGATTAGGTCATAGTATCACATGCTTTCTACATTTACTCATTAGGTATCCATAATTAGCATAAGATAATAGCCTCTCCTCCCAAGAAAAAGTTGTAGCTTTGTTATAAGTTAATTAAAGCATTATAGCATGCGTTTGATGAAAAGGTCGAGACACATTATAGTGAAGTCACAAAACTAAGCCTTTTACTAGAATCCAGAATGTGAAGAATTGCATCCCAGTATGTTTCCACCATGACCCATTGCTTCCTCTTGCTTCCCCTTGCTTCCCCTCCCCTTCTGTTTGTTGTCAGTCCTGTAGGTAATCATTAAACAACACTCCAGCTCTCACTCACATAGGGTGCTTATTTTAGTCTAATACAATAATGTAAATATATTAGGGAAGAAATAGTGTTACAGATTACCTCCTAACAATGAGGGCACTAAGCTCTTGGCTCAGCTCCACATGATGAGGAACTGTTGAAAAACAGGTCACTGTGGATGGGAGAGAAAAGTGGGGTTATTTGTATGTTTTTTCTAAATGGATTTGCTGTTGACCTCAAATCATAGTTACAGCTATTTCAGTAAGAGTAATCCATTCATTCCCTCAGAATGTAAACACCAACGCGAGGGAAACCGAGAGAGTGAACAAGGGAGAGAGAGGAGGGATCACAAATACAGCAGCAGGGTGTGGGTTGGATGAAAGGCACAGAGGATTTTACAATGTGATTACTAAGTAATGGGCTCAAAATTCTACTGAAGCATACTGGTACTGTAGAATAACAGTAATTCAATGTAGTAAATGTACTCAGAAAAGGTCAACTAGACCCACTTTAAACAAACAACTTATAAGGCTTAGACTTCACATAACAATCGTGTCGTAAGTACATTTTCCCTCAACAAAGTATTTTTCAGAAAAGGTAGTGCTAGTAGTTATTTATTTAAAATGTTTGGTGGTGGGGGGTGGGGCAGAGTTATTTAAGATACTGTAACCTACCTCTTTGAACAGTTTTGGACGTTTTGAAAAATGGGCAGGGAGTGACTCCGCTCTCCAGGCTTTAGGGGGAAACTTGTTCAACCATTTGGGTGCCAGGACAGAGAAGAGCTTTGACTGGGCTGAGTGGGAGCTGCTCTCCCGTAGGGGTAGGAGGGCCAAAAGACCAGAGATGGCGGAAAGGAGCGCTCGGGTTGGGATGTCGGGTTTGAACATAGCCTGAAGCTAAGGAAGGGCAGTCCCCTTTGCTGCTCCATAGGCAAGCTTGAAGATGATGCGAGCTCCGACTGGAAGCCAGTGGACATGTGCGGAGGAGCGGGGTTCCACGGGAAACATAGGAAGGTTGCACTCCAGGACGTCTGCAGCATTCTGGATCAATTGCAGGGGTTAGATGGAACAAGCGGGGAGCCCAGCCAAAAGAGAGTTGCAGTAGTCTAGACGGGAGCTGACAAGTGCCTGGATTAGGACCTGCGCCGCTTCCTGTGTGAGGAAAAGTCGTACTCTACAGCTGTTTTAGAGCATGAACCTGCAGGATCGAGTCACTGCTTTGATGTTTGCAGAAAGACAGGGAGGTGACCAGGATCACGTCAACGTTCTTTACACTCTGGAGGGGGACACCGTGTGTAGTGATTATGATGTCTGCCAGGCACACAACGAGACATAAACACCATGTATCACATTTCATTCTAAGAAAATGAATGGCAATATTTATTTGTATTGTAGCCTACTTTTGTCATGGGTGCATTCAAGGTTATCCTTATAAAATATGCCTAGGGTACAAACTGGTAAGAAATAAACACCAATTTATTTACAAAGTTGCCTTTTCTCTGTTCAATAAAGGTATAAGCTGGGAAGCGCTAAAAAACAATAGACAATTCACAAACGCACCTGTTTGTTCCCTAGGACTTCAAGGCCACGAGGGACAAAATGAACTTTGGAAGCAATAGAAGGACCTTATGCTGGGAAATTAACAGCTCATGGGGATGGATATATAAACAAACAATTCTACCCAGCGGGACATTCAGTTGGGCTATAACAGCTCTTTTAGTCTGAGTTCAAAGCAAGAGATGTTGCAAAGTTCCAAACAGTGAAAAATATATACTAGGGCGATTTGCTGCTAGGACCATTGTTTATGACTTATGGAATGTCTGAAACGACAATGAATGAATGGCAGATCACATTTAAGTCATTTAGCAGACGCTCTTATCCAGAGCGACTTACAAATTGGTGCATTCACCTTATGACATCCAGTGGAACAGTCACTTTACAATAGTGCATCTAAATCATTTTAAGGGGGGTGAGAAGGATTACTTTATCCTATCCTAGGTATTCCTTAAAGAGGTGGGGTTTCAGGTGTCTCCGGAAGGTGGTGATTGACTCCGCTGTCCTGGCGTCGTGAGGGAGTTTGTTCCACCATTGGGGGGCCAGAGCAGCGAACAGTTTTGACTGGGCTGAGCGGGAACTGTACTTCCTCAGTGGTAGGGAGGCGAGCAGGCCAGAGGTGGATGAACGCAGTGCCCTTGTTTGGGTGTAGGGCCTGATCAGAGCCTGGAGGTACTGAGGTGCCGTTCCCCTCACAGCTCCGTAGGCAAGCACCATGGTCTTGTAGCGGATGCGAGCTTCAACTGGAAGCCAGTGGAGAGAGCGGAGGAGCGGGGTGACGTGAGAAAACTTGGGAAGGTTGAACACCAGACGGGCTGCGGCGTTCTGGATGAGTTGTAGGGGTTTAATGGCACAGGCAGGGAGCCCAGCCAACAGTGATTTGCAGTAATCCAGACGGGAGATGACAAGTGCCTGGATTAGGACCTGCGCCGCTTCCTGTGTGAGGCAGGGTCATACTCTGCGGATGTTGTAGAGCATGAACCTACAGGAACGGGCCACCGCCTTGATGTTAGTTGAGAACGACAGGGTGTTGTCCAGGATCACGCCAAGGTTCTTAGAGCTCTGGGAGGAGGACACAATGGAGTTGTCAACCGTGATGGCGAGATCATGGAACGGGCAGTCCTTCCCCGGGAGGAAGAGCAGCTCCGTGGTGATCCGTCATCCACACTGATATGTCTGCCAGACATGCAGAGATGCGATTCGCCACCTGGTCATCAGAAGGGGGAAAGGAGAAGATTAATTGTGTGTCGTCTGCATAGCAATGATAGGAGAGACCATGTGAGGTTATGACAGAGCCAAGTGACTTGGTGTATAGCGAGAATAGGAGAGGGCCTAGAACAGATCACAATTGTCAGTCCAGTCCACACAGGTTTCAAAACAAATTAATGCACGTTAGATATCCTTGGTAGGCTCCCTTGGTAGGGATATCAAAAGATAAAATATCTGCTAAGCCATTCAACAAACAAAAGCTGAGTAATAAATCCAAAATCTGATTTTGGGTATCTACAGTCCACAGTGTATGCATCCCCATCCAAAACAGAGTTGCTTTGTGCAGGCAGCGACCACACAATGCAAGGTCCCAACCCAATACAGGGTCCAACCCAATGCAGGGTCCAACCCCCTGGAGTTGATGTCCGCACCCACGTGGAATTAGCATAATCAATCACTGTTCTATTCATCCAAATCCGTCAGTTAAACCTAGAGACTTCCGATGTTTAAATTGGCTGCGTCTCAATCCACTGCATCCGCCGGTGTCGGCTATTCGGCTGTGCGGTGGAATGCGGCAGAGGGACAATGCTGTTTGGGAGACCAGGGCACATCCCGGAAACAGTTGTTCTCATATGAACATGTATGTAATGTCCAAACTGCTAGAAACGATTTGGACCCCGTTCTAAAAAGCTGAGACTCTCACGAACGCGTCGTCCGCCCTGCTCTAAGACGCCCACAATTTTCACTGGACTAGTCTGATATTGGTTCCCTCGTCGTGTGACCTTTTTTGTTGTTGCAATAAACTTCTGTACAGTCTGAATGGTTTGAGCAAGCTTCACAAAACTCCTCAGAAGTTAACCTGGTACCGGGCGGTAAAAATGTATGAAAGTTAATAGGCTTTTCTGGAACCTAGTTTACACATTTAACCTTTCTCTTTGTCCTCGATGCTTTCCTAGATCTCTTAGACGCATTTCAGACAACTCAAACCATACTCCTCAATTCCACCATTAGTAAAATTAAGTCGGCACTAAACGATCAAAAATACAATTTGACCATTTAAAGAGAGATCATAATAACCACTTTTGTTGCTGAAAGACATGGGAATGAAGCTTTATAATGATCACACCAGAAATATACCACAACTAAAATATCTATAGGTCAACCAATGATATCTTATAGTTCAACCCCTCCTTGCACCCGTGTCCGTATGCTAGTAAGTGATTGACAGGTGCCACACACCAAGGCACCTTTCTGCTTAGAGAGAGTGTTTGTTGATATCACTATGTTTTCGTTCTTTGAGCAACTTATCTGTAAGGTACACATAAAGGCCCTCCTTCAGCATCATACACAGAACACTTCTATTGGAGTACATAAAAAATGTCCCCCCTGCAACATTAAACAGCACGGAGGGGGAAGAGGGGGAATTTGGGAGAGTGGGGATGGGGGACAAGGGGGGGGGGGGGGACTCAAACAAACACTGGAGAGTGGCAAGTTTGCATCGCCCATACCAACAAGCTCCTATCTCATTAACAAACCGCTGAAATAAAAGAGTGCTTTTTTGGCTCACAGCTATAAAAAAATTATCATAGTGATGATGTTCCTCAGCCGTCAACAGAGCTGCGATAACGTTGTTTGATGATGACTTTCCCATGAATGTTAAGCAGCCGCCGCCGCGGCAGAGGAAAAGAGCTTATCAGTGCCTAATGCCCATCTCTAATTCCTGCCCTTCTTGAACCAGCCATTTTCTAACAGCGTTAACTGTCAAATTTACATCCCGTCTTAATGCCACTAAAGAGTACAGGGGGATGAAGAGTAAATGACAGCAGTGTAATGAGGAAGGAAAGGCATTCCTCTCCCTCTCTCGCTCTTAATCTAAAGGCAGGAGATTTTCCACAATCTGGGGGGGGGGGGGTTCTCTCTCCCTGAGCTATGGTGTAGCTTACCTGAGCACTTTGCTGTAGATGAGCAAAATTAACAGAGGGAACAGTTCAACAAAAATAAAATGAAAAATCCTTCAAAAGAATCAAAAGCAAACCTCAGGCTCAAGAAAAATAAACACCTAATTAGAAAATGATGATGCTGGTTCTGAGGTTCTGTCTCCATTCAAACGACAACAAGGGATCTAACTAACAGCTACTATATGAATCCCTAGTTGAGAAAGAATGAATGTTATGCTGAACAAAAGACGTTGCTAACAATGCTGGGGATCCCTGAAAGATAAAGATTTACAGTACATTGTATCCACATTATCAAAAAATGCAATGTCATGATTTTGAATCAACATGGAAACTGATTGGATTTGCAAAAGTCATCAATGTAAAGGAATTTGGGGAATTTGTTTTTTTTTCCACCCAACTTAAAACCTAAACCAATGACATTGCTGAAATGTTTGTGAATTTCACATTCAATTCATGTAAATTGACGACTCAATAACAACTGAAACCAAACTAGATGTTGACCTGACGTCTTTGGCGAGTGGGACAATACTTTTGGGCTGCAATACACTGTAGCAGGTTTTGTCATTTCAAGATGGACGCCTGAGTGACATTCCTGTTGCTACCCCGTTACAGTGATTTCCTAGTTGAATGAATGTTCAGAAACATTGTTGCCATAGGTGTTTTTTCTATCAATAACGCATTTGAATGACATCAACATTTTCAATGACCGAAATGAAAGAGATGATATCAGTCAGTTGAACATGTTTTATTTCCACTTTAAATTGACATTCCCTCAATATAGCCAATTAAAATGACTGTAGAGAGTCATTTCCTAACAGAATGTAATCTCTGACGTAAAAAATGTAATGAGAATAGAGCAAGTTGTTGCGCTAATAATTTTATTGGGAAAATAAATGAGGTTTTAATGAATAAGGTGAAGCCTTTGATGTATTATTTTGCATAAACTTTGCAGGGGTTATTTCCCTACAACACTAATGCTATTTAGTAGAACACTGTAAATGTGTTAACTGAAAACAAGGAAGTGATTAGTAATTTATTGCAGGAATACAAATTTAGTGCAGTGTGCTTTACATTGGGATTTGGTGACCTAGTATGACAATCCCTATCAAGACTGGTACCAACTTGTACTCTCTTCACACAATCAAGCCTAGCCAAATGGTTTGACTCGATTGTGTGAAAAGAGTCTAGCCATACTAGCCACATTATATTTTGTTATTATTACCTTAGAGCCCAATTTATCTTGCGTATACAGTATGTCTTGAAACACTGTCCAAACATAATAACGCAACTCTTTTTTTACACTGATATGCTTTCATGAAGTCTATTACTTTTTTAAAGGTGATTTGTTGCACATACTGTATAAACCACTTTTGAAAGGAGTATTTTCACCTGCCAAAGCTCACACAGCAAAATAGGTGACAAACAGAACAATTTATGATGATTGTTACACAATGATGCACTCCTTGTGTTACAGTATGTGGACCAGTGCCACAGCTGGGTGCTAATGAGCAGTCGCTTAATTGTTGGCAGTACATTTAAGTATGACCAAACAATAGAAAGGGATAGAGTCTGTCATGGAGGAAAAAAGATTGTGGATAATGTTTTCTGCTCACTAATTATGTGATTTATAATTTAGTCAAATGATTTCATCAATTAGCCTTCTCCGGGATTGTGCCGGCCTCTCTGAGAAGCAAGGCTACACTCAGTGCTCCTCTTATGCAAATGAGACAAGTTGAAAGTTTCCCAATGCCTGCATGTAATTTAAGATGGCATTTAAGCTACTTACCCCAGATGCTATCACGTAAATTAATTCATCAGGTAATATTTCCCATTATTCAAAGGCATTATTTTTTTGTCAGGCAAGGTAATGGAATGATTACAAGGCCATGCACACAAATTAGCAGCAAAACGCAACGTTCTCTCCGCTGTAAAATGACACATTAAGCAGCTGGAAATGAATGAATAGGACTGTTTTATGCATTAACACATCTGAGAAGAGTAAAATCACTGAAGATCAGATGCTTTGTTCATATCCAGCCCAGCATCATATTTCTCCTCCATGTGAGATGGGTTCTCCTCCCATTTGTTCTCATACTTCCAGACTCAATCAATGAGGGCCAATATCAATCTTAATTTTCACAGGAAATAGAAAAATGTATACATTTCTCCGCTGTTATAATCAACCATGTAAGTGAACCTATGAATATGTAGTCCATTTCATCAGAGGGGACTCATTCCGGTAGGGCAGGCAGCTGATGATTAAATCTCAGCTCATCTGATTGGAGCATGTAAAGATTCATACTGAGCTTAATTTCATGGTGATCTGGCAACATCCAGTGAAGCTATCCAAAAGGCAAAGGCTATAATGATTTGGAAAGAAATGAGACAACAGATAAATGGTGAAATAAAGTTAAAGGCCCCCCCTTAATGTACCTCAGAGGATAAATATTTCAATTTAAATGTATCATTTTATCAGGGTATGATATACTGGTCCAGCTGTGCAGCTTAGAGATTAAACTAATTAAAGATGAACTGTATGAAAGTTTTTACAAATCGACATGTGTTTTACTGTAAATGGCTTGCATTTTTGAGCCAGTTGAGGGTGGAGGAGGATGTAACGAACTGTAATCTGCAAGCGGCAGCAGTTTGAATCCAATTGGGTTTTCGTTTTGACGTGGTTTAACCTTGAAACCTAACCCTTACCTCTCTCTTACATACCTAAACGTAACCTTAACCTTAACCCTAACCACTTGCTAGTATGCATGCCTCACCTATCGCAATTGGATGTCAAGTGTAGGTAATGTATTTGGTACAGTGCATTCAGAAAGTATTCAGACCCCTTCTGTCATGTTTTGTCATTTATTATCTTGTCTTGTCCCTGTGCTTCCCATTCTATTCGTTTCCCTCTGCTGGTCTTATTAGGTTCTTTCCCTCTTTCTATCCCTCTCTCTCCCCCTCCCTCTCTCACTCTCTCGCTCTCTCTTCTCTCTATCGTTCCGTTCCTGCTCCCAGCTGTTCCTATTCCCCTAATCAATCATTTAGTCTTCCCACACCTGTTCCCGATCCTTTCCCCTGATTAGAGTCCCTATTTTCTCCTTTGTGTTCCGTTCCTGTCCTGTCGGTTCCTTGTCTAGAATTCACCGTGCTGTGTTTGTGTATCGCCCTGTCGTGTCGTGTTTTCCTCAGATGCTGCGTGGTGAGCAGGTGTCTGAGTCTGTCTGGTTCAAGTGCCTTCCCGAGGCAACCTGCTGTTCACCTGCTGTTCAAGATCGAGTCTCCAGTTTGTCCTCGTCATTTCGAGTGAAAGTTGTGTTTTTTGTTTGTATTTACTTTACTGGATTAAAGACTCTGTTTTCGCCAAGTCGCTTTTGGGTCCTCTTTCACCTGCATGACAGAAGGAACCGACCAAGGAATGGACCCAGCGACTTCAGACGCTCGTTACACTGCCGTCGAGATCCAAGGAGCCATGCTCGGCAGACACGAGCAGGAATTGTCTGCTGCTCGCCATGCCGTGGAGAACCTGGCCGCTCAGGTTTCCGACCTCTCTGGACAGTTCCAGAGTCTACGTCTCGTGCCACCTGTTACTTCCTGGCCTGCCGAGCCTCCAGAACCTAGGGTTAATAACCCACCTTGCTACTCCGGGCAGCCCACTGAGTGCCGCTCCTTTCTCACGCAGTGTGAGATTGTGTTCTCTCTCCAACCCAACACATACTCTAGAGAGAGAGCTCGGGTTGCTTACGTCATTTCACTCCTTACTGGCCGGGCTCGAGAATGGGGCACAGCTATCTGGGAGGCAAGGGCTGATTGCTCTAACAAGTTCCAGAACTTTAAAGAGGAGATGATTCGGGTTTTTGACCGTTCAGTTTTTGGTAGGGAGGCTTCTAGGGCCCTGGCTTCCTTATGCCAAGGTGAACGGTCCATAACGGATTATTCTATTGAGTTTCGCACTCTTGCTGCCTCTAGTGAGTGGAACGAGCCGGCGCTGCTCGCTCGTTTTCTGGAGGGACTCCACGCAGTGGTTAAGGATGAGATTCTCTCCCGGGAGGTTCCTTCAGATGTGGACTCTTTGATTGCTCTCGCCATCCGCATAGAACGACGGGTAGATCTTCGTCACCGGGCTCGTGGAAGAGAGCTCGCATCAACGGTGTTTCCCTGCTCCGCATCGCAACCATCTCCCTCCTCTGGCTCAGAGTCTGAGCCCATGCAGCTGGGAGGGATTCGCATCTCGACTAAGGAGAGGGAACGGAGGATCACCAACCGCCTGTGCCTCTATTGCGGAGTTGCTGGACATTTTGTTAATTCATGACCAGTAAAAGCCAGAGCTCATCTGTAAGCGGAGGGCTACAGGTGAGCGCAACTACTCAAGTCTCTCCATCAAAATCCTGTACTACTTTGTCGGTCCATCTACGCTGGACCGGTTCGGGTGCTACATGTAGTGCCTTGATAGACTCTGGGGCTGAGGGTTGTTTCATGGACGAAGCATGGGTTCGGAAACATGACATTCCTTTCAGAGAGTTAGAGAAGCCTACGCCCATGTTCGCCTTAGATGGTAGTCATCTTCCCAGTATCAGATTTGAGACACTACCTTTAACCCTCACAGTATCTGGTAACCACAGTGAGACTATTTCTTTTTTGATTTTTCGTTCACCGTTTACACCTGTTGTTTTGGGTCATCCCTGGCTAGTATGTCATAATCCTTCTATTAATTGGTCTAGTAATTCTATCCTATCCTGGAACGTTTCTTGTCATGTGAAGTGTTTAATGTCTGCCATCCCTCCCGTTTCTTCTGTCCCTACTTCTCAGGAGGAACCTGGCGATTTGACAGGAGTGCCGGAGGAATATCATGATCTGCGCACGGTCTTCAGTCGGTCCCGAGCCAACTCCCTTCCTCCTCACCGGTCGTATGATTGTAGTATTGATCTCCTTCCGGGGACCACTCCTCCTCGGGGTAGACTATACTCTCTGTCGGCTCCCGAACGTAAGGCTCTCGAGGATTATTTGTCTGTGTCTCTTGACGCCGGTACCATAGTGCCTTCTTCCTCTCCGGCCGGGGCGGGGTTCTTTTTGTTAAGAAGAAGGACGGTACTCTGCGCCCCTGCGTGGATTATCGAGGGCTGAATGACATAACGGTTAAGAATCGTTATCCGCTTCCCCTTATGTCATCAGCCTTCGAGATTCTGCAGGGAGCCAGGTGCTTTACTAAGTTGGACCTTCGTAACGCTTACCATCTCGTGCGCATCAGAGAGGGGGACGAGTGGAAAACGGCGTTTAACACTCCGTTAGGGCATTTTGAGTACCGGGTTCTGCCGTTTGGTCTCGCCAATGCGCCAGCTGTTTTTCAGGCATTAGTTAATGATGTTCTGAGAGACATGCTGAACATCTTTGTTTTTGTCTATCTTGACGATATCCTGATTTTTTCTCCGTCACTCGAGATTCATGTTCAGCACGTTCGACGTGTTCTACAGCGCCTTTTAGAGAATTGTCTCTACGTAAAGTCTGAGAAGTGCTCTTTTCATGTCTCCTCCGTTACTTTTCTCGGTTCCGTTATTTCCGCTGAAGGCATTCAGATGGATTCCGCTAAGGTCCAAGCTGTCAGTGATTGGCCCGTTCCAAGGTCACGTGTCGAGTTGCAGCGCTTTTTAGGTTTCGCTAATTTCTATCGGCGTTTCATTCGTAATTTCGGTCAAGTTGCTGCCCCTCTCACAGCTCTTACTTCTGTCAAGACGTGTTTTAAGTGGTCCGGTTCCGCCCAGGGAGCTTTTGATCTTCTAAAAGAACGTTTTACGTCCGCTCCTATCCTCGTTACTCCTGACGTCACTAGACAATTCATTGTCGAGGTTGACGCTTCAGAGGTAGGCGTGGGAGCCATTCTATCCCAGCGCTTCCAGTCTGACGATAAGGTTCATCCTTGCGCCTATTTTTCTCATCGCCTGTCGCCATCTGAGCGCAACTATGATGTGGGTAACCGTGAACTGCTCGCCATCCGCTTAGCCCTAGGCGAATGGCGACAGTGGTTGGAGGGGCGACCGTTCCTTTTGTCGTTTGGACAGACCATAAGAACCTTGAGTACATCCGTTCTGCCAAACGACTTAATGCCCGTCAAGCTCGTTGGGCGTTGTTTTTCGCTCGTTTCGAGTTTGTGATTTCTTACCGTCCGGGTAGCAAGAACACCAAGCCTGATGCCTTATCCCGTCTGTTTAGTTCTTCTGTGGCTTCTACTGATCCCGAGGGGATTCTTCCTTATGGGCGTGTTGTCGGGTTAACAGTCTGGGGAATTGAAAGACAGGTTAAGCAAGCACTCACGCACACTGCGTCGCCGCGCGCTTGTCCTAGTAACCTCCTTTTCGTTCCTGTTTCCACTCATCTGGCTGTTCTTCAGTGGGCTCACTCTGCCAAGTTAGCTGGTCATCCCGGTGTTCGAGGCACTCTTGCGTCTATTCGCCAGCGCTTTTGGTGGCCGACTCAGGAGCGTGACACGCGCCGTTTCGTGGCTGCTTGTTCGGACTGCGCGCAGACTAAGTCGGGTAACTCTCCTCCTGCCGGTCGTCTCAGACCGCTCCCCATTCCTTCTCGACCATGGTCTCACATCGCCCTAGACTTCATTACCGGTCTGCCTTTGTCTGCGGGGAAGACTGTGATTCTTACGGTTGTCGATAGGTTCTCTAAGGCGGCACATTTCATTCCCCTCGCTAAACTTCCTTCCGCTAAGGAGACGGCACAAATCATTATCGAGAATGTATTCAGAATTCATGGCCTCCCGTTAGACGCCGTTTCAGACAGAGGCCCGCAATTCACGTCACAGTTTTGGAGGGAGTTCTGTCGTTTGATTGGTGCGTCCGTCAGTCTCTCTTCCGGGTTTCATCCCCAGTCTAACGGTCAAGCAGAGAGGGCCAATCAGACGATTGGTCGCATACTACGCAGCCTTTCTTTCAGAAACCCTGCGTCTTGGGCAGAACAGCTCCCCTGGGCAGAATACGCTCACAATTCGCTTCCTTCGTCTGCTACCGGGTTATCTCCGTTTCAGAGTAGTCTGGGTTACCAGCCTCCTCTGTTCTCATCCCAGCTTGCCGAGTCCAGCGTTCCCTCCGCTCAAGCGTTTGTCCAACGTTGTGAGCGCACCTGGAGGAGGGTGAGGTCTGCACTTTGCCGTTACAGGGCACAGACTGTGAGAGCCGCCAATAAACGCAGGATTAAGAGTCCAAGGTATTGTTGCGGCCAGAGAGTGTGGCTTTCCACTCGCAACCTTCCTCTTACGACAGCTTCTCGTAAGTTGACTCCGCGGTTCATTGGTCCGTTCCGTGTCTCCCAGGTCGTCAATCCTGTCGCTGTGCGACTGCTTCTTCCGCGACATCTTCGTCGCGTCCATCCTGTCTTCCATGTCTCCTGTGTCAAGCCCTTTCTTCGCACCCCCGTTCGTCTTCCCTCCCCCTCCCGTCCTTGTCGAGAGCGCACCTATTTACAAGGTACATAAGATCATGGACATGCGTTCTCGGGGACGGGGTCACCAATACTTAGTGGATTGGGAGGGTTACGGTCCTGAGGAGAGGAGTTGGGTTCCGTCTCGGGACGTGCTGGACCGTTCACTCATTGATGATTTCCTCCGTTGCCGCCAGGATTCCTCCTCGAGTGCGCCAGGAGGCGCTCGGTGAGTGGGGGGGTACTGTCATGTTTTGTCATTTATTATCTTGTCTTGTCCCTGTGCTTCCCATTCTATTCGTTTCCCTCTGCTGGTCTTATTAGGTTCTTTCCCTCTTTCTATCCCTCTCTCTCCCCCTCCCTCTCTCACTCTCTCGCTCTCTCTTCTCTCTATCGTTCCGTTCCTGCTCCCAGCTGTTCCTATTCCCCTAATCAATCATTTAGTCTTCCCACACCTGTTCCCGATCCTTTCCCCTGATTAGAGTCCCTATTTTCTCCTTTGTGTTCCGTTCCTGTCCTGTCGGTTCCTTGTCTAGAATTCACCGTGCTGTGTTTGTGTATCGCCCTGTCGTGTCGTGTTTTCCTCAGATGCTGCGTGGTGAGCAGGTGTCTGAGTCTGTCTGGTTCAAGTGCCTTCCCGAGGCAACCTGCTGTTCACCTGCTGTTCAAGATCGAGTCTCCAGTTTGTCCTCGTCATTTCGAGTGAAAGTTGTGTTTTTTGTTTGTATTTACTTTACTGGATTAAAGACTCTGTTTTCGCCAAGTCGCTTTTGGGTCCTCTTTCACCTGCATGACACCTTCACCTTTTCCACATTTTGTTACGCTACAGCCTTATTCTAAAATGCATTAAATCATTTTCCCCCTCAGAAATCTACATACATACAATACCCCATAATCACAAAGCAAAAATGTATAACAAATTAAAAACTGAAATATCACATTTACATAAGTATTCAGACCCTTTATTATTCAGTACTATGTTGAAGCACCTTTGGCAATGATTACAGCCTCCAGTCTTGGGTATGACCCTACAAGCTTGGCACACTTGTATTTGGGGAGTTTCTCCCATCATTCTCTGCAAATCCTCTCAAGCTCTGTCAGGTTGGATGGGGAGCGTCACTGCAGAGCTATTTTCAGGTCTCTCCACGGATGTTCGATTGGGTTCAAGTGCGGGCTATGGCTGGGCCACTCAAAGACATTCAGAGACTTGTCCCGAAGCCACGACCGTGTTGTCTTGGCTGTGTGCTTAGGGTCGTTATCCTGTTGGAAGGTGAACCTTCACCCCTGTCTGAGGTCCTGAGCACTCTGGAACAGGTTTTCATCAACGATCTCCCTGTACTTTGCTCTGTTTATCTGTCCCTCGATCCTGTCTTCCAGTCACTGCCACTGAAAAACATCCCCACATCATGAAGCTGCCACCACCATGCTTCAATTGTAGGGATGGTGCCAGGTTTCCTCAAAGGTGACGCTTGGCATTCAGGCCAAAGAGTTCAATATTGGTTTCATCAGATCAGAGACTCTTGTTTCTCATGGTCAGAGAGTCCTTTAGGTGCCTTTTGGCAAACTCCAAGTGGGCTGTCATGTGCCTTTTACTGAGGAGTGGCTTCTGTCTGGCCACTCTACCATAAAGGCCTGATTGGTGGAGTGCTGCAGAGATGCTTTCTTTCTGGAGGTTTCTCCCATCTCCACAGAGGAACTCTGGAACTCTGTCAGAGTGACAATCGGGTTCTTGGTCACCTTCCTGACCAAAGCCCTTCTCCCCCGATTGCTCAGTTTGGCTGGGCAGCCAGCTCTAGGAAGAGTTTCCAAACTTCTTCCATTTAACCTCTTTGGGCTAGGGGGCAGTATTTTCACGTCCGGATGAAACGTGTGCCCAGAGTAAACTGCCTGAAGCTAGGATATGCATATTATTAGTAGATTTGGATAGAAAACACTCTGAAGTTCCTAAAACTGTTTGAATTATGTCTATGAGTATAACAGAACTCATATGGCAGGCGAAAACCTGAAAAAATTCCAACCAGGAAGTGGGAAATCTGAGGTTTGTAGTTTTTCAAGTGAATGCCTATCCAATATACAGTGTAAATGGGGTCTGATTGCACTTCCTAAGGCTTCCACTAGATGGAACAACAGCCTTTAGAACATTGTTTCAGGCTTCTATTGTGAAAGGGGAGAGAATAAGACCACTCTCATTAGGTGGCTCAGCTGAAAGCTATGAGTTGTTTATCGCGCGGCCGTGAGCGCGAGCTCCGTTCCCTTTCCTTTCTAATGACAACGAAATTGTCCGGTTGGAATATTATTGAAGATTTATGATAACAACATCCTAAAGATTGATTATATAAATCGTTTGACATGTGTCTATGAACTGTAATGGAACTTTTTAAAACTTTTCATCTGGACTTTGTGCTCGCGCTTTGTGCATTTGGATTACTGGACTAAACACGCAAACAAAAAGGAGGTATTTGGACATAAAGATTAACTCGAACAAAACAAACATTTATTGTCTAACATGGAGACCTGGGAGTGCCATCAGATGAAGATCGTCAAAGGTAAGTGATTAATTTTAACGCTAATTCTAACTTTTGTGACACCTCTCCTTGGTTGGAAAATGGCTGTATTGTTTTCTGTGGTTAGGCGCTGACCTAACATAATCGCATGGTGTGCTTTCGCCGTAAAGCCTTTTGAAATCGGACACAGTGGCTGGATTAACAAGAAGTGTATCTTTAATCGTATGTATAACACTTGTATCTTTCATAAATTTTTATGTTGAGTATTTCTGTAATTTGATGTGGCTCTCTGCATTTTCACCGGATGTTTTGTTTGAGACAATGCATTTCTGAACATAAAGCACCAATTTCAAATTAGGTTTTTGGACATAAAGATTAACTTTATCGAACAAAACACACATTTATTGTCTAACATGGAGTCCTGGGAGTGCCATCCAGTGAAGATCATCAAAGGTTAGTGATTAATTTTAACGCTATTTCTGACTTTTGTGATGCATTTCTTTCTTTGGAAAATGGCTGTATGGCTTTTGTGGCTAGGCGCTGACCTAACATAATCGCATGGTGTGCTTTCGCCGTAAAGCCTTTTTGAAATCGGACACTGTGTGTGGCTGGATTAACAAGACGTTTATCATTAAAATGGTGTGTAATACTTGCATGTTGTATGAGGAATTTTTATTATGAGATTTCTGTTGTTTGAATTTGGCGCCCTGCAATTTCACTGGCTGTTGGCGAGTTGGGAAGCTACCGTCCCACACATCCCAGAGAAGTTAAGAATGATGGAGGTCACTGTGTTCTTGGGGACCTTCAATGCTGCAGAAATGTTTTAGTACCCATCCCTAGATCTGTGCTTCGACACAATCCTGTCTCAGAGCTCTTCGGTCAACTCCTTCGATCTCATGGCTTGGTTTTTGCTCTGACATGCACTGTCAACTGTGGGACCGTATATAGACAGGTGTGTGCCTTTCCAAATCATGTCCAATCAATTGAATTTACCACAGGTGGACTCCAATTAAGTTGTAGAAACATCTCAAGGACGATCAATGGAAACAGGATGCACCTGAGTTCAATTTAGATTCTCATAGAAAAGGGTCTGAATACTTATGTAAATAAGATATCTGCTTTTTATTTTGAATAAATGTGCAATTCAGGAACATTTTTTATTTAAACCATTTTAGAAAACGCTGTAGCATAACAAAATGTGGAAAAAGTCAAAGGGTCTGAATACTTTCCAAATGAACTGTAAATAAAGTTACTGCATAAACATCACTATTCCTAGTTTCGTTTGAATTGGAACCAGCCCTTGTCTTAGACTAAGTATTAAGATCTGCTTTGTAATTTAACCAGACTTTAGTCTCAGCAGGTAATATTCCTGTGAAGGAATGTCTAGACTAGCTTATGATGTCTTTATTCAGAAAGGCTGTCAATTGAAGACCAAATATCTATGATTTCAGTTCCTCCACCTTGCCTTCTGCAGAATTGATGGTGACTTGCCTGTGTGTTGAGGAGAGCCCTGTATGTGCAGTTGGCTGAGATTTGCCTGTGTGCATTATGGATTTGACACTAGAGTGTTGATGAATCTCATCTGTTTAATGTGTATATGCTGGCTAAGCCCTCAAAGCTTATTGCTGTTCAATGGAGTGCTGCAAAGTTACCTCATCTCCCCGTTGTCCTCTCTCACTCCTCTCCTTCTCTTGGCAAGACAAGTTCCCTGCTTAAACAGACATTAACTGCAACCTGTGGGGAGAAAACACAGATTGATTGGTTAAGTCTGAATGACTTTTGTACATAACAGAATAAACTTTGACTGACAGACATACGGACAGACAGACACTGACAGACATACAGTACCAGTCAAAAGTTTGGACACACCTAATCAATTGAATTTTCCACAGGTGGACTCCAATCAAGTTGTAGAAGCATCTTAAGGATGATCAATGGAAACAGGATGCACCTGAGCTCAATTTCGAGATTGAATACTTAGGGTCTGAATACTTATGTAAATAAGGTATTAAAATAAATATACAGATACCAGTCAAAAGCTTGGACACACCTACTCATTCAAGGGTTTTTCATTATTTTTACTATTTCCTACATTGTAGAATAATAGTGAAGACATCACAACTATGAAATAAAACATATGGGATCATGTAGTAACCAAAAAAGTGTTAAACAAATCCAAATGTATTTATTTTATTTTAGATTCTTCAAAGTAGCCACCCTTTGCCTCGATGACAGCTTTGCACACTCTTGGCAAACGTTTGATTAGTGCTGTATTTTGCTATTTTTACACCTTAAATACAGTTCATCATTGGTTCTTTCCCATCCGCGTAATCCCCTTTTACTAGGTTTTCACACGAAGTGCTTTATTCTTATTTCCTTTGCTCCCCTCATCTCCCTCAAGTGCAAACCAAAGGCATTGCCTGCGATAGCTAACACCCAGTATTACTTAAAATGTCATGCCTCCAAATCAATATTCTAAAACAGTTCAAACGCAACTCAACTTAACTCCTGTGATAAGTGCTTTTGGGTGACAGGCGAGTTAAAAGAAAGAAGTACAGGATAATGGCATGATGGAATTATCCAGAGAGTACATGTTTTATGACCCCCTATGTGTTACTTCATCTCTCACAATTGCAAATTATTCACACTGCCATGTACTCTGCTGTGCTCAACTGACATATCCGTAACAGGCCAGGGAGCTAGGAGCAAGAAACGTTTAGCTTCACTTATTTAACTGCTGTCTGTGTGTAACATTGACTAGACACTCATTTGGAAAGGTGGCTGTCGGAGCGGAATAGATCAGAGTCCTTAAAATTGGATTTAACCATTTAGTCATGTGTGTTTATATATGTATTATTTGTGTCAGCGCAAAGGCCAGAGTAGTACACCGTCTTCTCCTGGGTTTTATAACATTAGACATTTTAACCTCTAAACCACGAGAATAATAAACACAGCACCAATAGTTCCCATGTGCCAAGGTCAACCCTCACCATGTCAGTGTTTCTCCTGTCCTTCCGCCTCTTGCTCAAGGAAATGCACCACCCTTTTGTATGAAACAGGTGGAGGTCATTGAGATAGCTAGAGGATTCAACTTTAATATAACCCGTTTTGGCATGGACATTGTCGACTGAGTAAAGTTGGCAAATGGGTAGGGATTCCTATTGGGAGCAATCAGCCGCTGACCAGAGCATTGTCTTCTTCAAATTGGGTGCTATGGTTTGTAAATGGCTTAAAGCTATATCACCGCCATCTAGTGGCCACAATAAATTAATGGCACACAAGATTTGGTTCAGGACTCCAGCACTGCAGGTGGCAGTAAATCTCTAATATTAGCTTCACGCTTTTGTAAAATACAAAATATGAAAATGGACTACATTAACATGGAGATAGCCTTAATCAATCAATCAATCAAATATATTTATAAAACCCTTTTTACAACCGAGCCTAAAACCCAAGCACGCAATGCAGATGTAGAAGCACGTGGCTAGGAAAAACACCCTAGAATAGCAGGAACCTAGGAAGAAACCTAGATAGGAACGAGGCTCTGAGGGGTGGCCAGTCCTCTTCTGACTGTGTCGGGTGGAGATTATAAGAGTACATTGCCATTAAGGCAGGGTTTTCTAGTAAATCAGGGTCAAATAGCCAGAGGTCGTCAGGCCAGGTAGAGAGAGCATACCTAAAACCACACAGGAGAATTACACAAGATTTGACAGACTGACCTTAGCTTCTCGGCACATAGACTATTGCAGCATAAATGCTGGAGACTGAGACAGGGGGTTTGGGAGACATTGTGGCCTGTCCAACTTTGCCCCCAGACAGGGCCAACCGGGCAGGATATAACCCCAACTACTTTGCCAAAGCTCAGCCCCCACACCACTAAATGGATATCAATAGACCACTAACTTACTACCCTGAGACAAGGCTCAGCCCCCACACCACTAAAGGGATATCAATAGACCACTAACTAACTTGAGACAAGGCTCAGGGTAGTGAATAGTGAAAATAAAGAAAAACCCTTGAATGAGTAGGAGTGTCTAAACTTTTGACCGGTAGTGGATGTTCGACTATATTCTTGTTAATGATAATCAGGGGAGTTTGCTAATCTGAGACCAGGCTACAGTAACAGAAAACCATAACAAAGGTATTTTCTGTGGATGACGTTAGATTGCGCTTAGATTTTATCAACAGATTTTCCAAAACGTGATCTATTTACGTGTTTATATATTTTAACAATTCCAAAGACAGAAACCTAATAAGATTAATTCACCACTTTGCAAGAGTTTTCTTGACTCATAAAAACAAAATTGTTCTAAACCTATGCTTGGGATATGGATAGAATGTGACAAATTCCGTCAGAGTAAATATGGTTTAATAAATGAATTAGCTTCATAAATAATGGCTGTAATGACATTTTAGGGGACAATAAGCCTGAGCGTTGTCAGGAAATAGTTGAGTTTCATGCCTCAGCAGTTCCTCAAAATGAATAGGCTTGGGAAGATAGCTGGGGCCTGCAACCAGCCTATTTCCTAGAATTATCTACTTGTTGTCAATTTGCACAGTGGAATTACACATGCAAATTGAACTGCCTGCACAAACACCACTTGGAGATGATAAAAACAAATTAACAAAGGCTATAGAAGGAGGATTTATTTCACTGGCTAACCCAGGTCAAGCAATACATGTATTTGACGATTGTGTGTACCCAATTTTGGTGTAATTATATCAGCAAATTATTCTTTGTCATAATATTATTTTGCCCCAACCTTCTCCTTACACATATAATTAGCTTCCTCTGTATCCTTGCGGAAAACAAATCTTCTTGCTACCCTGTCGGGTAACACTGCATAATCTGATTTGGACTTCATATTTTACCCTCCCTTGCAGTCTTTTTTTAGATGCAACCCAAAGTGGCTGACTGCTATGGATGGAGGGTCAATGGTTCGCTGATAAAGTATAACTGACTGGCTAACAGCACACACATCCATATAGTTAAAATATATATAATCGCCTGTTAACGTCATCCCTCATCTTCGGCAGGAAATGAAGAATCCCTGGACCTCCACGTTTGCTATTAGATATCTAATTTACTTTGTACACACAGTGCTAATCTGCACTAATGAATTCTGCCACCCCAAGCTAGATCGAGATGACTTAAAATTATTACCACTTCCACAGATATGCCTTTCCTCATTTGAGGCTCAATTTGGCGAGCTCGCAAAAACAGTCTGTCACACTAAGATACTAATAATTAGGGGTTTAAGATGATTAGTTTATCTCTCTGCACTTACAGTACTGCTGCCTCTTATCCACCATGGCCAAAACTTAATAAGAGGCTCCAAGTTTTAAACAGCCAACTCCAAATTACCAAGAAATTACAGAAATAATGGGCTGGAGCACATGCCAAGGAGAGAGAGAGAGAGCTCAGAGAGACAATAATTCAACTGTGAAATAGAACACAAAGTCTGGTAATCAATAAAAAAAAATATGCAAGCTTCTAATGCCAAAATACTGTTAAATACGTATTCACCCTGACATTGTGGGTCACTCATTTACCTTCAAAGTTCACCCTGCTTTTTTCCCATCAAGTTGTCACATAAGTAATTAAATTGGGAATAATTCTGAGTGATAGCAG